>NW_027251071.1:1200000-1500000 GCF_044704955.1 Pristiophorus japonicus
AAAAACTGTGCACAAAACTGTGAAAAAAAAGAATTCAGAAAAAAAACTGAGAAAAAACTGAGCAGAAAAATTGAGCAGAAAAACTGAGAAAAAAAAATATTTAAAAAATCTGAAGAAAAACGGAGGAATAAAACAGAGAAGAAAAACTGAGAAAAAAGACTGAAAAAACTGAAGAAAAACTTAGAAAAGAAACTGTGAAAAAAACTGAGAAATAAAACTATTAAAAAAAACTGAAGAAAAAGGAGGAAAAAAACTGAGAAGAAAAACTGAGAAAAAAAGACTGAAAAAACTGAAGAAAAACTTAGAAAAAAACTGTGAAAAAAAAGAAGAACTGAGAAAAAAAACTGAAGAAAAACTTAGAAAAAAACTGAAAAAAACTGCAAAAAAAGAACTGAGAAAAAAATCTGAAGAAAAAACTGAGCAGAAAAACTGATCAGAAAAACTGAGAAAAAAAACTATTTAAAAAAACTGAAGAAAAACGGAGGAAAAAAACTGAGAAGAAAAATTGAGAGAAAACGACTGAAAAAACTGAAGAAAAACTAAGAAAAAAACTGTGAAAAAAATTGTGAAAAAAAAGAACTGAGAAAAAAAACTGAAGAAAAAACTGAGCAGAAAAACTGAGCAGAAAAACTGACAAAAAAACTATTAAAAAAATACTGAAGAAAAACGGAGTAACAAAACTGAGAAGAAAAATTGAGAAAAAACGACTGAAAAAACTCAAGAAAAACTTAGAAAAAAACTGTGAAAAAAAAGAACTGAGAAAAAAAAACTGAAGAAAAACTTAGAAAAAAACTGTGCACAAAACTGTGAAAAAAAAGAATTCAGAAAAAAAACTGAGAAAAAACTGAGCAGAAAAATTGAGCAGAAAAACTGAGAAAAAAAAATATTAAAAAAATCTGAAGAAAAACGGAGGAATAAAACAGAGAAGAAAAACTGAGAAAAAAGACTGAAAAAACTGAAGAAAAACTTAGAAAAAAAACTGTGAAAAAAACTGAGAAATAAAACTATTAAAAAAAACTGAAGAAAAAGGAGGAAAAAAACTGAGAAGAAAAACTGAGAAAAAAAGACTGAAAAAACTGAAGAAAAACTTAGAAAAAAACTGAAAAAAACTGCAAAAAAAGAACTGAGAAAAAAATCTGAAGAAAAAACTGAGCAGAAAAACTGAGAAAAAAGACTGAAAAAACTGAAGAAAAACTTAGAAAAAAACTGTGAAAAAAAAGAACTGAGCAAAAAAAACTGAAGAAAAACTTAGAAAAAAACTGTGCACAAAACTGTGAAAAAAAAGAATTCAGAAAAAAAACTGAGAAAAAACTGAGCAGAAAAATTGAGCAGAAAAACTGAGAAAAAAAAATATTTAAAAAATCTGAAGAAAAACGGAGGAATAAAACAGAGAAGAAAAACTGAGAAAAAAGACTGAAAAAACTGAAGAAAAACTTAGAAAAGAAACTGTGAAAAAAACTGAGAAATAAAACTATTAAAAAAAACTGAAGAAAAAGGAGGAAAAAAACTGAGAAGAAAAACTGAGAAAAAAAGACTGAAAAAACTGAAGAAAAACTTAGAAAAAAACTGTGAAAATAAAGAAGAACTGAGAAAAAAAACTGAAGAAAAACTTAGAAAAAAACTGAAAAAAACTGCAAAAAAAGAACTGAGAAAAAAATCTGAAGAAAAAACTGAGCAGAAAAACTGATCAGAAAAACTGAGAAAAAAAACTATTTAAAAAAACTGAAGAAAAACGGAGGAAAAAAACTGAGAAGAAAAATTGAGAAAAAACGACTGAAAAAACTGAAGAAAAACTAAGAAAAAAACTGTGAAAAAAAAGAACTGAGAAAAAAAACTGAAGAAAAACTAAGAAAAAAACTGTGAAAAAAATTGTGAAAAAAAAGAACTGAGAAAAAAAACTGAAGAAAAAACTGAGCAGAAAAACTGAGCAGAAAAACTGACAAAAAAACTATTAAAAAAATACTGAAGAAAAACGGAGTAACAAAACTGAGAAGAAAAATTGAGAAAAAACGACTGAAAAAACTCAAGAAAAACTTAGAAAAAAACTGTGAAAAAAAAGAACTGAGAAAAAAAAACTGAAGAAAAACTTAGAAAAAAACTGTGCACAAAACTGTGAAAAAAAAGAATTCAGAAAAAAAACTGAGAAAAAACTGAGCAGAAAAATTGAGCAGAAAAACTGAGAAAAAAAAATATTTAAAAAATCTGAAGAAAAACGGAGGAATAAAACAGAGAAGAAAAACTGAGAAAAAAGACTGAAAAAACTGAAGAAAAACTTAGAAAAAAAACTGTGAAAAAAACTGAGAAATAAAACTATTAAAAAAAACTGAAGAAAAAGGAGGAAAAAAACTGAGAAGAAAAACTGAAAAAAAAAGACTGAAAAAACTGAAGAAAAACTTAGAAAAAAACTGTGAAAAAAAAGAAGAACTGAGAAAAAAAACTGAAGAAAAACTTGGAAAAAAAACTGTGAACAAAACAGTGAAAAAAAAGAAGAACTGAGAAAAAAAACTGAAGAAAAAACTGAGCAGAAAAACTGAGAAAAAAGACTGAAAAAACTGAAGAAAAACTTAGAAAAAAACTGTGAAAAAAACTGTGAAAAAAAAGAACTGAGAAAAAAAAACTGAAGAAAAATTTAGAAAAAAACTGTGCACAAAACTGTGAAAAAAAAGAATTCAGAAAAAAAACTGAGCAGAAAAATTGAGCAGAAAAACTGAGAAACAATACTATTAAAAAAAACTGAAGAAAAACGGAGGAATAAAACAGAGAAGAAAAACTGAGAAAAAAGACTGAAAAAACTGAAGAAAAATTTAGAAAAAAACTGTGAAAAAAAAGAAGAACTGAGAAAAAAAACTGAAAAAAACTGCAAAAAAAGAACTGAGAAAAAAATCTGAAGAAAAAACTGAGCAGAAAAACTGATCAGAAAAACTGAGAAAAAAAACTATTTAAAAAAACTGAAGAAAAACGGAGGAAAAAAACTGAGAAGAAAAATTGAGAAAAAACGACTGAAAAAACTGAAGAAAAACTAAGAAAAAAACTGTGAAAAAAATTGTGAAAAAAAAGAACTGAGAAAAAAAACTGAAGAAAAAACTGAGCAGAAAAACTGAGCAGAAAAACTGAGAAAAAAACTATTAAAAAAATACTGAAGAAAAACGGAGTAACAAAACTGAGAAGAAAAATTGAGAAAAAACGACTGAAAAAACTCAAGAAAAACTTAGAAAAAAACTGTGAAAAAAAAGAACTGAGAAAAAAAAACTGAAGAAAAACTTAGAAAAAAACTGTGCACAAAACTGTGAAAAAAAAGAATTCAGAAAAAAAACTGAGAAAAAACTGAGCAGAAAAATTGAGCAGAAAAACTGAGAAAAAAAAATATTAAAAAAATCTGAAGAAAAACGGAGGAATAAAACAGAGAAGAAAAACTGAGAAAAAAGACTGAAAAATCTGAAGAAAAACTTAGAAAAAAAACTGTGAAAAAAACTGAGAAATAAAACTATTAAAAAAAACTGAAGAAAAAGGAGGAAAAAAACTGAGAAGAAAAACTGAGAAAAAAAGACTGAAAAAACTGAAGAAAAACTTAGAAAAAAACTGAAAAAAACTGCAAAAAAAGAACTGAGAAAAAAATCTGAAGAAAAAACTGAGCAGAAAAACTGAGAAAAAAGACTGAAAACACTGAAGAAAAACTTAGAAAAAAACTGTGAACAAAACAGTGAAAAAAAAGAAGAACTGAGAAAAAAAACTGAGAAAAAACTGACTAGAAAAACTGAGGAGAAAAACTGAGAAAAAAAACTATTAAAAAAATACTGAAGAAAAAGGAGGAAAAAAACTGAGAAGAAAAACTGTGAAAAAAAGACTGAAAAAACTGAAGAAAAACTTAGAAAAAACTGTGAAAAAAAAGAAGAACTGAGAAAAAAAACTGAAGAATAACTTAGAAAAAAACTGAAAAAAACGGTGCAAAAAAGAACGGAGTATAACATCTGAAGAAAAAACTGAGCAGAAAAACTGAGCAGAAAAACTGACAAAAAAACTATTAAAAAAATACTGAAGAAAAACGGAGTAAAAAAACTGAGAAGAAAAATTGAGAAAAAACGACTGAAAAAACTCAAGAAAAACTTAGAAAAAAACTGTGAAAAAAAAGAACTGAGAAAAAAAAACTGAAGAAAAACTTAGAAAAAAACTGTGCACAAAACTGTGAAAAAAAAGAATTCAGAAAAAAAACTGAGAAAAAACTGAGCAGAAAAATTGAGCAGAAAAACTGAGAAAAAAAACTATTAAAAAAAACTGAAGAAAAACGGAGGAATAAATCAGAGAAGAAAAACTGAGAAAAAAGACTGAAAAAACTGAAGAAAAACTTAGAAAAGAAACTGTGAAAAAAACTGAGAAATAAAACTATTAAAAAAAACTGAAGAAAAAGGAGGAAAAAAACTGAGAAGAAAAACTGAGAAAAAAAGACTGAAAAAACTGAAGAAAAACTTAGAAAAAAACTGTGAAAATAAAGAAGAACTGAGAAAAAAAACTGAAGAAAAACTTAGAAAAAAACTGAAAAAAACTGCAAAAAAAGAACTGAGAAAAAAATCTGAAGAAAAAACTGAGCAGAAAAACTGATCAGAAAAACTGAGAAAAAAAACTATTTAAAAAAACTGAAGAAAAACGGAGGAAAAAAACTGAGAAGAAAAATTGAGAAAAAACGACTGAAAAAACTGAAGAAAAACTAAGAAAAAAACTGTGAAAAAAATTGTGAAAAAAAAGAACTGAGAAAAAAAACTGAAGAAAAAACTGAGCAGAAAAACTGAGCAGAAAAACTGACAAAAAAACTATTAAAAAAATACTGAAGAAAAACGGAGTAACAAAACTGAGAAGAAAAATTGAGAAAAAACGACTGAAAAAACTCAAGAAAAACTTAGAAAAAAACTGTGAAAAAAAAGAACTGAGAAAAAAAAACTGAAGAAAAACTTAGAAAAAAACTGTGCACAAAACTGTGAAAAAAAAGAATTCAGAAAAAAAACTGAGAAAAAACTGAGCAGAAAAATTGAGCAGAAAAACTGAGAAAAAAAAATATTTAAAAAATCTGAAGAAAAACGGAGGAATAAAACAGAGAAGAAAAACTGAGAAAAAAGACTGAAAAAACTGAAGAAAAACTTAGAAAAAAAACTGTGAAAAAAACTGAGAAATAAAACTATTAAAAAAAACTGAAGAAAAAGGAGGAAAAAAACTGAGAAGAAAAACTGAAAAAAAAAGACTGAAAAAACTGAAGAAAAACTTAGAAAAAAACTGTGAAAAAAAAGAAGAACTGAGAAAAAAAACTGAAGAAAAACTTGGAAAAAAAACTGTGAACAAAACAGTGAAAAAAAAGAAGAACTGAGAAAAAAAACTGAAGAAAAAACTGAGCAGAAAAACTGAGAAAAAAGACTGAAAAAACTGAAGAAAAACTTAGAAAAAAACTGTGAAAAAAACTGTGAAAAAAAAGAACTGAGAAAAAAAAACTGAAGAAAAATTTAGAAAAAAACTGTGCACAAAACTGTGAAAAAAAAGAATTCAGAAAAAAAACTGAGCAGAAAAATTGAGCAGAAAAACTGAGAAACAATACTATTAAAAAAAACTGAAGAAAAACGGAGGAATAAAACAGAGAAGAAAAACTGAGAAAAAAGACTGAAAAAACTGAAGAAAAACTTAGAAAAAAACTGTGAAAATAAAGAAGAACTGAGAAAAAAAACTGAAGAAAAACTTAGAAAAAAACTGAAAAAAACTGCAAAAAAAGAACTGAGAAAAAAATCTGAAGAAAAAACTGAGCAGAAAAACTGATCAGAAAAACTGAGAAAAAAAACTATTTAAAAAAACTGAAGAAAAACGGAGGAAAAAAACTGAGAAGAAAAATTGAGAAAAAACGACTGAAAAAACTGAAGAAAAACTAAGAAAAAAACTGTGAAAAAAATTGTGAAAAAAAAGAACTGAGAAAAAAAACTGAAGAAAAAACTGAGCAGAAAAACTGAGCAGAAAAACTGACAAAAAAACTATTAAAAAAATACTGAAGAAAAACGGAGTAACAAAACTGAGAAGAAAAATTGAGAAAAAACGACTGAAAAAACTCAAGAAAAACTTAGAAAAAAACTGTGAAAAAAAAGAACTGAGAAAAAAAAACTGAAGAAAAACTTAGAAAAAAACTGTGCACAAAACTGTGAAAAAAAAGAATTCAGAAAAAAAACTGAGAAAAAACTGAGCAGAAAAATTGAGCAGAAAAACTGAGAAAAAAAAATATTTAAAAAATCTGAAGAAAAACGGAGGAATAAAACAGAGAAGAAAAACTGAGAAAAAAGACTGAAAAAACTGAAGAAAAACTTAGAAAAAAAACTGTGAAAAAAACTGAGAAATAAAACTATTAAAAAAAACTGAAGAAAAAGGAGGAAAAAAACTGAGAAGAAAAACTGAAAAAAAAAGACTGAAAAAACTGAAGAAAAACTTAGAAAAAAACTGTGAAAAAAAAGAAGAACTGAGAAAAAAAACTGAAGAAAAACTTGGAAAAAAAACTGTGAACAAAACAGTGAAAAAAAAGAAGAACTGAGAAAAAAAACTGAAGAAAAAACTGAGCAGAAAAACTGAGAAAAAAGACTGAAAAAACTGAAGAAAAACTTAGAAAAAAACTGTGAAAAAAACTGTGAAAAAAAAGAACTGAGAAAAAAAAACTGAAGAAAAATTTAGAAAAAAACTGTGCACAAAACTGTGAAAAAAAAGAATTCAGAAAAAAAACTGAGCAGAAAAATTGAGCAGAAAAACTGAGAAACAATACTATTAAAAAAAACTGAAGAAAAACGGAGGAATAAAACAGAGAAGAAAAACTGAGAAAAAAGACTGAAAAAACTGAAGAAAAATTTAGAAAAAAACTGTGAAAAAAAAGAAGAACTGAGAAAAAAAACTGAAAAAAACTGCAAAAAAAGAACTGAGAAAAAAATCTGAAGAAAAAACTGAGCAGAAAAACTGATCAGAAAAACTGAGAAAAAAAACTATTTAAAAAAACTGAAGAAAAACGGAGGAAAAAAACTGAGAAGAAAAATTGAGAAAAAACGACTGAAAAAACTGAAGAAAAACTAAGAAAAAAACTGTGAAAAAAATTGTGAAAAAAAAGAACTGAGAAAAAAAACTGAAGAAAAAACTGAGCAGAAAAACTGAGCAGAAAAACTGAGAAAAAAACTATTAAAAAAATACTGAAGAAAAACGGAGTAACAAAACTGAGAAGAAAAATTGAGAAAAAACGACTGAAAAAACTCAAGAAAAACTTAGAAAAAAACTGTGAAAAAAAAGAACTGAGAAAAAAAAACTGAAGAAAAACTTAGAAAAAAACTGTGCACAAAACTGTGAAAAAAAAGAATTCAGAAAAAAAACTGAGAAAAAACTGAGCAGAAAAATTGAGCAGAAAAACTGAGAAAAAAAAATATTAAAAAAATCTGAAGAAAAACGGAGGAATAAAACAGAGAAGAAAAACTGAGAAAAAAGACTGAAAAATCTGAAGAAAAACTTAGAAAAAAAACTGTGAAAAAAACTGAGAAATAAAACTATTAAAAAAAACTGAAGAAAAAGGAGGAAAAAAACTGAGAAGAAAAACTGAGAAAAAAAGACTGAAAAAACTGAAGAAAAACTTAGAAAAAAACTGAAAAAAACTGCAAAAAAAGAACTGAGAAAAAAATCTGAAGAAAAAACTGAGCAGAAAAACTGAGAAAAAAGACTGAACACACTGAAGAAAAACTTAGAAAAAAACTGTGAACAAAACAGTGAAAAAAAAGAAGAACTGAGAAAAAAAACTGAGAAAAAACTGACTAGAAAAACTGAGGAGAAAAACTGAGAAAAAAAACTATTAAAAAAATACTGAAGAAAAAGGAGGAAAAAAACTGAGAAGAAAAACTGTGAAAAAAAGACTGAAAAAACTGAAGAAAAACTTAGAAAAAACTGTGAAAAAAAAGAAGAACTGAGAAAAAAAACTGAAGAATAACTTAGAAAAAAACTGAAAAAAACGGTGCAAAAAAGAACGGAGTATAACATCTGAAGAAAAAACTGAGCAGAAAAACTGAGCAGAAAAACTGACAAAAAAACTATTAAAAAAATACTGAAGAAAAACGGAGTAAAAAAACTGAGAAGAAAAATTGAGAAAAAACGACTGAAAAAACTCAAGAAAAACTTAGAAAAAAACTGTGAAAAAAAAGAACTGAGAAAAAAAAACTGAAGAAAAACTTAGAAAAAAACTGTGCACAAAACTGTGAAAAAAAAGAATTCAGAAAAAAAACTGAGAAAAAACTGAGCAGAAAAATTGAGCAGAAAAACTGAGAAAAAAAACTATTAAAAAAAACTAAAGAAAAACGGAGGAATAAAACAGAGAAGAAAAACTGAGAAAAAAGACTGAAAAAACTGAAGAAAAACTTAGAAAAAAACTGTGAAAAAAAAGAACTGAGCAAAAAAAACTGAAGAAAAACTTAGAAAAAAACTGTGCACAAAACTGTGAAAAAAAAGAATTCAGAAAAAAAACTGAGAAAAAACTGAGCAGAAAAATTGAGCAGAAAAACTGAGAAAAAAAAATATTTAAAAAATCTGAAGAAAAACGGAGGAATAAAACAGAGAAGAAAAACTGAGAAAAAAGACTGAAAAAACTGAAGAAAAACTTAGAAAAGAAACTGTGAAAAAAACTGAGAAATAAAACTATTAAAAAAAACTGAAGAAAAAGGAGGAAAAAAACTGAGAAGAAAAACTGAGAAAAAAAGACTGAAAAAACTGAAGAAAAACTTAGAAAAAAACTGTGAAAAAAAAGAAGAACTGAGAAAAAAAACTGAAGAAAAACTTAGAAAAAAACTGAAAAAAACTGCAAAAAAAGAACTGAGAAAAAAATCTGAAGAAAAAACTGAGCAGAAAAACTGATCAGAAAAACTGAGAAAAAAAACTATTTAAAAAAACTGAAGAAAAACGGAGGAAAAAAACTGAGAAGAAAAATTGAGAAAAAACGACTGAAAAAACTGAAGAAAAACTAAGAAAAAAACTGTGAAAAAAATTGTGAAAAAAAAGAACTGAGAAAAAAAACTGGAGAAAAAACTGAGCAGAAAAACTGAGCAGAAAAACTGACAAAAAAACTATTAAAAAAATACTGAAGAAAAACGGAGTAACAAAACTGAGAAGAAAAATTGAGAAAAAACGACTGAAAAAACTCAAGAAAAACTTAGAAAAAAACTGTGAAAAAAAAGAACTGAGAAAAAAAAACTGAAGAAAAACTTAGAAAAAAACTGTGCACAAAACTGTGAAAAAAAAGAATTCAGAAAAAAAACTGAGAAAAAACTGAGCAGAAAAATTGAGCAGAAAAACTGAGAAAAAAAAATATTAAAAAAATCTGAAGAAAAACGGAGGAATAAAACAGAGAAGAAAAACTGAGAAAAAAGACTGAAAAAACTGAAGAAAAACTTAGAAAAAAAACTGTGAAAAAAACTGAGAAATAAAACTATTAAAAAAAACTGAAGAAAAAGGAGGAAAAAAACTGAGAAGAAAAACTGAGAAAAAAAGACTGAAAAAACTGAAGAAAAACTTAGAAAAAAACTGAAAAAAACTGCAAAAAAAGAACTGAGAAAAAAATCTGAAGAAAAAACTGAGCAGAAAAACTGAGAAAAAAGACTGAAAAAACTGAAGAAAAACTTAGAAAAAAACTGTGAAAAAAAAGAACTGAGCAAAAAAAACTGAAGAAAAACTTAGAAAAAAACTGTGCACAAAACTGTGAAAAAAAAGAATTCAGAAAAAAAACTGAGAAAAAACTGAGCAGAAAAATTGAGCAGAAAAACTGAGAAAAAAAAATATTTAAAAAATCTGAAGAAAAACGGAGGAATAAAACAGAGAAGAAAAACTGAGAAAAAAGACTGAAAAAACTGAAGAAAAACTTAGAAAAGAAACTGTGAAAAAAACTGAGAAATAAAACTATTAAAAAAAACTGAAGAAAAAGGAGGAAAAAAACTGAGAAGAAAAACTGAGAAAAAAAGACTGAAAAAACTGAAGAAAAACTTAGAAAAAAACTGTGAAAATAAAGAAGAACTGAGAAAAAAAACTGAAGAAAAACTTAGAAAAAAACTGAAAAAAACTGCAAAAAAAGAACTGAGAAAAAAATCTGAAGAAAAAACTGAGCAGAAAAACTGATCAGAAAAACTGAGAAAAAAAACTATTTAAAAAAACTGAAGAAAAACGGAGGAAAAAAACTGAGAAGAAAAATTGAGAAAAAACGACTGAAAAAACTGAAGAAAAACTAAGAAAAAAACTGTGAAAAAAATTGTGAAAAAAAAGAACTGAGAAAAAAAACTGAAGAAAAAACTGAGCAGAAAAACTGAGCAGAAAAACTGACAAAAAAACTATTAAAAAAATACTGAAGAAAAACGGAGTAACAAAACTGAGAAGAAAAATTGAGAAAAAACGACTGAAAAAACTCAAGAAAAACTTAGAAAAAAACTGTGAAAAAAAAGAACTGAGAAAAAAAAACTGAAGAAAAACTTAGAAAAAAACTGTGCACAAAACTGTGAAAAAAAAGAATTCAGAAAAAAAACTGAGAAAAAACTGAGCAGAAAAATTGAGCAGAAAAACTGAGAAAAAAAAATATTTAAAAAATCTGAAGAAAAACGGAGGAATAAAACAGAGAAGAAAAACTGAGAAAAAAGACTGAAAAAACTGAAGAAAAACTTAGAAAAAAAACTGTGAAAAAAACTGAGAAATAAAACTATTAAAAAAAACTGAAGAAAAAGGAGGAAAAAAACTGAGAAGAAAAACTGAAAAAAAAAGACTGAAAAAACTGAAGAAAAACTTAGAAAAAAACTGTGAAAAAAAAGAAGAACTGAGAAAAAAAACTGAAGAAAAACTTGGAAAAAAAACTGTGAACAAAACAGTGAAAAAAAAGAAGAACTGAGAAAAAAAACTGAAGAAAAAACTGAGCAGAAAAACTGAGAAAAAAGACTGAAAAAACTGAAGAAAAACTTAGAAAAAAACTGTGAAAAAAACTGTGAAAAAAAAGAACTGAGAAAAAAAAACTGAAGAAAAATTTAGAAAAAAACTGTGCACAAAACTGTGAAAAAAAAGAATTCAGAAAAAAAACTGAGCAGAAAAATTGAGCAGAAAAACTGAGAAACAATACTATTAAAAAAAACTGAAGAAAAACGGAGGAATAAAACAGAGAAGAAAAACTGAGAAAAAAGACTGAAAAAACTGAAGAAAAATTTAGAAAAAAACTGTGAAAAAAAAGAAGAACTGAGAAAAAAAACTGAAAAAAACTGCAAAAAAAGAACTGAGAAAAAAATCTGAAGAAAAAACTGAGCAGAAAAACTGATCAGAAAAACTGAGAAAAAAAACTATTTAAAAAAACTGAAGAAAAACGGAGGAAAAAAACTGAGAAGAAAAATTGAGAAAAAACGACTGAAAAAACTGAAGAAAAACTAAGAAAAAAACTGTGAAAAAAATTGTGAAAAAAAAGAACTGAGAAAAAAAACTGAAGAAAAAACTGAGCAGAAAAACTGAGCAGAAAAACTGAGAAAAAAACTATTAAAAAAATACTGAAGAAAAACGGAGTAACAAAACTGAGAAGAAAAATTGAGAAAAAACGACTGAAAAAACTCAAGAAAAACTTAGAAAAAAACTGTGAAAAAAAAGAACTGAGAAAAAAAAACTGAAGAAAAACTTAGAAAAAAACTGTGCACAAAACTGTGAAAAAAAAGAATTCAGAAAAAAAACTGAGAAAAAACTGAGCAGAAAAATTGAGCAGAAAAACTGAGAAAAAAAAATATTAAAAAAATCTGAAGAAAAACGGAGGAATAAAACAGAGAAGAAAAACTGAGAAAAAAGACTGAAAAATCTGAAGAAAAACTTAGAAAAAAAACTGTGAAAAAAACTGAGAAATAAAACTATTAAAAAAAACTGAAGAAAAAGGAGGAAAAAAACTGAGAAGAAAAACTGAGAAAAAAAGACTGAAAAAACTGAAGAAAAACTTAGAAAAAAACTGAAAAAAACTGCAAAAAAAGAACTGAGAAAAAAATCTGAAGAAAAAACTGAGCAGAAAAACTGAGAAAAAAGACTGAAAACACTGAAGAAAAACTTAGAAAAAAACTGTGAACAAAACAGTGAAAAAAAAGAAGAACTGAGAAAAAAAACTGAGAAAAAACTGACTAGAAAAACTGAGGAGAAAAACTGAGAAAAAAAACTATTAAAAAAATACTGAAGAAAAAGGAGGAAAAAAACTGAGAAGAAAAACTGTGAAAAAAAGACTGAAAAAACTGAAGAAAAACTTAGAAAAAACTGTGAAAAAAAAGAAGAACTGAGAAAAAAAACTGAAGAATAACTTAGAAAAAAACTGAAAAAAACGGTGCAAAAAAGAACGGAGTATAACAGCTGAAGAAAAAACTGAGCAGAAAAACTGAGCAGAAAAACTGACAAAAAAACTATTAAAAAAATACTGAAGAAAAACGGAGTAAAAAAACTGAGAAGAAAAATTGAGAAAAAACGACTGAAAAAACTCAAGAAAAACTTAGAAAAAAACTGTGAAAAAAAAGAACTGAGAAAAAAAAACTGAAGAAAAACTTAGAAAAAAACTGTGCACAAAACTGTGAAAAAAAAGAATTCAGAAAAAAAACTGAGAAAAAACTGAGCAGAAAAATTGAGCAGAAAAACTGAGAAAAAAAACTATTAAAAAAAACTAAAGAAAAACGGAGGAATAAAACAGAGAAGAAAAACTGAGAAAAAAGACTGAAAAAACTGAAGAAAAACTTAGAAAAAAACTGTGAAAAAAAAGAACTGAGCAAAAAAAACTGAAGAAAAACTTAGAAAAAAACTGTGCACAAAACTGTGAAAAAAAAGAATTCAGAAAAAAAACTGAGAAAAAACTGAGCAGAAAAATTGAGCAGAAAAACTGAGAAAAAAAAATATTTAAAAAATCTGAAGAAAAACGGAGGAATAAAACAGAGAAGAAAAACTGAGAAAAAAGACTGAAAAAACTGAAGAAAAACTTAGAAAAGAAACTGTGAAAAAAACTGAGAAATAAAACTATTAAAAAAAACTGAAGAAAAAGGAGGAAAAAAACTGAGAAGAAAAACTGAGAAAAAAAGACTGAAAAAACTGAAGAAAAACTTAGAAAAAAACTGTGAAAAAAAAGAAGAACTGAGAAAAAAAACTGAAGAAAAACTTAGAAAAAAACTGAAAAAAACTGCAAAAAAAGAACTGAGAAAAAAATCTGAAGAAAAAACTGAGCAGAAAAACTGATCAGAAAAACTGAGAAAAAAAACTATTTAAAAAAACTGAAGAAAAACGGAGGAAAAAAACTGAGAAGAAAAATTGAGAAAAAACGACTGAAAAAACTGAAGAAAAACTAAGAAAAAAACTGTGAAAAAAATTGTGAAAAAAAAGAACTGAGAAAAAAAACTGAAGAAAAAACTGAGCAGAAAAACTGAGCAGAAAAACTGACAAAAAAACTATTAAAAAAATACTGAAGAAAAACGGAGTAACAAAACTGAGAAGAAAAATTGAGAAAAAACGACTGAAAAAACTCAAGAAAAACTTAGAAAAAAACTGTGAAAAAAAAGAACTGAGAAAAAAAAACTGAAGAAAAACTTAGAAAAAAACTGTGCACAAAACTGTGAAAAAAAAGAATTCAGAAAAAAAACTGAGAAAAAACTGAGCAGAAAAATTGAGCAGAAAAACTGAGAAAAAAAAATATTAAAAAAATCTGAAGAAAAACGGAGGAATAAAACAGAGAAGAAAAACTGAGAAAAAAGACTGAAAAAACTGAAGAAAAACTTAGAAAAAAAACTGTGAAAAAAACTGAGAAATAAAACTATTAAAAAAAACTGAAGAAAAAGGAGGAAAAAAACTGAGAAGAAAAACTGAGAAAAAAAGACTGAAAAAACTGAAGAAAAACTTAGAAAAAAACTGAAAAAAACTGCAAAAAAAGAACTGAGAAAAAAATCTGAAGAAAAAACTGAGCAGAAAAACTGAGAAAAAAGACTGAAAAAACTGAAGAAAAACTTAGAAAAAAACTGTGAAAAAAAAGAACTGAGCAAAAAAAACTGAAGAAAAACTTAGAAAAAAACTGTGCACAAAACTGTGAAAAAAAAGAATTCAGAAAAAAAACTGAGAAAAAACTGAGCAGAAAAATTGAGCAGAAAAACTGAGAAAAAAAAATATTTAAAAAATCTGAAGAAAAACGGAGGAATAAAACAGAGAAGAAAAACTGAGAAAAAAGACTGAAAAAACTGAAGAAAAACTTAGAAAAGAAACTGTGAAAAAAACTGAGAAATAAAACTATTAAAAAAAACTGAAGAAAAAGGAGGAAAAAAACTGAGAAGAAAAACTGAGAAAAAAAGACTGAAAAAACTGAAGAAAAACTTAGAAAAAAACTGTGAAAAAAAAGAAGAACTGAGAAAAAAAACTGAAGAAAAACTTAGAAAAAAACTGAAAAAAACTGCAAAAAAAGAACTGAGAAAAAAATCTGAAGAAAAAACTGAGCAGAAAAACTGATCAGAAAAACTGAGAAAAAAAACTATTTAAAAAAACTGAAGAAAAACGGAGGAAAAAAACTGAGAAGAAAAATTGAGAAAAAACGACTGAAAAAACTGAAGAAAAACTAAGAAAAAAACTGTGAAAAAAATTGTGAAAAAAAAGAACTGAGAAAAAAAACTGAAGAAAAAACTGAGCAGAAAAACTGAGCAGAAAAACTGACAAAAAAACTATTAAAAAAATACTGAAGAAAAACGGAGTAACAAAACTGAGAAGAAAAATTGAGAAAAAACGACTGAAAAAACTCAAGAAAAACTTAGAAAAAAACTGTGAAAAAAAAGAACTGAGAAAAAAAAACTGAAGAAAAACTTAGAAAAAAACTGTGCACAAAACTGTGAAAAAAAAGAATTCAGAAAAAAAGCTGAGAAAAAACTGAGCAGAAAAATTGAGCAGAAAAACTGAGAAAAAAAAATATTAAAAAAATCTGAAGAAAAACGGAGGAATAAAACAGAGAAGAAAAACTGAGAAAAAAGACTGAAAAAACTGAAGAAAAACTTAGAAAAAAAACTGTGAAAAAAACTGAGAAATAAAACTATTAAAAAAAACTGAAGAAAAAGGAGGAAAAAAACTGAGAAGAAAAACTGAGAAAAAAAGACTGAAAAAACTGAAGAAAAACTTAGAAAAAAACTGAAAAAAACTGCAAAAAAAGAACTGAGAAAAAAATCTGAAGAAAAAACTGAGCAGAAAAACTGAGAAAAAAGACTGAAAAAACTGAAGAAAAACTTAGAAAAAAACTGTGAAAAAAAAGAACTGAGCAAAAAAAACTGAAGAAAAACTTAGAAAAAAACTGTGCACAAAACTGTGAAAAAAAAGAATTCAGAAAAAAAACTGAGAAAAAACTGAGCAGAAAAATTGAGCAGAAAAACTGAGAAAAAAAAATATTTAAAAAATCTGAAGAAAAACGGAGGAATAAAACAGAGAAGAAAAACTGAGAAAAAAGACTGAAAAAACTGAAGAAAAACTTAGAAAAGAAACTGTGAAAAAAACTGAGAAATAAAACTATTAAAAAAAACTGAAGAAAAAGGAGGAAAAAACTGAGAAGAAAAACTGAGAAAAAAAGACTGAAAAAACTGAAGAAAAACTTAGAAAAAAACTGTGAAAATAAAGAAGAACTGAGAAAAAAAACTGAAGAAAAACTTAGAAAAAAACTGAAAAAAACTGCAAAAAAAGAACTGAGAAAAAAATCTGAAGAAAAAACTGAGCAGAAAAACTGATCAGAAAAACTGAGAAAAAAAACTATTTAAAAAAACTGAAGAAAAACGGAGGAAAAAAACTGAGAAGAAAAATTGAGAAAAAACGACTGAAAAAACTGAAGAAAAACTAAGAAAAAAACTGTGAAAAAAATTGTGAAAAAAAAGAACTGAGAAAAAAAACTGAAGAAAAAACTGAGCAGAAAAACTGAGCAGAAAAACTGACAAAAAAACTATTTAAAAAATACTGAAGAAAAACGGAGTAACAAAACTGAGAAGAAAAATTGAGAAAAAACGACTGAAAAAACTCAAGAAAAACTTAGAAAAAAACTGTGAAAAAAAAGAACTGAGAAAAAAAAACTGAAGAAAAACTTAGAAAAAAACTGTGCACAAAACTGTGAAAAAAAAGAATTCAGAAAAAAAACTGAGAAAAAACTGAGCAGAAAAATTGAGCAGAAAAACTGAGAAAAAAAAATATTTAAAAAATCTGAAGAAAAACGGAGGAATAAAACAGAGAAGAAAAACTGAGAAAAAAGACTGAAAAAACTGAAGAAAAACTTAGAAAAAAAACTGTGAAAAAAACTGAGAAATAAAACTATTAAAAAAAACTGAAGAAAAAGGAGGAAAAAAACTGAGAAGAAAAACTGAAAAAAAAAGACTGAAAAAACTGAAGAAAAACTTAGAAAAAAACTGTGAAAAAAAAGAAGAACTGAGAAAAAAAACTGAAGAAAAACTTGGAAAAAAAACTGTGAACAAAACAGTGAAAAAAAAGAAGAACTGAGAAAAAAAACTGAAGAAAAAACTGAGCAGAAAAACTGAGAAAAAAGACTGAAAAAACTGAAGAAAAACTTAGAAAAAAACTGTGAAAAAAACTGTGAAAAAAAAGAACTGAGAAAAAAAAACTGAAGAAAAACTTAGAAAAAAACTGTGAAAAAAAAGAAGAACTGAGAAAAAAAACTGAAGAAAAACTTAGAAAAAAACTGAAAAAAACTGCAAAAAAAGAACTGAGAAAAAAATCTGAAGAAAAAACTGAGCAGAAAAACTGATCAGAAAAACTGAGAAAAAAAACTATTTACAAAAACTGAAGAAAAACGGAGGAAAAAAACTGAGAAGAAAAATTGAGAAAAAACGACTGAAAAAACTGAAGAAAAACTTAGAAAAAAACTGTGAAAAAAACTGTGAAAAAAAAGAACTGAGAAAAAAAACTGAAGAAAAACTTGGAAAAAAAACTGTGAACAAAACAGTGAAAAAAAAGAAGAACTGAGAAAAAAAACTGAGAAAAAACTGACTAGAAAAACTGAGGAGAAAAACTGAGAAAAAAAACTATTAAAAAAATACTGAAGAAAAAGGAGGGAAAAAACTGAGAAGAAAAACTGTGAAAAAAAGACTGAAAAAACTGAAGAAAAACTTAGAAAAAACTGTGAAAAAAAAGAAGAACTGAGAAAAAAAACTGAAGAATAACTTAGAAAAAAACTGAAAAAAACGGTGCAAAAAAGAACGGAGAAAAACATCTGAAGAAAAAACTGAGCAGAAAAACTGAGCAGAAAAACTGACAAAAAAACTATTAAAAAAATACTGAAGAAAAACGGAGTAAAAAAACTGAGAAGAAAAATTGAGAAAAAACGACTGAAAAAACTCAAGAAAATCTTAGAAAAAAACTGTGAAAAAAAAGAACTGAGCAAAAAAAACTGAAGAAAAACTTAGAAAAAAACTGTGCACAAAACTGTGAAAAAAAAGAATTCAGAAAAAAAACTGAGAAAATACTGAGCAGAAAAATTGAGCAGAAAAACTGAGAAAAAAAATATTTAAAAAATCTGAAGAAAAACGGAGGAATAAAACAGAGAAGAAAAACTGAGAAAAAAGACTGAAAAAACTGAAGAAAAACTTAGAAAAAAACTGTGAAAAAAACTGTGAAAAAAAAGAACTGAGAAAAAAAAACTGAAGAAAAACTTAGAAAAAAACTGTGAAAAAAAAGAAGAACTGAGAAAAAAAACTGAAGAAAAACTTAGAAAAAAACTGAAAAAAACTGCAAAAAAAGAACTGAGAAAAAAATCTGAAGAAAAAACTGAGCAGAAAAACTGATCAGAAAAACTGAGAAAAAAAACTATTTACAAAAACTGAAGAAAAACGGAGGAAAAAAACTGAGAAGAAAAATTGAGAAAAAACGACTGAAAAAACTGAAGAAAAACTTAGAAAAAAACTGTGAAAAAAACTGTGAAAAAAAAGAACTGAGAAAAAAAACTGAAGAAAAACTTGGAAAAAAAACTGTGAACAAAACAGTGAAAAAAAAGAAGAACTGAGAAAAAAAACTGAGAAAAAACTGACTAGAAAAACTGAGGAGAAAAACTGAGAAAAAAAACTATTAAAAAAATACTGAAGAAAAAGGAGGGAAAAAACTGAGAAGAAAAACTGTGAAAAAAAGACTGAAAAAACTGAAGAAAAACTTAGAAAAAACTGTGAAAAAAAAGAAGAACTGAGAAAAAAAACTGAAGAATAACTTAGAAAAAAACTGAAAAAAACGGTGCAAAAAAGAACGGAGAAAAACATCTGAAGAAAAAACTGAGCAGAAAAACTGAGCAGAAAAACTGACAAAAAAACTATTAAAAAAATACTGAAGAAAAACGGAGTAAAAAAACTGAGAAGAAAAATTGAGAAAAAACGACTGAAAAAACTCAAGAAAATCTTAGAAAAAAACTGTGAAAAAAAAGAACTGAGCAAAAAAAACTGAAGAAAAACTTAGAAAAAAACTGTGCACAAAACTGTGAAAAAAAAGAATTCAGAAAAAAAACTGAGAAAATACTGAGCAGAAAAATTGAGCAGAAAAACTGAGAAAAAAAATATTTAAAAAATCTGAAGAAAAACGGAGGAATAAAACAGAGAAGAAAAACTGAGAAAAAAGACTGAAAAAACTGAAGAAAAACTTAGAAAAAAAACTGTGAAAAAAACTGAGAAATAAAACTATTAAAAAAAACTGAAGAATAAGGAGGAAAAAAACTGAGAAGAAAAACTGAGAAAAAAAGACTGAAAAAACTGAAGAAAAACTTAGAAAAAAACTGTGAAAAAAAAGAACTGAGAAAAAAAACTGAAGAAAAACTTAGAAAAAAACTGAAAAAAACTGCAAAAAAAGAACTGAGAAAAAAATCTGAAGAAAAAACTGAGCAGAAAAACTGATCAGAAAAACTGAGAAAAAAAACTATTTAAAAAAACTGAAGAAAAACGGAGGAAAAAAACTGAGAAGAAAAATTGAGAAAAAACGACTGAAAAAACTGAAGAAAAACTAAGAAAAAAACTGTGAAAAAAATTGTGAAAAAAAAGAACTGAGAAAAAAAACTGAAGAAAAAACTGAGCAGAAAAACTGAGCAGAAAAACTGAGAAAAAAACTATTAAAAAAATACTGAAGAAAAACGGAGTAACAAAACTGAGAAGAAAAATTGAGAAAAAACGACTGAAAAAACTCAAGAAAAACTTAGAAAAAAACTGTGAAAAGAAAGAACTGAGAAAAAAAAACTGAAGAAAAACTTAGAAAAAAACTGTGCACAAAACTGTGAAAAAAAAGAATTCAGAAAAAAAACTGAGAAAAAACTGAGCAGAAAAATTGAGCAGAAAAACTGAGAAAAAAAAATATTAAAAAAATCTGAAGAAAAACGGAGGAATAAAACAGAGAAGAAAAACTGAGAAAAAAGACTGAAAAAACTGAAGAAAAACTTAGAAAAAAACTGAAAAAAACTGCAAAAAAAGAAATGAGAAAAAAATCTGAAGAAAAAACTGAGCAGAAAAACTGAGAAAAAAGACTGAAAAAACTGAAGAAAAACTTAGAAAAAAACTGTGAAAAAAACTGTGAAAAAAAAGAACTGAGAAAAAAAACTGAAGAAAAACTTGGAAAAAAAACTGTGAACAAAACAGTGAAAAAA
Organism: Pristiophorus japonicus; assembly: GCF_044704955.1. Lineage (NCBI taxonomy): Eukaryota > Metazoa > Chordata > Chondrichthyes > Pristiophoridae > Pristiophorus > Pristiophorus japonicus. The sequence goes on from NW_027251071.1 coordinate 1,219,634, forward strand.
AAGAAGAACTGAGAAAAAAAACTGAGAAAAAACTGACTAGAAAAACTGAGCAGAAAAACTGAGAAGAAAAATTGAGAAAAAACGACTGAAAAAACTCAAGAAAAACTTAGAAAAAAACTGTGAAAAAAAAGAAGAACTGAGAAAAAAAACTGAAGAATAACTTAGAAAAAAACTGAAAAAAACGGTGCAAAAAAGAACGGAGAAAAAAATCTGAAGAAAAAACTGAGCAGAAAAACTGAGCAGAAAAACTGACAAAAAAAACTATTAAAAAAAACTAAAGAAAAACGGAGGAATAAAACAGAGAAGAAAAACTGAGAAAAAAGACTGAAAAAACTGAAGAAAAACTTAGAAAAAAACTGTGAAAAAAAAGAACTGAGCAAAAAAAACTGAAGAAAAACTTAGAAAAAAACTGTGCACAAAACTGTGAAAAAAAAGAATTCAGAAAAAAAACTGAGAAAAAACTGAGCAGAAAAATTGAGCAGAAAAACTGAGAAAAAAAAATATTTAAAAAATCTGAAGAAAAACGGAGGAATAAAACAGAGAAGAAAAACTGAGAAAAAAGACTGAAAAAACTGAAGAAAAACTTAGAAAAAAAACTGTGAAAAAAACTGAGAAATAAAACTATTAAAAAAAACTGAAGAAAAAGGAGGAAAAAAACTGAGAAGAAAAACTGAAAAAAAAAGACTGAAAAAACTGAAGAAAAACTTAGAAAAAAACTGTGAAAAAAAAGAAGAACTGAGAAAAAAAACTGAAGAAAAACTTGGAAAAAAAACTGTGAACAAAACAGTGAAAAAAAAGAAGAGCTGAGAAAAAAAACTGAAGAAAAAACTGAGCAGAAAAACTGAGAAAAAAGACTGAAAAAACTGAAGAAAAACTTAGAAAAAAACTGTGAAAAAAACTGTGAAAAAAAAGAACTGAGAAAAAAAACTGAAGAAAAACTTGGAAAAAAAACTGTGAACAAAACAGTGAAAAAAAAGAAGAACTGAGAAAAAAAACTGAGAAAAAACTGACTAGAAAAACTGAGGAGAAAAACTGAGAAAAAAAACTATTGAAAAAATACTGAAGAAAAAGGAGGAAAAAAACTGAGAAGAAAAACTGTGAAAAAAAGACTGAAAAAACTGAAGAAAAACTTAGAAAAAACTGTGAAAAAAAAGAAGAACTGAGAAAAAAAACTGAAGAATAACTTAGAAAAAAACTGAAAAAAACGGTGCAAAAAAGAACGGAGAAAAACATCTGAAGAAAAAACTGAGCAGAAAAACTGAGCAGAAAAACTGACAAAAAAACTATTTAAAAAATACTGAAGAAAAACGGAGTAAAAAAACTGAGAAGAAAAATTGAGAAAAAACGACTGAAAAAACTCAAGAAAAACTTAGAAAATAACTGTGAAAAAAAAGAACTGAGAAAAAAAAACTGAAGAAAAACTTAGAAAAAAACTGTGCACAAAACTGTGAAAAAAAAGAATTCAGAAAAAAAACTGAGAAAAAACTGAGCAGAAAAATTGAGCAGAAAAACTGAGAAAAAAAACTATTAAAAAAAACTAAAGAAAAACGGAGGAATAAAACAGAGAAGAAAAACTGAGAAAAAAGACTGAAAAAACTGAAGAAAAACTTAGAAAAAAACTGTGAAAAAAAAGAACTGAGCAAAAAAAACTGAAGAAAAACTTAGAAAAAAACTGTGCACAAAACTGTGAAAAAAAAGAATTCAGAAAAAAAACTGAGAAAAAACTGAGCAGAAAAATTGAGCAGAAAAACTGAGAAAAAAAAATATTTAAAAAATCTGAAGAAAAACGGAGGAATAAAACAGAGAAGAAAAACTGAGAAAAAAGACTGAAAAACTGAAGAAAAACTTAGAAAAGAAACTGTGAAAAAAACTGAGAAATAAAACTATTAAAAAAAACTGAAGAAAAAGGAGGAAAAAAACTGAGAAGAAAAACTGAGAAAAAAAGACTGAAAAAACTGAAGAAAAACTTAGAAAAAAACTGTGAAAAAAAAGAAGAACTGAGAAAAAAAACTGAAGAAAAACTTAGAAAAAAACTGAAAAAAACTGCAAAAAAAGAACTGAGAAAAAAATCTGAAGAAAAAACTGAGCAGAAAAACTGATCAGAAAAACTGAGAAAAAAAACTATTTAAAAAAACTGAAGAAAAACGGAGGAAAAAAACTGAGAAGAAAAATTGAGAAAAAACGACTGAAAAAACTGAAGAAAAACTTAGAAAAAAACTGTGAAAAAAACTGTGAAAAAAAAGAACTGAGAAAAAAAACTGAAGAAAAACTTGGAAAAAAAACTGTGAACAAAACAGTGAAAAAAAAGAAGAACTTAGAAAAAAAACTGAGAAAAAACTGACTAGAAAAACTGAGGAGAAAAACTGAGAAAAAAAACTATTAAAAAAATACTGAAGAAAAAGGAGGAAAAAAACTGAGAAGAAAAACTGTGAAAAAAAGACTGAAAAAACTGAAGAAAAACTTAGAAAAAACTGTGAAAAAAAAGAAGAACTGAGAAAAAAAACTGAAGAATAACTTAGAAAAAAACTGAAAAAAACGGTGCAAAAAAGAACGGAGAAAAACATCTGAAGAAAAAACTGAGCAGAAAAACTGAGCAGAAAAACTGACAAAAAAACTATTTAAAAAATACTGAAGAAAAACGGAGTAAAAAAACTGAGAAGAAAAATTGAGAAAAAACGACTGAAAAAACTCAAGAAAAACTTAGAAAAAAACTGTGAAAAAAAAGAACTGAGAAAAAAAAACTGAAGAAAAACTTAGAAAAAAACTGTGCACAAAACTGTGAAAAAAAAGAATTCAGAAAAAAAACTGAGAAAAAACTGAGCAGAAAAATTGAGCAGAAAAACTGAGAAAAAAAACTATTAAAAAAAACTAAAGAAAAACGGAGGAATAAAACAGAGAAGAAAAACTGAGAAAAAAGACTGAAAAAACTGAAGAAAAACTTAGAAAAAAACTGTGAAAAAAAAGAACTGAGCAAAAAAAACTGAAGAAAAACTTAGAAAAAAACTGTGCACAAAACTGTGAAAAAAAAGAATTCAGAAAAAAAACTGAGAAAAAACTGAGCAGAAAAATTGAGCAGAAAAACTGAGAAAAAAAAATATTTAAAAAATCTGAAGAAAAACGGAGGAATAAAACAGAGAAGAAAAACTGAGAAAAAAGACTGAAAAAACTGAAGAAAAACTGTGAAAAAAACTGAGAAATAAAACTATTTAAAAAAACTGAAGAAAAAGGAGGAAAAAAACTGAGAAGAAAAACTGAGAAAAAAAGACTGAAAAAACTGAAGAAAAACTTAGAAAAAAACTGTGAAAAAAAGAAGAACTGAGAAAAAAAACTGAAGAAAAACTTGGAAAAAAAACTGTGAACAAAACAGTGAAAAAAAAGAAGAACTGAGAAAAAAAACTGAAGAAAAAACTGAGCAGAAAAACTGAGAAAAAAGACTGAAAAAACTGAAGAAAAACTTAGAAAAAAACTGTGAAAAAAACTGTGAAAAAAATGAACTGAGAAAAAAAACTGAAGAAAAACTTGGAAAAAAAACTGTGAACAAAACAGTGAAAAAAAAGAAGAACTGAGAAAAAAAACTGAGAAAAAACTGACTAGAAAAACTGAGGAGAAAAACTGAGAAAAAAAACTATTAAAAAAATACTGAAGAAAAAGGAGGAAAAAAACTGAGAAGAAAAACTGTGAAAAAAAGACTGAAAAAACTGAAGAAAAACTTAGAAAAAAACTGTGAAAAAAAAGAAGAACTGAGAAAAAAAACTGAAGAATAACTTAGAAAAAAACTGAAAAAAACGGTGCAAAAAAGAACGGAGAAAAACATCTGAAGAAAAAACTGAGCAGAAAAACTGAGCAGAAAAACTGACAAAAAAACTATTAAAAAAATACTGAAGAAAAACGGAGTAAAAAAACTGAGAAGAAAAATTGAGAAAAAACGACTGAAAAAACTCAAGAAAAACTTAGAAAAAAACTGTGAAAAAAAAGAACTGAGAAAAAAAAACTGAAGAAAAACTTAGAAAAAAACTGTGCACAAAACTGTGAAAAAAAAGAATTCAGAAAAAAAACTGAGAAAAAACTGAGCAGAAAAATTGAGCAGAAAAACTGAGAAAAAAAACTATTAAAAAAAACTAAAGAAAAACGGAGGAATAAAACAGAGAAGAAAAACTGAGAAAAAAGACTGAAAAAACTGAAGAAAAACTTAGAAAAAAACTGTGAAAAAAAAGAACTGAGCAAAAAAAACTGAAGAAAAACTTAGAAAAAAACTGTGCACAAAACTGTGAAAAAAAAGAATTCAGAAAAAAAACTGAGAAAAAACTGAGCAGAAAAATTGAGCAGAAAAACTGAGAAAAAAAAATATTTAAAAAATTTGAAGAAAAACGGAGGAATAAAACAGAGAAGAAAAACTGAGAAAAAAGACTGAAAAAACTGAAGAAAAACTTAGAAAAAAAACTGTGAAAAAAACTGAGAAATAAAACTATTAAAAAAAACTGAAGAAAAAGGAGGAAAAAAACTGAGAAGAAAAACTGAGAAAAAAAGACTGAAAAAACTGAAGAAAAACTTAGAAAAAAACTGTGAAAAAAAAGAAGAACTGAGAAAAAAAACTGAAGAAAAACTTAGAAAAAAACTGAAAAAAACTGCAAAAAAAGAACTGAGAAAAAAATCTGAAGAAAAAACTGAGCAGAAAAACTGATCAGAAAAACTGAGAAAAAAAAACTATTTAAAAAAACTGAAGAAAAACGGAGGAAAAAAACTGAGAAGAAAAATTGAGAAAAAACGACTGAAAAAACTGAAGAAAAACTAAGAAAAAAACTGTGAAAAAAATTGTGAAAAAAAAGAACTGAGAAAAAAAACTGAAGAAAAAACTGAGCAGAAAAACTGAGCAGAAAAACTGAGAAAAAAACTATTAAAAAAATACTGAAGAAAAACGGAGTAACAAAACTGAGAAGAAAAATTGAGAAAAAACGACTGAAAAAACTCAAGAAAAACTTAGAAAAAAACTGTGAAAAAAATTAACTGAGAAAAAAAAACTGAAGAAAAACTTAGAAAAAAACTGTGCACAAAACTGTGAAAAAAAAGAATTCAGAAAAAAAACTGAGAAAAAACTGAGCAGAAAAATTGAGCAGAAAAACTGAGAAAAAAATCTGAAGAAAAACGGAGGAATAAAACAGAGAAGAAAAACTGAGAAAAAAGACTGAAAAAACTGAAGAAAAACTTAGAAAAAAAACTGTGAAAAAAACTGAGAAATAAAACTATTAAAAAATACTGAAGAAAAAGGAGGAAAAAAACTGAGAAGAAAAACTGAGAAAAAAAGACTGAAAAAACTGAAGAAAAACTTAGAAAAATACTGAAAAAAACTGCAAAAAAAGAACTGAGAAAAAAATCTGAAGAAAAAACTGAGCAGAAAAACTGAAAAAAAAGACTGAAAAAACTGAAGAAAAACTTAGAAAAAAACTGTGAAAAAAACTGTGAAAAAAAAGAACTGAGAAAAAAAACTGAAGAAAAACTTGGAAAAAAAACTGTGAACAAAACAGTGAAAAAAAAGAAGAATTGAGAAAAAAAACTGAGAAAAAACTGACTAGAAAAACTGAGCAGAAAAACTGAGAAGAAAAATTGAGAAAAAACGACTGAAAAAACTCAAGAAAAACTTAGAAAAAAACTGTGAAAAAAAAGAACTGAGAAAAAAAAACTGAAGAAAAACTTAGAAAAAAACTGTGCACAAAACTGTGAAAAAAAAGAATTCAGAAAAAAAACTGAGAAAAAACTGAGCAGAAAAATTGAGCAGAAAAACTGAGAAAAAAAAATATTAAAAAAAACTAAAGAAAAACGGAGGAATAAAACAGAGAAGAAAAACTGAGAAAAAAGACTGAAAAAACTGAAGAAAAACTTAGAAAAAATCTGTGAAAAAAAAGAACTGAGCAAAAAAAACTGAAGAAAAACTTAGAAAAAAACTGTGCACAAAACTGTGAAAAAAAAGAATTCAGAAAAAAAACTGAGAAAAAACTGAGCAGAAAAATTGAGCAGAAAAAATGAGAAAAAAAAATATTTAAAAAATCTGAAGAAAAACGGAGGAATAAAACAGAGAAGCAAAACTGAGAAAAAAGACTGAAAAAACTGAAGAAAAACTTAGAAAAAAAACTGTGAAAAAAACTGAGAAATAAAACTATTAAAAAAAACTGAAGAAAAAGGAGGAAAAAAACTGAGAAGAAAAACTGAGAAAAAAAGACTGAAAAAACTGAAGAAAAACTTAGAAAAAAACTGTGAAAAAAAAGAACTGAGAAAAAAAACTGAAGAAAAACTTAGAAAAAAACTGAAAAAAACTGCAAAAAAAAGAACTGAGAAAAAAATCTGAAGAAAAAACTGAGCAGAAAAACTGATCAGAAAAACTGAGAAAAAAAAATATTTACAAAAACTGAAGAAAAACGGAGGAAAAAAACTGAGAAGAAAAATTGAGAAAAAACGACTGAAAAAACTGAAGAAAAACTTTGAAAAAAAACTGAAAAAAACTGAGAAAAAAAACTATTAAAAAAAACAGAAGAAAAAGGAGGAAAAAAACTGAGAAGAAAAACTGAGAAAAAAAGACTGAAAAAACTGAAGAAAAACTTAGAAAAAACTGTGAAAAAAAAGAAGAACTGAGAAAAAAAACTGAAAAAAACAGTGCAAAAAAGAACGGAGAAAAACATCTGAAGAAAAAACTGAGCAGAAAAACTGAGCAGAAAAACTGACAAAAAAACTATTAAAAAAATACTGAAGAAAAAAGGAGTAAAAAAACTGAGAAGAAAAATTGGGAAAAAACGACTGAAAAAACTCAAGAAAAACTTAGAAAAAAACTGTGAAAAAAAAGAACTGAGAAAAAAAACTGAAGAAAAACTTAGAAAAAAACTGTGCACAAAACTGTGAAAAAAAAGAATTCAGAAAAAAAACTGAGAAAAAACTGAGCAGAAAAATTGAGCAGAAAAACTGAGAAAAAAAAATATTAAAAAAAACAAAAGAAAAACGGAGGAATAAAACAGAGAAGAAAAACTGAGAAAAAAGACTGAAAAAACTGAAGAAAAACTTAGAAAAAAAACTGTGAAAAAAACTGAGAAATAAAACTATTAAAAAATACTGAAGAAAAAGGAGGAAAAAAACTGAGAAGAAAAACTGAGAAAAAAAGACTGAAAAAACTGAAGAAAAATTTAGAAAAAAACTGAAAAAAACTGCAAAAAAAGAACTGAGAAAAAAATCTGAAGAAAAAACTGAGCAGAAAAACTGAGAAAAAAGACTGAAAAAACTGAAGAAAAACTTAGAAAAAAACTGTGAAAAAAACTGTGAAAAAAAAGAACTGAGAAAAAAAACTGAAGAAAAACTTGGAAAAAAAACTGTGAACAAAACAGTGAAAAAAAAGAAGAATTGAGAAAAAAAACTGAGAAAAAACTGACTAGAAAAACTGAGCAGAAAAACTGAGAAGAAAAATTGAGAAAAAACGACTGAAAAAACTCAAGAAAAACTTAGAAAAAAACTGTGAAAAAAAAGAAGAACTGAGAAAAAAAACTGAAGAATAACTTAGAAAAAAACTGAAAAAAACGGTGCAAAAAAGAACGGAGAAAAAAATCTGAAGAAAAAACTGAGCAGAAAAACTGAGCAGAAAAACTGACAAAAAAAATATTAAAAAAAACTAAAGAAAAACGGAGGAATAAAACAGAGAAGAAAAACTGAGAAAAAAGACTGAAAAAACTGAAGAAAAACTTAGAAAAAAATCGTGAAAAAAAAGAACTGAGCAAAAAAAACTGAAGAAAAACTTAGAAAAAAACTGTGCACAAAACTGTGAAAAAAAAGAATTCAGAAAAAAAACTGAGAAAAAACTGAGCAGAAAAATTGAGCAGAAAAACTGAGAAAAAAAAATATTTAAAAAATCTGAAGAAAAACGGAGGAATAAAACAGAGAAGAAAAACTGAGAAAAAAGACTGAAAAAACTGAAGAAAAACTTAGAAAAAAAACTGTGAAAAAAACTGAGAAATAAAACTATTAAAAAAAACTGAAGAAAAAGGAGGAAAAAAACTGAGAAGAAAAACTGAAAAAAAAAGACTGAAAAAACTGAAGAAAAACTTAGAAAAAAACTGTGAAAAAAAAGAAGAACTGAGAAAAAAAACTGAAGAAAAACTTGGAAAAAAAACTGTGAACAAAACAGTGAAAAAAAAGAAGAACTGAGAAAAAAAACTGAAGAAAAAACTGAGCAGAAAAACTGAGAAAAAAGACTGAAAAAACTGAAGAAAAACTTAGAAAAAAACTGTGAAAAAAACTGTGAAAAAAAAGAACTGAGAAAAAAAAACTGAAGAAAAACTTAGAAAAAAACTGTGCACAAAACTGTGAAAAAAAGGAATTCAGAAAAAAAACTGAGCAGAAAAATTGAGCAGAAAAACTGAGAAACAATACTATTAAAAAAAACTGAAGAAAAACGGAGGAATAAAACAGAGAAGAAAAACTGAGAAAAAAGACTGAAAAAACTGAAGAAAAACTTAGAAAAAAACTGTGAAAAAAAAGAAGAACTGAGAAAAAAAACTGAAAAAAACTGCAAAAAAAGAACTGAGAAAAAAAACTGAAAAAAACAGTGCAAAAAAGAACGGAGAAAAACATCTGCAGAAAAAACTGAGCAGAAAAACTGAGCAGAAAAACTGACAAAAAAACTATTAAAAAAATACTGAAGAAAAAAGGAGTAAAAAAACTGAGAAGAAAAATTGAGAAAAAACGACTGAAAAAACTCAAGAAAAACTTAGAAAAAAACTGTGAAAAAAAAGAACTGAGAAAAAAAAACTGAAGAAAAACTTAGAAAAAAACTGTGCACAAAACTGTGAAAAAAAAGAATTCAGAAAAAAAACTGAGAAAAAACTGAGCAGAAAAATTGAGCAGATAAACTGAGAAAAAAAACTATTAAAAAAAACAAAAGAAAAACGGAGGAATAAAACAGAGAAGAAAAACTGAGAAAAAAGACTGAAAAAACTGAAGAAAAACTTAGAAAAAAAACTGTGAAAAAAACAGAAAAAAAACTATTAAAAAAAAACTGAAGAAAAAGGAGGAAAAAAACTGAGAAGAAAAACTGAGAAAAAAAGACTGAAAAAACTGAAGAAAAACTTCGAAAAAAATTGTGAAAAAAAACAACTGAGAAAAAAAACTGACGAAAAACTTAGAAAAAAACTGTGAAAAAAAAGAACTGAGAAAAAAAAAACTGAAGAAAAACTTAGAAAAAAACTGTGCACAAAACTGTGAAAAAAAAGAATTCAGAAAAAAAACTGAAGAAAAAACTGAGCAGAAAAACTGAGCCGAAAAAATGACAAAAAAACTATTAAAAAAATACTGAAGAAAAACGGAGTAAAAAAACTGAGAAGAAAAATTGAGAAAAAACGACTGAAAAAACTCAAGAAAAACTTAGAAAAAAACTGTGAAAAAAAAGAACTGAGAAAAAAAAACTGAAGAAAAACTTAGAAAAAAACTGTGCACAAAACTGTGAAAAAAAAGAATTCAGAAAAAAAACTGAGCAGAAAAATTGAGCAGAAAAACTGAGAAACAATACTATTAAAAAAAACTGAAGAAAAACGGAGGAATAAAACAGAGAAGAAAAACTGAGAAAAAAGACTGAAAAAACTGAAGAAAAACTTAGAAAAAAAACTGTGAAAAAAACTGAGAAAAAAAACTATTAAAAAAAAACTGAAGAAAAAGGAGGAAAAAAACTGAGAAGAAAAACTGAGAAAAAAAGACTGAAAAAACTGAAGAAAAACTTAGAAAAAAACTGTGAAAAAAAAGAAGAACTGAGAAAAAAAACTGAAGAAAAACTTAGAAAAAAACTGAAAAAAACTGCAAAAAAAGAACTGAGAAAAAAATCTGAAGAAAAAACTGAGCAGAAAAACTGATCAGAAAAACTGAGAAAAAAAACTATTTAAAAAAACTGAAGAAAAACGGAGGAAAAAAACTGAGAAGAAAAATTGAGAAAAAACGACTGAAAAAACTGAAGAAAAACTAAGAAAAAAACTGTGAAAAAAATTGTGAAAAAAAAGAACTGAGAAAAAAAACTGAAGAAAAAACTGAGCAGAAAAAGTGAGCAGAAAAACTGAGAAAAAAACTATTAAAAAAATACTGAAGAAAAACGGAGTAACAAAACTGAGAAGAAAAATTGAGAAAAAACGACTGAAAAACTCAAGAAAAACTTAGAAAAAAACTGTGAAAAAAAAGAACTGAGAAAAAAAAACTGAAGAAAAACTTAGAAAAAAACTGTGCACAAAACTGTGAAAAAAAAGAATTCAGAAAAAAAACTGAGAAAAAACTGAGCAGAAAAATTGAGCAGAAAAACTGAGAAAAAAAACTATTAAAAAAAACAAAAGAAAAACGGAGGAATAAAACAGAGAAGAAAAACTGAGAAAAAAGACTGAAAAAACTGAAGAAAAACTTAGAAAAAAAACTGTGAAAAAAACAGAAAAAAAACTATTAAAAAAAAACTGAAGAAAAAGGAGGAATAAAACAGAGAAGAAAAACTGAGAAAAAAAGACTGAAAAAACTGAAGAAAAACTTAGAAAAAAACTGTGAAAAAAAAGAACTGAGCAAAAAAAACTGAAGAAAAACTTAGAAAAAAACTGTGCACAAAACTGTGAAAAAAAAGAATTCAGAAAAAAAACTGAGAAAAAACTGAGCAGAAAAATTGAGCAGAAAAACTGAGAAAAAAAAATATTTAAAAAATTTGAAGAAAAACGGAGGAATAAAACAGAGAAGAAAAACTGAGAAAAAAGACTGAAAAAACTGAAGAAAAACTTAGAAAAAAAACTGTGAAAAAAACTGAGAAATAAAACTATTAAAAAAAACTGAAGAAAAAGGAGGAAAAAAACTGAGAAGAAAAACTGAGAAAAAAAGACTGAAAAAACTGAAGAAAAACTTAGAAAAAAACTGTGAAAAAAAAGAAGAACTGAGAAAAAAAACTGAAGAAAAACTTAGAAAAAAACTGAAATAAACTGCAAAAAAAGAACTGAGAAAAAAATCTGAAGAAAAAACTGAGCAGAAAAACTGATCAGAAAAACTGAGAAAAAAAAACTATTTAAAAAAACTGAAGAAAAACGGAGGAAAAAAACTGAGAAGAAAAATTGAGAAAAAACGACTGAAAAAACTGAAGAAAAACTAAGAAAAAAACTGTGAAAAAAATTGTGAAAAAAAAGAACTGAGAAAAAAAACTGAAGAAAAAACTGAGCAGAAAAACTGAGCAGAAAAACTGAGAAAAAAACTATTAAAAAAATACTGAAGAAAAACGGAGTAACAAAACTGAGAAGAAAAATTGAGAAAAAACGACTGAAAAAACTCAAGAAAAACTTAGAAAAAAACTGTGAAAAAAATGAACTGAGAAAAAAAAACTGAAGAAAAACTTAGAAAAAAACTGTGCACAAAACTGTGAAAAAAACTGAGAAATAAAACTATTAAAAAAAACTGAAGAAAAAGGAGGAAAAAAACTGAGAAGAAAAACTGAGAAAAAAAGACTGAAAAAACTGAAGAAAAACTTAGAAAAAAACTGTGAAAAAAAAGAAGAACTGAGAAAAAAAACTGAAGAAAAACTTAGAAAAAAACTGAAATAAACTGCAAAAAAAGAACTGAGAAAAAAATCTGAAGAAAAAACTGAGCAGAAAAACTGATCAGAAAAACTGAGAAAAAAAAACTATTTAAAAAAACTGAAGAAAAACGGAGGAAAAAAACTGAGAAGAAAAATTGAGAAAAAACGACTGAAAAAACTGAAGAAAAACTAAGAAAAAAACTGTGAAAAAAATTGTGAAAATAAAGAACTGAGAAAAAAAACTGAAGAAAAAACTGAGCAGAAAAACTGAGCAGAAAAACTGAGAAAAAAACTATTAAAAAAATACTGAAGAAAAACGGAGTAACAAAACTGAGAAGAAAAATTGAGAAAAAACGACTGAAAAAACTCAAGAAAAACTTAGAAAAAAACTGTGAAAAAAATGAAATGAGAAAAAAAAACTGAAGAAAAACTTAGAAAAAAACTGTGCACAAAACTGTGAAAAAAAAGAATTCAGAAAAAAAACTGAGAAAAAACTGAGCAGAAAAATTGAGCAGAAAAACTGAGAAAAAAAAATATTAAAAAAATCTGAAGAAAAACGGAGGAATAAAACAGAGAAGAAAAACTGAGAAAAAAGACTGAAAAAACTGAAGAAAAACTTAGAAAAAAAACTGTGAAAAAAACTGAGAAATAAAACTATTAAAAAATACTGAAGAAAAAGGAGGAAAAAAACTGAGAAGAAAAACTGAGAAAAAAAGACTGAAAAAACTGAAGAAAAACTTAGAAAAATACTGAAAAAAACTGCAAAAAAAGAACTGAGAAAAAAATCTGAAGAAAAAACTGAGCAGAAAAACTGAGAAAAAAGACTGAAAAAACTGAAGAAAAACTTAGAAAAAAACTGTGAAAAAAACTGTGAAAAAAAAGAACTGAGAAAAAAAACTGAAGAAAAACTTGGAAAAAAAACTGTGAACAAAACAGTGAAAAAAAAGAAGAATTGAGAAAAAAAACTGAGAAAAAACTGACTAGAAAAACTGAGCAGAAAAACTGAGAAGAAAAATTGAGAAAAAACGACTGAAAAAACTCAAGAAAAACTTAGAAAAAAACTGTGAAAAAAAAGAACTGAGAAAAAAAAACTGAAGAAAAACTTAGAAAAAAACTGTGCACAAAACTGTGAAAAAAAAGAATTCAGAAAAAAAACTGAGAAAAAACTGAGCAGAAAAATTGAGCAGAAAAACTGAGAAAAAAAACTATTAAAAAAAACTAAAGAAAAACGGAGGAATAAAACAGAGAAGAAAAACTGAGAAAAAAGACTGAAAAAACTGAAGAAAAACTTAGAAAAAAACTGTGAAAAAAAAGAACTGAGCAAAAAAAACTGAAGAAAAACTTAGAAAAAAACTGTGCACAAAACTGTGAAAAAAAAGAATTCAGAAAAAAAACTGAGAAAAAACTGAGCAGAAAAATTGAGCAGAAAAACTGAGAAAAAAAAATATTTAAAAAATCTGAAGAAAAACGGAGGAATAAAACAGAGAAGAAAAACTGAGAAAAAAGACTGAAAAAACTGAAGAAAAACTTAGAAAAAAAACTGTGAAAAAAACTGAGAAATAAAACTATTAAAAAAAACTGAAGAAAAAGGAGGACAAAAACTGAGAAGAAAAACTGAGAAAAAAAGACTGAAAAAACTGAAGAAAAACTTAGAAAAAAACTGTGAAAAAAAAGAACTGAGAAAAAAACTGAAGAAAAACTTAGAAAAAAACTGAAAAAAACTGCAAAAAAAAGAACTGAGAAAAAAATCTGAAGAAAAAACTGAGCAGAAAAACTGATCAGAAAAACTGAGAAAAAAAAATATTTACAAAAACTGAAGAAAAACGGAGGAAAAAAACTGAGAAGAAAAATTGAGAAAAAACGACTGAAAAAACTGAAGAAAAACTTAGAAAAAAACTGAAAAAAACTGTGAAAAAAAAGAACTGAGAAAAAAAACTGAAGAAAAACTTGGAAAAAAAACTGTGAACAAAACAGTGAAAAAATAGAAGAACTGAGAAAAAAAACTGAGAAAAAACTGACTAGAAAAACTGAGGAGAAAAACTGAGAAAAAAAACTATTAAAAAAATACTGAAGAAAAAGGAGGAAAAAAACTGAGAAGAAAAACTGAGAAAAAAAGACTGAAAAAACTGAAGAAAAACTTAGAAAAAACTGTGAAAAAAAAGAAGAACTGAGAAAAAAAACTGAAAAAAACAGTGCAAAAAAGAACGGAGAAAAACATCTGAAGAAAAAACTGAGCAGAAAAACTGAGCAGAAAAACTGACAAAAAAACTATTAAAAAAATACTGAAGAAAAAAGGAGTAAAAAAACTGAGAAGAAAAATTGAGAAAAAACGACTGAAAAAACTCAAGAAAAACTTAGAAAAAAACTGTGAAAAAAAAGAACTGAGAAAAAAAAACTGAAGAAAAACTTAGAAAAAAATTGTGCACAAAACTGTGAAAAAAAAGAATTCAGAAAAAAAACTGAGAAAAAACTGAGCAGAAAAATTGAGATGAAAAACTGAGAAAAAAAACTATTAAAAAAAACAAAAGAAAAACGGAGGAATAAAACAGAGAAGAAAAACTGAGAAAAAAGACTGAAAAAACTGAAGAAAAACTTAGAAAAAAAACTGTGAAAAAAACAGAAAAAAAACTATTAAAAAAAAACTGAAGAAAAAGGAGGAAAAAAACTGAGAAGAAAAACTGAGAAAAAAAGACTGAAAAAACTGAAGAAAAACTTAGAAAAAAATTGTGAAAAAAAACAACTGAGAAAAAAAACTGACGAAAAACTTAGAAAAAAACTGTGAAAAAAAAGAACTGAGAAAAAAAAACTGAAGAAAAACTTAGAAAAAAACTGTGCACAAAACTGTGAAAAAAAAGAATTCAGAAAAAAAACTGAGAAAAAACTGAGCAGAAAAATTGAGCAGAAAAACTGAGAAAAAAAAATATTTAAAAAATCTGAAGAAAAACGGAGGAATAAAACAGAGAAGAAAAACTGAGAAAAAAGACTGAATAAACTGAAGAAAAACTTAGAAAAAAAACTGTGAAAAAAACTGAGAAATAAAACTATTAAAAAAAACTGAAGAAAAAGGAGGAAAAAAACTGAGAAGAAAAACTGAGAAAAAAAGACTGAAAAAACTGAAGAAAAACTTAGAAAAAAACTGTGAAAAAAAAGAACTGAGAAAAAAAACTGAAGAAAAACTTAGAAAAAAACTGAAAAAAACTGCAAAAAAAAGAACTGAGAAAAAAATCTGAAGAAAAAACTGAGCAGAAAAACTGATCAGAAAAACTGAGAAAAAAAAATATTTACAAAAACTGAAGAAAAACGGAGGAAAAAAACTGAGAAGAAAAATTGAGAAAAAACGACTGAAAAAACTGAAGAAAAACTTAGAAAAAAACTGTGAAAAAAACTGTGAAAAAAAAGAACTGAGAAAAAAAACTGAAGAAAAACTTGGAAAAAAAACTGTGAACAAAACAGTGAAAAAATAGAAGAACTGAGAAAAAAAACTGAGAAAAAACTGACTAGAAAAACTGAGGAGAAAAACTGAGAAAAAAAACTATTAAAAAAATACTGAAGAAAAAGGAGGAAAAAAACTGAGAAGAAAAACTGAGAAAAAAAGACTGAAAAAACTGAAGAAAAACTTAGAAAAAACTGTGAAAAAAAAGAAGAACTGAGAAAAAAAACTGAAGAATAACTTAGAAAAAAACTGAAAAAAACGGTGCAAAAAAGAACGGAGAAAAACATCTGAAGAAAAAACTGAGCAGAAAAACTGAGCAGAAAAACTGACAAAAAAACTATTAAAAAAATACTGAAGAAAAACGGAGTAAAAAAACTGAGAAGAAAAATTGAGAAAAAACGACTGAAAAAACTCAAGAAAAACTTTGAAAAAAACTGTGAAAAAAAAGAACTGAGAAAAAGAAACTGAAGAAAAACTTAGAAAAAAAGTGTGCACAAAACTGTGAAAAAAAAGAATTCAGAAAAAAAACTGAGAAAAAACTGAGCAGAAAAATTGAGCAGAAAAACTGAGAAAAAAAACTATTAAAAAAAACAAAAGAAAAACGGAGGAATAAAACAGAGAAGAAAAACTGAGAAAAAAGACTGAAAAAACTGAAGAAAAACTTAGAAAAAAAACTGAGAAAAAAACTGAGAAAAAAAACTATAAAAAAAAAACTGAAGAAAAAGGAGGAAAAAAACTGAGAAGAAAAACTGAGAAAAAAAGACTGAAAAAACTGAAGAAAAACTTAGAAAAAAACTGTGAAAAAAAAGAAGAACAGAGAAAAAAAACTGAAGAAAAACTTAGAAAAAAACTGAAAAAAACTGCAAAAAAAGAACTGAGAAAAAAATCTGAAGAAAAAACTGAGCAGAAAAACTGATCAGAAAAACTGAGAAAAAAAATTATTTGAAAAAACTGAAGAAAAACGGATGAAAAAAACTGAGAAGAAAAATTGAGAAAAAACGACTGAAAAAACTGAAGAAAAACTAAGAAAAAAACCGTGAAAAAAATTGTGAAAACAAAGAACTGAGAAAAAAACTGAAGAAAAAACTGAGCAGAAAAACTGTGCAGAAAAACTGAGAAAAAAAACTATTAAAAAAAACTGAAGAAAAACGGAGGAATAAAACTGAGAAGAAAAACTGAGAAAAAAGACTGAAAAAACTGAAGAAAAACTTAGAAAAAAACTGTGAAAAAAAAGAACTGAGAAAAAAAAACTGAAGAAAAACTTAGAAAAAAACTGTGCACAAAACTGTGAAAAAAAAGAATTCAGAAAAAAAACTGAGAAAAAACTGAGCAGAAAAATTGAGCAGAAAAACTGAGAAAAAAAAATATTAAAAAAATCTGAAGAAAAACGGAGGAATAAAACAGAGAAGAAAAACTGAGAAAAAAGACTGAAAAAACTGAAGAAAAACTTAGAAAAAAAACTGTGAAAAAAACTGAGAAATAAAACTATTTAAAAAAACTGAAGAAAAAGGAGGAAAAAAACTGAGAAGAAAAACTGAGAAAAAAAGACTGAAAAAACTGAAGAAAAACTTAGAAAAAAACTGTGAAAAAAAAGAACTGAGAAAAAAAACTGAAGAAAAACTTAGAAAAAAACTGAAAAAAACTGCAAAAAAAGAACTGAGAGAAAAATCTGAAGAAAAAACTGAGCAGAAAAACTGATCAGAAAAATTGAGAAAAAAAACTATTTACAAAAACTGAAGAAAAACGGGGGAAAAAAACTGAGAAGAAAAATTGAGAAAAAACGACTGAAAAAACTGAAGAAAAACTAAGAAAAAAACTGTGAAAAAAATTGTGAAAAAAAAGAAATGAGAAAAAAAACTATTAAAAAAAACAGAAGAAAAGGAGGAAAAAAACTGAGAAGAAAAACTGAGAAAAAAAGACTGAAAAAACTGAAGAAAAACTTAGAAAAAAACTGTGAAAAAAACTGAAAAAAAAGAACTGAGACAAAAAACTGAAGAAAAAACTGAGCAGAAAAACTGAGCCGAAAAACTGAAAAAAAACTATTCAAAAAATACTGAAGAAAAACGGAGTAAAAAAACTGAGAAGAAAAATTGAGAAAAAACGACTGAAAAAACTCAAGAAAAACTTAGAAAAAAACTGTGAAAAAAAAGAACTGAGAAAAAAAACTGAAGAAAAACTTAGAAAAAAACTGTGCACAAAACTGTGAAAAAAAAGAATTCAGAAAAAAAACTGAGAAAAAACTGAGCAGAAAAATTGAGCAGAAAAACTGAGAAAAAAAACTATTAAAAAAAACTGAAGAAAAACGGAGGAATAAAACAGAGAAGAAAAACTGAGAAAAAAGACTGAAAAAACTGAAGAAAAACTTAGAAAAAAAACTGTGAAAAATCTGAGAAAAAAAACTATTAAAAAAAAACTGAAGAAAAAGGAGGAAAAAAACTGAGAAGAAAAACTGAGAAAAAAAGACTGAAAAAACTGAAGAAAAACTTTGAAAAAAACTGTGAACAAAACAGTGAGAAAAACAGAAGAACTGAGAAAAAAAACTGAGAAAAAACTGAGCAGAAAAATTGAGCAGAAAAACTGAGAAAAAAAACTATTAAAAAAAACTAAAGAAAAACGGAGGAATAAAACAGAGAAGAAAAACTGAGAAAAAAGACGGAAAAAACTGAAGAAAAACTTAGAAAACAAACTGTGAAAAAAACTGAGAAAAAACACTATTAAAAAAAAACTGAAGAAAAAGGAGGAAAAAAACTGAGAAGAAAAACTGAGAAAAAAACTGTGAAAAAAAAGAAGAACTGAGAAAAAAAACTGAAGAAAAACTTAGAAAAAAACTGAAAAAAACTGCAAAAAAAAACTGAGAAAAAAATCTGAAGAAAAAACTGAGCAGAAAAACTGATCAGAAAAACTGAGAAAAAAAACTATTTAAAAAAACTGAAGAAAAACGGAGGAAAAAAACTGAGAAGAAAAATTGAGAAAAAACGACTGAAAAAACTGAAGAAAAACTTAGAAAAAAACTGTGAAAAAAACTGTGAAAAAAAAGAACTGAGAAAAAAAACTGAAGAAAAACTTGGAAAAAAAACTGTGAACAAAACAGTGAAAAAAAAGAAGAACTGAGGATAAAAACTGAGAAAAAAAACTATTAAAAAAATACTGAAGAAAAAGGAGGAAAAAAACTGAGAAGAAAAACTGAGAAAAAAAGACTGAAAAAACTGAAGAAAAACTTAGAAAACACTGTGAAAAAAAAGAAGAACTGAGAAAAAAAACTGAAGAATAACTTAGAAAAACACTGAAAAAAACGGTGCAAAAAAGAACGGAGAAAAACAACTGAAGAAAAAACTGAGCAGAAAAACTGAGCAGAAAAACTGATCAGAAAAACTGAGAAAAAAAACTATTTAAAAAAACTGAAGAAAAACGGAGGAAAAAAACTGAGAAGAAAAATTGAGAAAAAACGACTGAAAAAACTGAAGAAAATCTCAGAAAAAAACTGTGAAAAAAATTGTGAAAAAAAAGAACTGAGAAAAGACTGAAAAAACAGAAGAAAAACTTAGAAAAAAAACTGAAAAAAACTGAGAAAAAAAACTATTAAAAAAAAACTGAAGAAAAACTGAGTAAAAAAACTGAGAAGAAAAATTGAGAAAAAACGACTGAAAAAACTCAAGAAAAACTTAGAAAAAAACTGTGAAAAAAAAGAAGAACTGAGAAAAAAAACTGAAAAAAACTGCAAAAAAAGAACTGAGAAAAAAATCTGAGGAAAAAACTGAGCAGAAAAACTGATCAGAAAAACTGAGAAAAAAAACTATTTAAAAAAACTGAAGAAAAACTAAGAAAAAAACTGTGAAAATAATTGTGAAAAAAAAGAACTGAGAAAAAAGACTGAAAAAACTGAAGAAAAACTTAGAAAAAAAACTGAAAAAAACTGAGAAAAAAAAACTATTAAAAAAAAACTGAAGAAAAAGGAGGAAAAAAACTGAGAAGAAAAACTGAGAAAAAAAGACTGAAAAAACTGAAGAAAAACTTAGAAAAAAACTGTGAAAAAAAAGAAGAACTGAGAAAAAAAACTGAAGAAAAACTTAGAAAAAAACTGAAAAAAACTGCAAAAAAAGAACTGAGAAAAAAATCTGAAGAAAAAACTGAGCAGAAAAACTGATCAGAAAAACTGAGAAAAAAAAATATTTAAAAAAACTGAAGAAAAACGGAGGAAAAAAACTGAGAAGAAAAATTGAGAAAAAACGACTGAAAAAACTGAAGAAAAACTAAGAAAAAAACTGTGAAAAAAATTGTGAAAAAAAAGAACTGAGAAAAAAAACTGAAGAAAAAACTGAGCAGAAAAACTGAGCAGAAAAACTGAGAAAAAAACTATTAAAAAAATACCGAAGAAAAACGGAGTAACAAAACTGAGAAGAAAAATTGAGAAAAAACGACTGAAAAAACTGAAGAAAAACTAAGAAAAAAACCGTGAAAAAAATTGTGAAAACAAAGAACTGAGAAAAAAACTGAAGAAAAAACTGAGCAGAAAAACTGAGCAGAAAAACTGAGAAAAAAAACTATTAAAAAAAATTAAGAAAAACGGAGGAATAAAACAGAGAAGAAAAACTGAGAAAAAAGACTGAAAAAACTGAAGAAAAACTTAGAAAAAAACTGTGAAAAAAAAGAACTGAGAAAAAAAAACTGAAGAAAAACTTAGAAAAAAACTGTGCACAAAACTGTGAAAAAAAAGAATTCAGAAAAAAAACTGAGAAAAAACTGAGCAGAAAAATTGAGCAGAAAAACTGAGAAAAAAAAATATTAAAAAAATCTGAAGAAAAACGGAGGAATAAAACAGAGAAGAAAAACTGAGAAAAAAGACTGAAAAAACTGAAGAAAAACTTAGAAAAAAAACTGTGAAAAAAACTGAGAAATAAAACTATTTAAAAAAACTGAAGAAAAAGGAGGAAAAAAACTGAGAAGAAAAACTGAGAAAAAAAGACTGAAAAAACTGAAGAAAAACTTAGAAAAAAACTGTGAAAAAAAAGAACTGAGAAAAAAAACTGAAGAAAAACTTAGAAAAAAACTGAAAAAAACTGCAAAAAAAGAACTGAGAGAAAAATCTGAAGAAAAAACTGAGCAGAAAAACTGATCAGAAAAACTGAGAAAAAAAACTATTTACAAAAACTGAAGAAAAACGGGGGAAAAAAACTGAGAAGAAAAATTGAGAAAAAACGACTGAAAAAACTGAAGAAAAACTAAGAAAAAAACTGTGAAAAAAATTGTGAAAAATAAGAACTGAGAAAAAAAACTATTAAAAAAAACAGAAGAAAAAGGAGGAAAAAAACTGAGAAGAAAAACTGAGAAAAAAAGACTGAAAAAACTGAAGAAAAACTTAGAAAAAAACTGTGAAAAAAACTGAAAAAAAAGAACTGAGACAAAAAACTGAAGAAAAAACTGAGCAGAAAAACTGAGCCGAAAAACTGAAAAAAAACTATTAAAAAAATACTGAAGAAAAACGGAGTAAAAAAACTGAGAAGAAAAATTGAGAAAAAACGACTGAAAAAACTCAAGAAAAACTTAGAAAAAAACTGTGAAAAAAAAAACTGAGAAAAAAAACTGAAGAAAAACTTAGAAAAAAACTGTGCACAAAACTGTGAAAAAAAAGAATTCAGAAAAAAAACTGAGAAAAAACTGAGCAGAAAAATTGAGCAGAAAAACTGAGAAAAAAAAATATTTAAAAAATCTGAAGAAAAACGGAGGAATAAAACAGAGAAGAAAAACTGAGAAAAAAGACTGAAAAAACTGAAGAAAAATTTAGAAAAAAAACTGAAAAAAACTGAGAAATAAAACTATTTTAAAAAATTGAAGAAAAAGGAGGAAAAAAACTGAGAAGAAAAACTGAGAAAAAAAGACTGAAAAAACTGAAGAAAAACTTAGAAAAAAACTGTGAAAAAAAAGAACTGAGAAAAAAAAACTGAAGAAAAACTTAGAAAAAAACTGTGCACAAAACTGTGAAAAAAAAGAATTCAGAAAAAAAACTGAGAAAAAACTGAGCAGAAAAATTGAGCAGAAAAACTGAGAAAAAAAACTATTAAAAAAAACTGAAGAAAAACGGAGGAATAAAACAGAGAACAAAAACTGAGGAAAAAGACTGAAAAAACTGAAGAAAAACTTAGAAAAAAAACTGTGAAAAAAACTGAGAAAAAAAACTATTAAAAAAAAACTGAGGAAAAAGGAAAAAAAACTGAGAAGAAAAACTGAGAAAAAAAGACTGAAAAAACTGAAGAAAAACTTTGAAAAAAACTGTGAACAAAACAGTGAGAAAAACAGAAGAACTGAGAAAAAAAACTGAGAAAAAACTGAGCAGAAAAATTGAGCAGAAAAACTGAGAAAAAAAACTATTAAAAAAAACTAAAGAAAAACGGAGGAATAAAACAGAGAAGAAAAACTGAGAAAAAAGACTGAAAAAACTGAAGAAAAACTTAGAAAACAAACTGTGAAAAAAACTGAGAAAAAAAACTATTAAAAAAAAACTGAAGAAAAAGGAGGAAAAAAACTGAGAAGAAAAACTGAGAAAAAAAGACTGAAAAAACTGAAGAAAAACTTAGAAAAAAACTGTGAAAAAAAAGAAGAACTGAGAAAAAAAACTGAAGAAAAACTTAGAAAAAAACTGAAAAAAACTGCAAAAAAAGAACTGAGAAAAAAGTCTGAAGAAAAAACTGAGCAGAAAAACTGATCAGAAAAACTGAGAAAAAAAACTATTTAAAAAAACTGAAGAAAAACGGAGGAAAAAAACTGAGAAGAAAAATTGAGAAAAAACGACTGAAAAAACTGAAGAAAAACTAAGAAAAAAACTGTGAAAAAAATTGTGAAAAAAAAGAACTGAGAAAAAAAACTGAAGAAAAAACTGAGCAGAAAAAGTGAGCAGAAAAACTGAGAAAAAAAAACTATTTAAAAAAACTGAAGAAAAACGGAGGAAAAAAACTGAGAAGAAAAATTGAGAAAAAACGACTGAAAAAACTGAAGAAAAACTAAGAAAAAAACTGTGAAAAAAATTGTGAAAAAAAAGAACTGAGAAAAAAAACTGAAGAAAAAACTGAGCAGAAAAACTGAGCAGAAAAACTGAGAAAAAAACTATTAAAAAAATACCGAAGAAAAACGGAGTAACAAAACTGAGAAGAAAAATTGAGAAAAAACGACTGAAAAAACTCAAGAAAAACTTAGAAAAAAACTGTGAAAAAAAAGAACTGAGAAAAAAAAACTGAAGAAAAACTTAGAAAAAAACTGTGCACAAAACTGTGAAAAAAAAGAATTCAGAAAAAAAACTGAGAAAAAACTGAGCAGAAAAATTGAGCAGAAAAACTGAGAAAAAAAAATATTAAAAAAATCTGAAGAAAAACGGAGGAATAAAACAGAGAAGAAAAACTGAGAAAAATGACTGAAAAAACTGAAGAAAAACTTAGAAAAAAACTGAAAAAAACTGCAAAAAAAGAACTGAGAAAAAAATCTGAAGAAAAAACTGAGCAGAAAAACTGATCAGAAAAACTGAGAAAAAAAACTATTTACAAAAACTGAAGAAAAACGGAGGAAAAAAAACTGTGAACAAAACAGTGAAAAAAAAGAAGAGCTGAGAAAAAAAACTGAAGAAAAAACTGAGCAGAAAAACTGAGAAAAAAGACTGAAAAAACTGAAGAAAAACTTAGAAAAAAACTGTGAAAAAAACTGTGAAAAAAAAGAACTGAGAAAAAAAACTGAAGAAAAACTTGGAAAAAAAACTGTGAACAAAACAGTGAAAAAAAAGAAGAACTGAGAAAAAAAACTGAGAAAAAACTGACTAGAAAAACTGAGGAGAAAAACTGAGAAAAAAAACTATTAAAAAAATACTGAAGAAAAAGGAGGAAAAAAACTGAGAAGAAAAACTGAAAAAAAGACTGAAAAAACTGAAGAAAAACTTAGAAAAAACTGTGAAAAAAAAGAAGAACTGAGAAAAAAAACTGAAGAATAACTTAGAAAAAAACTGAAAAAAACGGTGCAAAAAAGAACGGAGAAAAACATCTGAAGAAAAAACTGAGCAGAAAAACTGAGCAGAAAAACTGACAAAAAAACTATTTAAAAAATACTGAAGAAAAACGGAGTAAAAAAACTGAGAAGAAAAATTGAGAAAAAACGACTGAAAAAACTCAAGAAAAACTTAGAAAAAAACTGTGAAAAAAAAGAACTGAGAAAAAAAAACTGAAGAAAAACTTAGAAAAAAACTGTGCACAAAACTGTGAAAAAAAAGAATTCAGAAAAAAAACTGAGAAAAAACTGAGCAGAAAAATTGAGCAGAAAAACTGAGAAAAAAAACTATTAAAAAAAACTAAAGAAAAACGGAGGAATAAAACAGAGAAGAAAAACTGAGAAAAAAGACTGAAAAAACTGAAGAAAAACTTAGAAAAAAACTGTGAAAAAAAAGAACTGAGCAAAAAAAACTGAAGAAAAACTTAGAAAAAAACTGTGCACAAAACTGTGAAAAAAAAGAATTCAGAAAAAAAACTGAGAAAAAACTGAGCAGAAAAATTGAGCAGAAAAACTGAGAAAAAAAAATATTTAAAAAATCTGAAGAAAAACGGAGGAATAAAACAGAGAAGAAAAACTGAGAAAAAAGACTGAAAAACTGAAGAAAAACTTAGAAAAGAAACTGTGAAAAAAACTGAGAAATAAAACTATTAAAAAAAACTGAAGAAAAAGGAGGAAAAAAACTGAGAAGAAAAACTGAGAAAAAAAGACTGAAAAAACTGAAGAAAAACTTAGAAAAAAACTGTGAAAAAAAAGAAGAACTGAGAAAAAAAACTGAAGAAAAACTTAGAAAAAAACTGAAAAAAACTGCAAAAAAAGAACTGAGAAAAAAATCTGAAGAAAAAACTGAGCAGAAAAACTGATCAGAAAAACTGAGAAAAAAAACTATTTAAAAAAACTGAAGAAAAACGGAGGAAAAAAACTGAGAAGAAAAATTGAGAAAAAACGACTGAAAAAACTGAAGAAAAACTTAGAAAAAAACTGTGAAAAAAACTGTGAAAAAAAAGAACTGAGAAAAAAAACTGAAGAAAAACTTGGAAAAAAAACTGTGAACAAAACAGTGAAAAAAAAGAAGAACTTAGAAAAAAAACTGAGAAAAAACTGACTAGAAAAACTGAGGAGAAAAACTGAGAAAAAAAACTATTAAAAAAATACTGAAGAAAAAGGAGGAAAAAAACTGAGAAGAAAAACTGTGAAAAAAAGACTGAAAAAACTGAAGAAAAACTTAGAAAAAACTGTGAAAAAAAAGAAGAACTGAGAAAAAAAACTGAAGAATAACTTAGAAAAAAACTGAAAAAAACGGTGCAAAAAAGAACGGAGAAAAACATCTGAAGAAAAAACTGAGCAGAAAAACTGAGCAGAAAAACTGACAAAAAAACTATTTAAAAAATACTGAAGAAAAACGGAGTAAAAAAACTGAGAAGAAAAATTGAGAAAAAACGACTGAAAAAACTCAAGAAAAACTTAGAAAAAAACTGTGAAAAAAAAGAACTGAGAAAAAAAAACTGAAGAAAAACTTAGAAAAAAACTGTGCACAAAACTGTGAAAAAAAAGAATTCAGAAAAAAAACTGAGAAAAAACTGAGCAGAAAAATTGAGCAGAAAAACTGAGAAAAAAAACTATTAAAAAAAACTAAAGAAAAACGGAGGAATAAAACAGAGAAGAAAAACTGAGAAAAAAGACTGAAAAAACTGAAGAAAAACTTAGAAATAACTGTGAAAAAAAAGAACTGAGCAAAAAAAACTGAAGAAAAACTTAGAAAAAAACTGTGCACAAAACTGTGAAAAAAAAGAATTCAGAAAAAAAACTGAGAAAAAACTGAGCAGAAAAATTGAGCAGAAAAACTGAGAAAAAATTTTTTTTTAAAAATCTGAAGAAAAACGGAGGAATAAAACAGAGAAGAAAAACTGAGAAAAAAGACTGAAAAAACTGAAGAAAAACTTAGAAAAAAAACTGTGAAAAAAACTGAGAAATAAAACTATTAAAAAAAACTGAAGAAAAAGGAGGAAAAAAACTGAAGAAAAACTGAGAAAAAAAGGCTGAAAAAACTGAAGAAAAACTTAGAAAAAAACTGTGAAAAAAAAGAACTGAGAAAAAAAACTGAAGAAAAACTTAGAAAAAAACTGAAAAAAACTGCAAAAAAAGAACTGAGAAAAAAATCTGAAGAAAAAACTGAGCAGAAAAACTGATCAGAAAAACTGAGAAAAAAAACTATTTAAAAAAACTGAAGAAAAACGGAGTAAAAAAACTGAGAAGAAAAATTGAGAAAAAACGACTGAAAAAACTCAAGAAAAACTTAGAAAAAAACTGTGAAAAAAAAAACTGAGAAAAAAACTGAAGAAAAACTTAGAAAAAAACTGTGCACAAAACTGTGAAAAAAAAGAATTCAGAAAAAAAACTGAGAAAAAACTGAGCAGAAAAATTGAGCAGAAAAACTGAGAAAAAAAAATATTTAAAAAATCTGAAGAAAAACGGAGGAATAAAACAGAGAAGAAAAACTGAGAAAAAAGACTGAAAAAACTGAAGAAAAATTTAGAAAAAAAACTGAAAAAAACTGAGAAATAAAACTATTTAAAAAAATTGAAGAAAAAGGAGGAAAAAAACTGAGAAGAAAAACTGAGAAAAAAAGACTGAAAAAACTGAAGAAAAACTTAGAAAAAAACTGTGAAAAAAAAGAACTGAGAAAAAAAAACTGAAGAAAAACTTAGAAAAAAACTGTGCACAAAACTGTGAAAAAAAAGAATTCAGAAAAAAAACTGAGAAAAAACTGAGCAGAAAAATTGAGCAGAAAAACTGAGAAAAAAAACTATTAAAAAAAACTGAAGAAAAACGGAGGAATAAAACAGAGAAGAAAAACTGAGGAAAAAGACTGAAAAAACTGAAGAAAAACTTAGAAAAAAAACTGTGAAAAAAACTGAGAAAAAAAACTATTAAAAAAAAACTGAGGAAAAAGGAGGAAAAAAACTGAGAAGAAAAACTGAGAAAAAAAGACTGAAAAAACTGAAGAAAAACTTTGAAAAAAACTGTGAACAAAACAGTGAGAAAAACAGAAGAACTGAGAAAAAAAACTGAGAAAAAACTGAGCAGAAAAATTGAGCAGAAAAACTGAGAAAAAAAACTATTAAATAAAACTAAAGAAAAACGGAGGAATAAAACAGAGAAGAAAAACTGAGAAAAAAGACTGAAAAAACTGAAGAAAAACTTAGAAAACAAACTGTGAAAAAAACTGAGAAAAAAAACTATTAAAAAAAAACTGAAGAAAAAGGAGGAAAAAAACTGAGAAGAAAAACTGAGAAAAAAAGACTGAAAAAACTGAAGAAAAACTTAGAAAAAAACTGTGAAAAAAAAGAAGAACTGAGAAAAAAAAATGAAGAAAAACTTAGAAAAAAACTGAAAAAAACTGCAAAAAAAGAACTGAGAAAAAAGTCTGAAGAAAAAACTGAGCAGAAAAACTGATCAGAAAAACTGAGAAAAAAAACTATTTAAAAAAACTGAAGAAAAACGGAGGAAAAAAACTGAGAAGAAAAATTGAGAAAAAACGACTGAAAAAACTGAAGAAAAACTAAGAAAAAAACTGTGAAAAAAATTGTGAAAAAAAAGAACTGAGAAAAAAAACTGAAGAAAAAACTGAGCAGAAAAAGTGAGCAGAAAAACTGAGAAAAAAAAACTATTTAAAAAAACTGAAGAAAAACGGAGGAAAAAAACTGAGAAGAAAAATTGAGAAAAAACGACTGAAAAAACTGAAGAAAAACTAAGAAAAAAACTGTGAAAAAAATTGTGAAAAAAAAGAACTGAGAAAAAAAACTGAAGAAAAAACTGAGCAGAAAAACTGAGCAGAAAAACTGAGAAAAAAACTATTAAAAAAATACCGAAGAAAAACGGAGTAACAAAACTGAGAAGAAAAATTGAGAAAAAACGACTGAAAAAACTCAAGAAAAACTTAGAAAAAAACTGTGAAAAAAAAGAACTGAGAAAAAAAAACTGAAGAAAAACTTAGAAAAAAACTGTGCACAAAACTGTGAAAAAAAAGAATTCAGAAAAAAAACAGAGAAAAAACTGAGCAGAAAAATTGAGCAGAAAAACTGAGAAAAAAAAATATTAAAAAAATCTGAAGAAAAACGGAGGAATAAAACAGAGAAGAAAAACTGAGAAAAAAGACTGAAAAAACTGAAGAAAAACTTAGAAAAAAAACTGTGAAAAAAACTGAGAAAGAAAACTATTAAAAAAAACTGAAGAAAAAGGAGGAAAAAAACTGAGAAGAAAAACTGAGAAAAAAAGACTGAAAAAACTGAAGAAAAACTTAGAAAAAAACTGAAAAAAACTGCAAAAAAAGAACTGAGAAAAAAATCTGAAGAAAAAACTGAGCAGAAAAACTGATCAGAAAAACTGAGAAAAAAAACTATTTACAAAAACTGAAGAAAAACGGAGGAAAAAAACTGAGAAGAAAAATTGAGAAAAAACGACTGAAAAAACTGAAGAAAAACTTAGAAAAAAACTGTGAAAAAAACTGTGAAAAAAAAGAACTGAGAAAAAAAACTGAAGAAAAACTTGGAAAAAAAACTGTGAACAAAACAGTGAAAAAAAAGAAGAACTGAGAAAAAAAACTGAGAAAAAACTGACTAGAAAAACTGAGGAGAAAAACTGAGAAAAAAAACTATTAAAAAAATACTGAAGAAAAAGGAGGAAAAAAACTGAGAAGAAAAACTGTGAAAAAAAGACTGAAAAAACTGAAGAAAAACTTAGAAAAAACTGTGAAAAAAAAGAAGAACTGAGAAAAAAAACTGAAGAATAACTTAGAAAAAAACTGAAAAAAAACGGTGCAAAAAAGAACGGAGAAAAACATCTGAAGAAAAAACTGAGCAGAAAAACTGAGCAGAAAAACTGACAAAAAAACTATTAAAAAAATACTGAAGAAAAACGGAGTAAAAAAACTGAGAAGAAAAATTGAGAAAAAACGACTGAAAAAACTCAAGAAAAACTTAGAAAAAAACTGTGAAAAAAAAGAACTGAGAAAAAAAAACTGAAGAAAAACTTAGAAAAAAACTGTGCACAAAACTGTGAAAAAAAAGAATTCAGAAAAAAAACTGAGAAAAAACTGAGCAGAAAAATTGAGCAGAAAAACTGAGAAAAAAAACTATTAAAAAAAACTAAAGAAAAACGGAGGAATAAAACAGAGAAGAAAAACTGAGAAAAAAGACTGAAAAAACTGAAGAAAAACTTAGAAAAAAACTGTGAAAAAAAAGAACTGAGCAAAAAAAACTGAAGAAAAACTTAGAAAAAAACTGTGCACAAAACTGTGAAAAAAAAGAATTCAGAAAAAAAACTGAGAAAAAACTGAGCAGAAAAATTGAGCAGAAAAACTGAGAAAAAATTTTTTTTTAAAAATCTGAAGAAAAACGGAGGAATAAAACAGAGAAGAAAAACTGAGAAAAAAGACTGAAAAAACTGAAGAAAAACTTAGAAAAAAAACTGTGAAAAAAACTGAGAAATAAAACTATTAAAAAAAACTGAAGAAAAAGGAGGAAAAAAACTGAAGAAAAACTGAGAAAAAAAGGCTGAAAAAACTGAAGAAAAACTTAGAAAAAAACTGTGAAAAAAAAGAACTGAGAAAAAAAACTGAAGAAAAACTTAGAAAAAAACTGAAAAAAACTGCAAAAAAAGAACTGAGAAAAAAATCTGAAGAAAAAACTGAGCAGAAAAACTGATCAGAAAAACTGAGAAAAAAAACTATTTAAAAAAACTGAAGAAAAACGGAGGAAAAAAACTGAGAAGAAAAATTGAGAAAAAACGACTGAAAAAACTGAAGAAAAACTAAGAAAAAAACTGTGAAAAAAATTGTGAAAAAAAAGAACTGAGAAAAAAAACTGAAGAAAAAACTGAGCAGAAAAACTGAGCAGAAAAACTGAGAAAAAAACTATTAAAAAAATACTGAAGAAAAACGGAGTAACAAAACTGAGAAGAAAAATTGAGAAAAAACGACTGAAAAAACTCAAGAAAAACTTAGAAAAAAACTGTGAAAAAAAAGAACTGAGAAAAAAAAACTGAAGAAAAACTTAGAAAAAAACTGTGCACAAAACTGTGAAAAAAAAGAATTCAGAAAAAAAACTGAGAAAAAACTGAGCAGAAAAATTGAGCAGAAAAACTGAGAAAAAAAAATATTAAAAAAATCTGAAGAAAAACGGAGGAATAAAACAGAGAAGAAAAACTGAGAAAAAAGACTGAAAAAACTGAAGAAAAACTTAGAAAAAAAACTGTGAAAAAAACTGAGAAATAAAACTATTAAAAAAAACTGAAGAAAAAGGAGGAAAAAAACTGAGAAGAAAAACTGAGAATAAAAGACTGAAAAAACTGAAGAAAAACTTAGAAAAAAACTGAAAAAAACTGCAAAAAAAGAACTGAGAAAAAAATCTGAAGAAAAAACTGAGCAGAAAAACTGAGAAAAAAGACTGAAAAAACTGAAGAAAAACTTAGAAAAAAACTGTGAAAAAAACTGTGAAAAAAAAGAACTGAGAAAAAAAACTGAAGAAAAACTTGGAAAAAAAACTGTGAACAAAACAGTGAAAAAAAAGAAGAACTGAGAAAAAAAACTGAGAAAAAACTGACTAGAAAAACTGAGGAGAAAAACTGAGAAAAAAAACTATTAAAAAAATACTGAAGAAAAAGGAGGAAAAAAACTGAGAAGAAAAACTGAGAAAAAAAGACTGAAAAAACTGAAGAAAAACTTAGAAAAAACTGTGAAAAAAAAGAACAACTGAGAAAAAAAACTGAAAAAAACGGTGCAAAAAAGAACGGAGAAAAACATCTGAAGAAAAAACTGAGCAGAAAAACTGAGCAGAAAAACTGACAAAAAAACTATTAAAAAAATACTGAAGAAAAACGGAGTAAAAAAACTGAGAAGAAAAATTGAGAAAAAACGACTGAAAAAACTCAAGAAAAACTTAGAAAAAAACTGTGAAAAAAAAGAACTGAGAAAAAAAAACTGAAGAAAAACTTAGAAAAAAACTGTGCACAAAACTGTGAAAAAAAAGAATTCAGAAAAAAAACTGAGAAAAAACTGAGCAGAAAAATTGAGCAGAAAAACTGAGAAAAAAAACTATTAAAAAAAACAAAAGAAAAACGGAGGAATAAAACAGAGAAGAAAAACTGAGAAAAAAGACTGAAAAAATTGAAGAAAAACTTAGAAAAAAAACTGTGAAAAAAACTGAGAAAAAAAACTATAAAAAAAAAACTGAAGAAAAAGGAGGAAAAAAACTGAGAAGAAAAACTGAGAAAAAAAGACTGAAAAAACTGAAGAAAAACTTAGAAAAAAACTGTGAAAAAAAACAACTGAGAAAAAAAACTGACGAAAAACTTAGAAAAAAACTGAAAAAAAAGAACTGAGAAAAAAAAAACTGAAGAAAAACTTAGAAAAAAACTGTGCACAAAACTGTGAAAAAAAAGAATTCAGAAAAAAAACTGAAGAAAAAACTGAGCAGAAAAACTGAGCCGAAAAACTGACAAAAAAACTATTAAAAAAATACTGAAGAAAAACGGAGTAAAAAAACTGAGAAGAAAAATTGAGAAAAAACGACTGAAAAAACTCAAGAAAAACTTAGAAAAAAACTGTGAAAAAAAAGAACTGAGAAAAAAAAACTGAAGAAAAACTTAGAAAAAAACTGTGCACAAAACTGTGAAAAAAAAGAATTCAGAAAAAAAACTGAGAAAAAACTGAGCAGAAAAATTGAGCAGAAAAACTGAGAAAAAAAACTATTAAAAAAAACTGAAGAAAAACGGAGGAATAAAACAGAGAAGAAAAACTGAGAAAAAAGACTGAAAAAACTGAAGAAAAACTTAGAAAAAAAACTGTGAAAAAAACTGAGAAAAAAAACTATTAAAAAAAAACTGAAGAAAAAGGAGGAAAAAAACTGAGAAGAAAAACTGAGAAAAAAAGACTGAAAAAACTGAAGAAAACTTTGAAAAAAACTGTGAACAAAACAGTGAGAAAAACAGAAGAACTGAGAAAAAAAACTGAGAAAAAACTGAGCAGAAAAATTGAGCAGAAAAACTGAGAAAAAAAACTATTAAAAAAAACTAAAGAAAAACGGAGGAATAAAACAGAGAAGAAAAACTGAGAAAAAAGACTGAAAAAACTTTAGAAAACAAACTGTGAAAAAAACTGAGAAAAAAAACTATTAAAAAAATACTGAAGAAAAAGGAGGAAAAAAACTGAGAAGAAAAACTGAGAAAAAAAGACTGAAAAAACTGAAGAAAAACTTCGAAAAAAACTGTGAAAAAAAAGAAGAACTGAGAAAAAAAACTGAAGAAAAACTTAGAAAAAAACTGAAAAAAACTGCAAAAAAAGAACTGAGAAAAAAATCTGAAGAAAAAACTGAGCAGAAAAACTGATCAGAAAAACTGAGAAAAAAAACTATTTAAAAAAACTGAAGAAAAACGGAGGAAAAAAACTGAGAAGAAAAATTGAGAAAAAACGACTGAAAAAACTGAAGAAAAACTTAGAAAAAAACTGTGAAAAAAACTGTGAAAAAAAAGAACTGAGAAAAAAAACTGAAGAAAAACTTGGAAAAAAAACTGTGAACAAAACAGTGAAAAAAAAGAAGAACTGAGGATATAAACTGAGAAAAAAAAGTATTAAAAAAATACTGAAGAAAAAGGAGGAAAAAAACTGAGAAGAAAAACTGAGAAAAAAGGACTAAAAAAACTGAAGAAAAACTTAGAAAACACTGTGAAAAAAAAGAACTGAGAAAAAAAACTGAAGAATAACTTAGAAAAACACTGAAAAAAACGGTGCAAAAAGAACGGAGAAAAACATCTGAAGAAAAAACTGAGCAGAAAAACTGAGCAGAAAAACTGAGAAAAAATTGTGAAAAAAACTGTGAAAAAAAAGATGAGAAAAAAAACTGAAGAAATATTTAGAAAAAAACTGTGCACAAAACTGTGGAAAAAAAGAACTGAGAAAAAAAACTGAGAAAAAACTGAGCAGAAAAACTGATCAGAAAAACTGAGAAAAAAAACTATTGAAAAAAACTGAAGAAAAACGGAGGAAAAAAACTGAGAAGAAAAATTGAGAAAAAACGACTGAAAAAACTGAAGAAAATCTAAGAAAAAAACTGTGAAAAAAATTGTGAAAAACAAGAACTGAGAAAAGACTGAAAAAACAGAAGAAAAACTTAGAAAAAAAACTGAAAAAAACTGAGAAAAAAAACTATTAAAAAAAAACTGAAGAAAAACTGAGTAAAAAAACTGAAGAAAAATTGAGAAAAAACGACTGAAAAAACTCAAGAAAAACTTAGAAAAAAACTGTGAAAAAAAGAACTGAGAAAAAAAAACTGAAGAAAAACTTAGAAAAAAACTGTGCACAAAACTGTGAAAAAAAAGAATTCAGAAAAAAAACTGAGCAGAAAAATTGAGCAGAAAAACTGAGAAAAAAAACTAATAAGAAAAACTGATGAAAAACGGAGGAATAAAACAGAGAAGAAAAACTGAGAAAAAAGACTGAAAAAACTGAAGAAAAACTTAGAAAAAAACTGTGAAAAAAAAGAAGAACTGAGAAAAAAAACTGAAAAAAACTGCAAAAAAAGAACTGAGAAAAAAATCTGAAGAAAAAACTGAGCAGAAAAACTGATCAGAAAAACTGAGAAAAAAAACTATTTAAAAAAACTGAAGAAAAACTAAGAAAAAAACTGTGAAAATAATTGTGAAAAAAAAGAACTGAGAAAAAAGACTGAAAAAACTGATGAAAAACTTAGAAAAAAAACTGAAAAAAACTGAGAAAAAAAAACTATTAAAAAAAAACTGAAGAAAAAGGAGGAAAAAAACTGAGAAGAAAAACTGAGAAAAAAAGACTGAAAAAACTGAAGAAAAACTTAGAAAAAAACTGTGAAAAAAAAGAAGAACTGAGAAAAAAAACTGAAGAAAAACTTAGAAAAAAACTGAAAAAAACTGCAAAAAAAGAACTGAGAAAAAAATCTGAAGAAAAAACTGAGCAGAAAAACTGATCAGAAAAACTGAGAAAAAAAAATATTTAAAAAAACTGAAGAAAAACGGAGGAAAAAAACTGAGAAGAAAAATTGAGAAAAAACGACTGAAAAAACTGAAGAAAAACTAAGAAAAAAACTGTGAAAAAAATTGTGAAAAAAAAGAACTGAGAAAAAAAACTGAAGCAAAAACTGAGCAGAAAAACTGAGCAGAAAAACTGAGAAAAAAACTATTAAAAAAATACCGAAGAAAAACGGAGTAACAAAACTGAGAAGAAAAATTGAGAAAAAACGACTGAAAAAACTCAAGAAAAACTTAGAAAAAAACTGTGAAAAAAAAGAACTGAGAAAAAAAAACTGAAGAAAAACTTAGAAAAAAACTGTGCACAAAACTGTGAAAAAAAAGAATTCAGAAAAAAAACTGAGAAAAAACTGAGCAGAAAAATTGAGCAGAAAAACTGAGAAAAAAAAATATTAAAAAAATCTGAAGAAAAACTTAGAAAAAAAACTGTGAAAAAAACTGAGAAATATAACTATTAAAAAAAACTGAAGAAAAAGGAGGAAAAAAACTGAGAAGAAAAACTGAGAAAAAAAGACTGAAAAAACTGAAGAAAAACTTAGAAAAAAACTGTGAAAAAAAAGAACTGAGAAAAAAAACTGAAGAAAAACTTAGAAAAAAACTGAAAAAAACTGCAAAAAAAGAACTGAGAAAAAAATCTGAAGAAAAAACTGAGCAGAAAAACTGATCAGAAAAACTGAGAAAAAAAACTATTTACAAAAACTGAAGAAAAACGGAGGAAAAAAACTGAGAAGAAAAATTGAGAAAAAACGACTGAAAAAACTGAAGAAAAACTTAGAAAAAAACTGTGAAAAAAACTGTGAAAAAAAAGAACTGAGAAAAAAAACTGAAGAAAAACTTGGAAAAAAAACTGTGAACAAAACAGTGAAAAAAAAGAAGAACTGAGAAAAAAAACTGAGAAAAAACTGACTAGAAAAACTGAGGAGAAAAACTGAGAAAAAAAACTATTAAAAAAATACTGAAGAAAAAGGAGGGAAAAAACTGAGAAGAAAAACTGTGAAAAAAAGACTGAAAAAACTGAAGAAAAACTTAGAAAAAACTGTGAAAAAAAAGAAGAACTGAGAAAAAAAACTGAAGAATAACTTAGAAAAAAACTGAAAAAAACGGTGCAAAAAAGAACGGAGAAAAACATCTGAAGAAAAAACTGAGCAGAAAAACTGAGCAGAAAAACTGACAAAAAAACTATTAAAAAAATACTGAAGAAAAACGGAGTAAAAAAACTGAGAAGAAAAATTGAGAAAAAACGACTGAAAAAACTCAAGAAAATCTTAGAAAAAAACTGTGAAAAAAAAGAACTGAGCAAAAAAAACTGAAGAAAAACTTAGAAAAAAACTGTGCACAAAACTGTGAAAAAAAAGAATTCAGAAAAAAAACTGAGAAAATACTGAGCAGAAAAATTGAGCAGAAAAACTGAGAAAAAAAATATTTAAAAAATCTGAAGAAAAACGGAGGAATAAAACAGAGAAGAAAAACTGAGAAAAAAGACTGAAAAAACTGAAGAAAAACTTAGAAAAAAAACTGTGAAAAAAACTGAGAAATAAAACTATTAAAAAAAACTGAAGAATAAGGAGGAAAAAAACTGAGAAGAAAAACTGAGAAAAAAAGACTGAAAAAACTGAAGAAAAACTTAGAAAAAAACTGTGAAAAAAAAGAACTGAGAAAAAAAACTGAAGAAAAACTTAGAAAAAAACTGAAAAAAACTGCAAAAAAAGAACTGAGAAAAAAATCTGAAGAAAAAACTGAGCAGAAAAACTGATCAGAAAAACTGAGAAAAAAAACTATTTAAAAAAACTGAAGAAAAACGGAGGAAAAAAACTGAGAAGAAAAATTGAGAAAAAACGACTGAAAAAACTGAAGAAAAACTAAGAAAAAAACTGTGAAAAAAATTGTGAAAAAAAAGAACTGAGAAAAAAAACTGAAGAAAAAACTGAGCAGAAAAACTGAGCAGAAAAACTGAGAAAAAAACTATTAAAAAAATACTGAAGAAAAACGGAGTAACAAAACTGAGAAGAAAAATTGAGAAAAAACGACTGAAAAAACTCAAGAAAAACTTAGAAAAAAACTGTGAAAAGAAAGAACTGAGAAAAAAAAACTGAAGAAAAACTTAGAAAAAAACTGTGCACAAAACTGTGAAAAAAAAGAATTCAGAAAAAAAACTGAGAAAAAACTGAGCAGAAAAATTGAGCAGAAAAACTGAGAAAAAAAAATATTAAAAAAATCTGAAGAAAAACGGAGGAATAAAACAGAGAAGAAAAACTGAGAAAAAAGACTGAAAAAACTGAAGAAAAACTTAGAAAAAAACTGAAAAAAACTGCAAAAAAAGAAATGAGAAAAAAATCTGAAGAAAAAACTGAGCAGAAAAACTGAGAAAAAAGACTGAAAAAACTGAAGAAAAACTTAGAAAAAAACTGTGAAAAAAACTGTGAAAAAAAAGAACTGAGAAAAAAAACTGAAGAAAAACTTGGAAAAAAAACTGTGAACAAAACAGTGAAAAAAAAGAAGAACTGAGAAAAAAAACTGAAAAAAACTGACTAGAAAAACTGAGGAGAAAAACTGAGAAAAAAAACTATTAAAAAAATACTGAAGAAAAAGGAGGAAAAAAACTGAGAAGAAAAACTGAGAAAAAAAGACTGAAAAAACTGAAGAAAAACTTAGAAAAAACTGTGAAAAAAAAGAACAACTGAGAAAAAAAACTGAAAAAAACGGTGCAAAAAAGAACGGAGAAAAACATCTGAAGAAAAAACTGAGCAGAAAAACTGAGCAGAAAAACTGACAAAAAAACTATTAAAAAAATACTGAAGAAAAACGGAGTAAAAAAACTGAGAAGAAAAATTGAGAAAAAACGACTGAAAAAACTCAAGAAAAACTTAGAAAAAAACTGTGAAAAAAAAGAACTGAGAAAAAAAAACTGAAGAAAAACTTAGAAAAAAACTGTGCACAAAACTGTGAAAAAAAAGAATTCAGAAAAAAAACTGAGAAAAAACTGAGCAGAAAAATTGAGCAGAAAAACTGAGAAAAAAAACTATTAAAAAAAACAAAAGAAAAACGGAGGAATAAAACAGAGAAGAAAAACTGAGAAAAAAGACTGAAAAAATTGAAGAAAAACTTAGAAAAAAAACTGTGAAAAAAACTGAGAAAAAAAACTATAAAAAAAAAACTGAAGAAAAAGGAGGAAAAAAACTGAGAAGAAAAACTGAGAAAAAAAGACTGAAAAAACTGAAGAAAAACTTAGAAAAAAACTGTGAAAAAAAACAACTGAGAAAAAAAACTGACGAAAAACTTAGAAAAAAACTGAAAAAAAAGAACTGAGAAAAAAAAAACTGAAGAAAAACTTAGAAAAAAACTGTGCACAAAACTGTGAAAAAAAAGAATTCAGAAAAAAAACTGAAGAAAAAACTGAGCAGAAAAACTGAGCCGAAAAACTGACAAAAAAACTATTAAAAAAATACTGAAGAAAAACGGAGTAAAAAAACTGAGAAGAAAAATTGAGAAAAAACGACTGAAAAAACTCAAGAAAAACTTAGAAAAAAACTGTGAAAAAAAAGAACTGAGAAAAAAAAACTGAAGAAAAACTTAGAAAAAAACTGTGCACAAAACTGTGAAAAAAAAGAATTCAGAAAAAAAACTGAGAAAAAACTGAGCAGAAAAATTGAGCAGAAAAACTGAGAAAAAAAACTATTAAAAAAAACTGAAGAAAAACGGAGGACTAAAACAGAGAAGAAAAACTGAGAAAAAAGACTGAAAAAACTGAAGAAAAACTTAGAAAAAAAACTGTGAAAAAAACTGAGAAAAAAAACTATTAAAAAAAAACTGAAGAAAAAGGAGGAAAAAAACTGAGAAGAAAAACTGAGAAAAAAAGACTGAAAAAACTGAAGAAAACTTTGAAAAAAACTGTGAACAAAACAGTGAGAAAAACAGAAGAACTGAGAAAAAAAACTGAGAAAAAACTGAGCAGAAAAATTGAGCAGAAAAACTGAGAAAAAAAACTATTAAAAAAAACTAAAGAAAAACGGAGGAATAAAACAGAGAAGAAAAACTGAGAAAAAAGACTGAAAAAACTTTAGAAAACAAACTGTGAAAAAAACTGAGAAAAAAAACTATTAAAAAAATACTGAAGAAAAAGGAGGAAAAAAACTGAGAAGAAAAACTGAGAAAAAAAGACTGAAAAAACTGAAGAAAAACTTCGAAAAAAACTGTGAAAAAAAAGAAGAACTGAGAAAAAAAACTGAAGAAAAACTTAGAAAAAAACTGAAAAAAACTGCAAAAAAAGAACTGAGAAAAAAATCTGAAGAAAAAACTGAGCAGAAAAACTGATCAGAAAAACTGAGAAAAAAAACTATTTAAAAAAACTGAAGAAAAACGGAGGAAAAAAACTGAGAAGAAAAATTGAGAAAAAACGACTGAAAAAACTGAAGAAAAACTTAGAAAAAAACTGTGAAAAAAACTGTGAAAAAAAAGAACTGAGAAAAAAAACTGAAGAAAAACTTGGAAAAAAAACTGTGAACAAAACAGTGAAAAAAAAGAAGAACTGAGGATATAAACTGAGAAAAAAAAGTATTAAAAAAATACTGAAGAAAAAGGAGGAAAAAAACTGAGAAGAAAAACTGAGAAAAAAGGACTAAAAAAACTGAAGAAAAACTTAGAAAACACTGTGAAAAAAAAGAACTGAGAAAAAAAACTGAAGAATAACTTAGAAAAACACTGAAAAAAACGGTGCAAAAAGAACGGAGAAAAACATCTGAAGAAAAAACTGAGCAGAAAAACTGAGCAGAAAAACTGAGAAAAAATTGTGAAAAAAACTGTGAAAAAAAAGATGAGAAAAAAAACTGAAGAAAAACTTGGAAAAAAAACTGTGAACAAAACAGTGAAAAAAAAGAAAAACTGAGCAGAAAAACTGAGAAAAAAAACTATTAAAAAAATACTGAAGAAAAACGGAGTAAAAAAACTGAGAAGAAAAATTGAGAAAAAACGACTGAAAAAACTCAAGAAAAACTTAGAAAAAAACTGTGAAAAAAAAGAACTGAGAAAAAAAAACTGAAGAAAAACTTAGAAAAAAACTGTGCACAAAACTGTGAAAAAAAAGAATTCAGAAAAAAAACTGAGAAAAAACTGAGCAGAAAAATTGAGCAGAAAAACTGAGAAAAAAAACTATTAAAAAAAACTAAAGAAAAACGGAGGAATAAAACAGAGAAGAAAAACTGAGAAAAAAGACTGAAAAAACTGAAGAAAAACTTAGAAAAAAACTGTGAAAAAAAAGAACTGAGCAAAAAAAACTGAAGAAAAACTTAGAAAAAAACTGTGCACAAAACTGTGAAAAAAAAGAATTCAGAAAAAAAACTGAGAAAAAACTGAGCAGAAAAATTGAGCAGAAAAACTGAGAAAAAAAAATATTTAAAAAATCTGAAGAAAAACGGAGGAATAAAACAGAGAAGAAAAACTGAGAAAAAAGACTGAAAAAACTGAAGAAAAACTTAGAAAAAAAACTGTGAAAAAAACTGAGAAATAAAACTATTAAAAAAAATTGAAGAAAAAGGAGGAAAAAAACTGAGAAGAAAAACTGAGAAAAAAAGACTGAAAAAACTGAAGAAAAACTTAGAAAAAAACTGTGAAAAAAAAGAACTGAGAAAAAAAACTGAAGAAAAACTTAGAAAAAAACTGAAAAAAACTGCAAAAAAAAGAACTGAGAAAAAAATCTGAAGAAAAAACTGAGCAGAAAAACTGATCAGAAAAACTGAGAAAAAAAACTATTTACAAAAACTGAAGAAAAACGGAGGA
Organism: Pristiophorus japonicus; assembly: GCF_044704955.1. NCBI lineage: Eukaryota > Metazoa > Chordata > Chondrichthyes > Pristiophoridae > Pristiophorus > Pristiophorus japonicus. The sequence goes on from NW_027251071.1 coordinate 1,258,468, forward strand.
AAAAAACTGAGAAGAAAAATTGAGAAAAAACGACTGAAAAAACTGAAGAAAAACTTAGAAAAAAAACTGTGAAAAAAACTGAGAAATATAACTATTAAAAAAAACTGAAGAAAAAGGAGGAAAAAAACTGAGAAGAAAAACTGAGAAAAAAAGACTGAAAAAACTGAAGAAAAACTTAGAAAAAAACTGTGAAAAAAAAGAAGAACTGAGAAAAAAAACTGAAGAAAAACTTAGAAAAAGACTGAAAAAAACTGCAAAAAAAGAACTGAGAAAAAAATCTGAAGAAAAAACTGAGCAGAAAAACTGATCAGAAAAACTGAGAAAAGAAACTATTTACAAAAACTGAAGAAAAACGGAGGAAAAAAACTGAGAAGAAAAATTGAGAAAAAACGACTGAAAAAACTGAAGAAAAACTTAGAAAAAAACTGTGAAAAAAACTGTGAAAAAAAAGAACTGAGAAAAAAAACTGAAGAAAAACTTGGAAAAAAAACTGTGAACAAAACAGTGAAAAAATAGAAGAACTGAGAAAAAAAACTGAGAAAAAACTGACTAGAAAAACTGAGGAGAAAAACTGAGAAAAAAAACTATTAAAAAAATACTGAAGAAAAAGGAGGAAAAAAACTGAGAAGAAAAACTGAGAAAAAAAGACTGAAAAAACTGAAGAAAAACTTAGAAAAAACTGTGAAAAAAAAGAAGAACTGAGAAAAAAAACTGAACAAAACGGTGCAAAAAAGAACGGAGAAAAACATCTGAAGAAAAAACTGAGCAGAAAAACTGAGCAGAAAAACTGACAAAAAAACTATTAAAAAAATACTGAAGAAAAACGGAGTAAAAAAACTGAGAAGAAAAATTGAGAAAAAACGACTGAAAAAACTCAAGAAAAACTTAGAAAAAAACTGAAAAAAAAGAACTGAGAAAAAAAAACTGAAGAAAAACTTAGAAAAAAACTGTGCACAAAACTGTGAAAAAAAAGAATTCAGAAAAAAAACTGAGAAAAAACTGAGCAGAAAAATTGAGCAGAAAAACTGAGAAAAAAAACTATTAAAAAAATCTGAAGAAAAACGGAGGAATAAAACAGAGAAGAAAAACTGAGAAAAAAGACTGAAAAAACTGAAGAAAAACTTAGAAAAAAAACTGTGAAAAAAACTGAGAAAAAAAACTATTAAAAAAAAACTGAAGAAAAAGGAGGAAAAAAACTGAGAAGAAAAACTGAGAAAAAAAGACTGAAAAAACTGAAGAAAAACTTAGAAAAAAACTGTGAAAAAAAACAACTGAGAAAAAAAACTGACGAAAAACTTAGAAAAAAACTGTGAAAAAAAAGAACTGAGAAAAAAAAAACTGAAGAAAAACTTAGAAAAAAACTGTGCACAAAACTGTGAAAAAAAAGAATTCAGAAAAAAAACTGAAGAAAAAACTGAGCAGAAAAACTGAGCCGAAAAACTGACAAAAAAACTATTAAAAAAATACTGAAGAAAAACGGAGTAAAAAAACTGAGAAGAAAAATTGAGAAAAAACGACTGAAAAAACTCAAGAAAAACTTAGAAAAAAACTGTGAAAAAAAAGAACTGAGAAAAAAAAACTGAAGAAAAACTTAGAAAAAAACTGTGCACAAAACTGTGAAAAAAAAGAATTCAGAAAAAAAACTGAGCAGAAAAATTGAGCAGAAAAACTGAGAAAAAAAACTATTAAAAAAAACTGAAGAAAAACGGAGGAATAAAACAGAGAAGAAAAACTGAGAAAAAAGACTGAAAAAACTGAAGAAAAACTTAGAAAAAAACTGTGAAAAAAAAGAAGAACTGAGAAAAAAAACTGAAAAAAATTGCAAAAAAAGAACTGAGAAAAAAATCTGAAGAAAAAACTGAGCAGAAAAACTGATCAGAAAAACTGAGAAAAAAAACTATTTAAAAAAACTGAAGAAAAATTAAGAAAAAAACTGTGAAAATAATTGTGAAAAAAAAGAACTGAGAAAAAAAACTGAAGAAAAAACTGAGCAGAAAAACTGAGCAGAAAAACTGAGAAAAAAACTATTAAAAAAATACTGAAGAAAAACGGAGTAACAAAACTGAGAAGAAAAATTGAGAAAAAACGACTGAAAAAACTCAAGAAAAACTTAGAAAAAAACTGTGAAAAAAAAGAACTGAGAAAAAAAAACTGAAGAAAAACTTAGAAAAAAACTGTGCACAAAACTGTGAAAAAAAAGAATTCAGAAAAAAACTGCGAAAAAACTGAGCAGAAAAATTGAGCAGAAAAACTGAGAAAAAAAATATTAAAAAAATCTGAAGAAAAACGGAGGAATAAAACAGAGAAGAAAAACTGAGAAAAAAGACTGAAAAAACTGAAGAAAAACTTAGAAAAAAAACTGTGAAAAAAACTGAGAAATATAACTATTAAAAAAAACTGAAGAAAAAGGAGGAAAAAAACTGAGAAGAAAAACTGAGAAAAAAAGACTGAAAAAACTGAAGAAAAACTTAGAAAAAAACTGTGAAAAAAAAGAAGAACTGAGAAAAAAAACTGAAGAAAAACTTAGAAAAAAACTGAAAAAAACTGCAAAAAAAGAACTGGGAAAAAAATCTGAAGAAAAAACTGAGCAGAAAAACTGATCAGAAAAACTGAGAAAAGAAACTATTTACAAAAACTGAAGAAAAACGGAGGAAAAAAAATGAGAAGAAAATTTGAGAAAAAACGACTGAAAAAACTGAAGAAAAACTTAGAAAAAAACTGTGAAAAAAAAGAGCTGAGAAAAAAAACTGAAGAAAAACTTGGAAAAAAAACTGTGAACAAAACAGTGAAAAAAAAGAAGAACTGAGAAAAAAATTGAGAAAAAACTGACTAGAAAAACTGAGGATAAAAACTGAGAAAAAAAACTATTAAAAAAATACTGAAGAAAAAGGAGGAAAAAAACTGAGAAGAAAAACTGAGAAAAAAAGACTGAAAAAACTGAAGAAAAACTTAGAAAAAACTGTGAAAAACAAGAAGAACTGAGAAAAAAAACTGAAGAATAACTTAGAAAAACACTGAAAAAAACGGTGCAAAAAAGAACGGAGAAAAACATCTGAAGAAAAAAACTGAGCAGAAAAACTGAGCAGAAAAACTGACAAAAAAACTATTAAAAAAAACTAAAGAAAAACGGAGGAATAAAACAGAGAAGAAAAACTTAGAAAAAAACTGTGAAAAAAAAGAACTGAGAAAAAAAAACTGAAGAAAAACTTAGAAAAAAACTGTGCACAAAACTGTGAAAAAAAAGAATTCAGAAAAAAACTGCGAAAAAACTGAGCAGAAAAATTGAGCAGAAAAACTGAGAAATAAAATATTAAAAAAATCTGAAGAAAAACGGAGGAATAAAACAGAGAAGAAAAACTGAGAAAAAAGACTGAAAAAACTGAAGAAAAACTTAGAAAAGAAACTGTGAAAAAAACTGAGAAATATAACTATTAAAAAAAACTGAAGAAAAAGGAGGAAAAAAACTGAGAAGAAAAACTGAGAAAAAAAGACTGAAAAAACTGAAGAAAAACTTAGAAAAAAACTGTGAAAAAAAAGAACTGAGAAAAAAAACTGAAGAAAAACTTAGAAAAAAACTGAAAAAAACTGCAAAAAAAGAACTGAGAAAAAAATCTGAAGAAAAAACTGAGCAGAAAAACTGATCAGAAAAACTGAGAAAAGAAACTATTTACAAAAACTGAAGAAAAACGGAGGAAAAAAAATGAGAAGAAAATTTGAGAAAAAACGACTGAAAAAACTGAAGAAAAACTTAGAAAAAAACTGTGAAAAAAAAGAGCTGAGAAAAAAAACTGAAGAAAAACTTGGAAAAAAAACTGTGAACAAAACAGTGAAAAAAAGAAGAACTGAGAAAAAAATTGAGAAAAAACTGACTAGAAAAACTGAGGATAAAAACTGAGAAAAAAAACTATTAAAAAAATACTGAAGAAAAAGGAGGAAAAAAACTGAGAAGAAAAACTGAGAAAAAAAGACTGAAAAAACTGAAGAAAAACTTAGAAAAAACTGTGAAAAAAAAGAAGAACTGAGAAAAAAAACTGAAGAATAACTTAGAAAAACACTGAAAAAAACGGTGCAAAAAAGAACGGAGAAAAACATCTGAAGAAAAAAACTGAGCAGAAAAACTGAGCAGAAAAACTGACAAAAAAACTATTAAAAAAATACTGAAGAAAAACGGAGTAAAAAAACTGAGAAGAAAAATTGAGAAAAAACGACTGAAAAAACTCAAGAAAAACTTAGAAAAAAACTGTGAAAAAAAAGAACTGAGAAAAAAAAACTGAAGAAAAACTTAGAAAAAAACTGTGAAAAAAACTGAGAAATAAAACTATTAAAAAAAACTGAAGAAAAAGGAGGAAAAAAACTGAGAAGAAAAACTGAGAAAAAAAGACTGAAAAAACTGAAGAAAAACTTAGAAAAAAACTGTGAAAAAAAAGAAGAACTGAGAAAAAAAACTGAAGAAAAACTTAGAAAAAAACTGAAAAAAACTGCAAAAAAAAGAACTGAGAAAAAAATCTGAAGAAAAAACTGAGCAGAAAAACTGATCAGAAAAACTGAGAAAAAAAACTATTTACAAAAACTGAAGAAAAACGGAGGAAAAAAACTGAGAAGAAAAATTGAGAAAAAACGACTGAAAAAACTGCAGAAAAACTTAGAAAAAACTGTGAAAAAAACTGTGAAAAAAAAACAACTGAGAAATAAAAATGAAGAAAAACTTGGAAAAATAACTGTGAACAAAACAGTGAAAAAAAAGAAGAACTGAGAAAAAAATTGAGAAAAAACTGACTAGAAAAACTGAGGATAAAAACTGAGAAAAAAAACTATTAAAAAAATACTGAAGAAAAAGGAGGAAAAAAACTGAGAAGAAAAACTGAGAAAAAAAGACTGAAAAAACTGAAGAAAAACTTAGAAAAAACTGTGAAAAACAAGAAGAACTGAGAAAAAAAACTGAAGAATAACTTAGAAAAACACTGAAAAAAACGGTGCAAAAAAGAACGGAGAAAAACATCTGAAGAAAAAAACTGAGCAGAAAAACTGAGCAGAAAAACTGACAAAAAAACTATTAAAAAAAACTAAAGAAAAACGGAGGAATAAAACAGAGAAGAAAAACTTAGAAAAAAACTGTGAAAAAAAAGAACTGAGAAAAAAAAACTGAAGAAAAACTTAGAAAAAAACTGTGCACAAAACTGTGAAAAAAAAGAATTCAGAAAAAAACTGCGAAAAAACTGAGCAGAAAAATTGAGCAGAAAAACTGAGAAATAAAATATTAAAAAAATCTGAAGAAAAACGGAGGAATAAAACAGAGAAGAAAAACTGAGAAAAAAGACTGAAAAAACTGAAGAAAAACTTAGAAAAGAAACTGTGAAAAAAACTGAGAAATATAACTATTAAAAAAAACTGAAGAAAAAGGAGGAAAAAAACTGAGAAGAAAAACTGAGAAAAAAAGACTGAAAAAACTGAAGAAAAACTTAGAAAAAAACTGTGAAAAAAAAGAACTGAGAAAAAAAACTGAAGAAAAACTTAGAAAAAAACTGAAAAAAACTGCAAAAAAAGAACTGAGAAAAAAATCTGAAGAAAAAACTGAGCAGAAAAACTGATCAGAAAAACTGAGAAAAGAAACTATTTACAAAAACTGAAGAAAAACGGAGGAAAAAAAATGAGAAGAAAATTTGAGAAAAAACGACTGAAAAAACTGAAGAAAAACTTAGAAAAAAACTGTGAAAAAAAAGAGCTGAGAAAAAAAACTGAAGAAAAACTTGGAAAAAAAACTGTGAACAAAACAGTGAAAAAAAGAAGAACTGAGAAAAAAATTGAGAAAAAACTGACTAGAAAAACTGAGGATAAAAACTGAGAAAAAAAACTATTAAAAAAATACTGAAGAAAAAGGAGGAAAAAAACTGAGAAGAAAAACTGAGAAAAAAAGACTGAAAAAACTGAAGAAAAACTTAGAAAAAACTGTGAAAAAAAAGAAGAACTGAGAAAAAAAACTGAAGAATAACTTAGAAAAACACTGAAAAAAACGGTGCAAAAAAGAACGGAGAAAAACATCTGAAGAAAAAAACTGAGCAGAAAAACTGAGCAGAAAAACTGACAAAAAAACTATTAAAAAAATACTGAAGAAAAACGGAGTAAAAAAACTGAGAAGAAAAATTGAGAAAAAACGACTGAAAAAACTCAAGAAAAACTTAGAAAAAAACTGTGAAAAAAAAGAACTGAGAAAAAAAAACTGAAGAAAAACTTAGAAAAAAACTGTGAAAAAAACTGAGAAATAAAACTATTAAAAAAAACTGAAGAAAAAGGAGGAAAAAAACTGAGAAGAAAAACTGAGAAAAAAAGACTGAAAAAACTGAAGAAAAACTTAGAAAAAAACTGTGAAAAAAAAGAAGAACTGAGAAAAAAAACTGAAGAAAAACTTAGAAAAAAACTGAAAAAAACTGCAAAAAAAAGAACTGAGAAAAAAATCTGAAGAAAAAACTGAGCAGAAAAACTGATCAGAAAAACTGAGAAAAAAAACTATTTACAAAAACTGAAGAAAAACGGAGGAAAAAAACTGAGAAGAAAAATTGAGAAAAAACGACTGAAAAAACTGCAGAAAAACTTAGAAAAAACTGTGAAAAAAACTGTGAAAAAAAAACAACTGAGAAATAAAAATGAAGAAAAACTTGGAAAAATAACTGTGAACAAAACAGTGAAAAAAAAGAAGAACTGAGAAAAAAAACTGACTAGAAAAACTGAGCAGAAAAACTGAGGAGAAAAACTGAGAAAAAATTCTATTAAAAAAAATTGAAGAAAAACGGATGAAAAAAACTGAGAAGAAAAATTGAGAAAAAACGACTGAAAAAACTGAAGAAAAACTTCGAAAAAATTGTGAAAAAAACTGTGAAAAAAAAGATCAGAGAAAAAAAACTGAAGAAATATTTAGAAAAAAACTGTGCACAAAACTGTGGGAAAAAAGAACTGAGAAAAAAAACTGAGAAAAAACTGAGCAGAAAAACTGATCAGAAAAACTGAGAAAAAAAACTAGTTAAAAAAACTGAAGAAAAACGGAGGAAAAAAACTGAGAAGAAAAATTGAGAAAAAACGACTGAAAAAACTGAAGAAAAACTAAGAAAAAAAACTGTGCACAAAAGTGTGGAAAAAAAGAACTGTGAAAAAAACTGAGAAAAAACTGAGCAGAAAAACTGAGCAGAAAAACTGAGAAAAAAAACTATTAAAAAAAAACTGAAGAAAAACGGATGAAAAAAACTGAGAAGAAAAATTGAGAAAAAACGACTGAAAAAACTGAAGAAAAACATAGAAAAAAACTGTGCACAAAACTGTGAAAAAAAAGAACTGAGAAAAAAAACTGAGAAAAAACTGACTAGAAAAACTGAGCAGAAAAAGTGAGGAGAAAAACTGAGAAAAAAAGCTATTAAAAAAAAACTGAAGAAAAAGGAGGAAAAAACTAAGAAAAACTGAGAAAAAAAGACTGAAAAAACTGAAGAAAAACTTAGAAAAATACAGTGAAAAAAAAGAAGAACTGAGAAAAAAAACTGAAGAAAAACTTGGAAAAAAAACTGTGAACAAAACAGTGAAAAAAAGAAGAACTGAGAAAAAAAACTGAGAAAAAACTGACTCGAAAAACTGAGCAGCAAAACTGAGGAGAAAAACTGAGAAAACAAACTATTAAAAAAATACTGAAGAAAAAGGAGGAAAAAAACTGAGAAGAAAAACTGACAAAATAGACTGAAAAAATTGAAGAAAAACTTAGAAAAAACTGTGAAAAAAAAGAAGAACTGAGAAAAAAAACTGAAGAAAAACTTAGAAAAAAACTGAAAAAAACGGTGCAAAAAAGAACGGAGAAAAATATCTGAAGAAAAAACTCAGCAGAAAAACTGAGCAGAAAAACTGAGAAAAAAAACTATTAAAAGAAACTGAAGAAAAAGGGAGGGAAAAAACTGAGAAGAAAAATTGAGAAAAAACGACTGAAAAAACTGAAGAAAAACTTAGAAAAAAATTGTGAAAAAAACTGAAAAAAAAGAACTGAGAAAAAAAACTGAAGAAAAATTTAGAAAAAAACTGCACAAAACTGTGGAAAAAAAGAACTGAGGAAAAAAACTGAGAAGAAAAACTGAGAAAAAAAGACTGAAAAAACTGAAGAAAAACTTAGAAAAAAACTGTGAAAAAAAAGAAGAACTGAGAAAAAAAACTGAAGAAAAACTTAGAAAAAAACTGAAAAAAACGGTGCAAAAAAGAACGGAGAAAAATATCTGAAGAAAAAACTGAGCAGAAAAACTGAGCAGAAAAACTGAGAAAAAAAACTATTAAAAAAAACTGAAGAAAAAGGGAGGAAAAAACTGAGAAGAAAAATTGAGAAAAAACGACTGAAAAAACTGAAGAAAAACTTAGAAAAAAATTGTGAAAAAAACTGTGAAAAAAAAGAACTGAGAAAAAAAACTGAAGAAAAATTTAGAAAAAAACTGTGCACAAAACTGTGGAAAAAAAGAACTGAGGAAAAAAACTGAGAAAAAACTGAGCAGAAAAACTGAGCAGAAAAACTGAGAAAAAAACTATCAAAAAAAACTGAAGAAAAACTTAGAAAAAAACTGGGAAGAAAAATTGAGAAAAAACGACTGAAAAAACTGAAGAAAAACTTAGAAAAAAACTGTGAAAAAAAAGAACTGAGAAAAAAAACTGAAGAAAAACTTAGAAAAAAACTGTGCACAAAACTGTGAAAAAAAAGAATTCAGAAAAAAAACTGAGAAAAAACGGAGCAGAAAAATTGAGCAGAAAAACTGAGAAAAAAAACTATTAAAAAAAACTGAAGAAAAACGGAGGAATAAAACTGAGAAGAAAAACTGAGAAAAAAAACTGAAGAAAAACTTAGAAAAAAACTGTGCACAAAACTGTGAAAAAAAAGAATTCAGAAAAAAAACTGAGAAAAAACTGAGCAGAAAAATTGAGCAGAAAAACTGAGAAAAAAAACTATTAAAAAAAACTAAAGAAAAACGGAGGAATAAAACAGAGAAGAAAAACTGAGAAAAAAGACTGAAAAAACTGAAGAAAAACTTAGAAAACAAACTGTGAAAAAAACTGAGAAAAAAAACTATTTAAAAAAAACTGAAGAAAAAGGAGGAAAAAAACTGAGAAGAAAAACTGAGAAAAAAAGACTGAAAAAACTGAAGAAAAACTTAGAAAAAAACTGTGAAAAAAAAGAAGAACTGAGAAAAAAAACTGAAGAAAAACTTAGAAAAAAACTGAAAAAAACTGCAAAAAAGGAACTGAGAAAAAAATCTGAAGAAAAAACTGAGCAGAAAAACTGATCAGAAAAACTGAGAAAAAAAATTATTTGAAAAAACTGAAGAAAAACGGAGGAAAAAAACTGAGAAGGAAAATTGAGAAAAAACGACTGAAAAAACTGAAGAAAAACTAAGACAAAAACTGTGAAAAAAATTGTGAAAACAAAGAACTGAGAAAAAAAACTGAAGAAAAAACTGAGCAGAAAAACTGAGCAGAAAAACTGAGAAAAAAATAACGATTGAAAAAATACTGAAGAAAAACGGAGGAAAAAAACTGAGAAGAAAAATTGAGAAAAAACGACTGAAAAAACTGAAGAAAAACTTAGAAAAAAACTGTGCACAAAAGTGTGGAAAAAAAGAACTGAGAAAAAAACTGAGAAAAAACTGAGCAGAAAAACTGTGCAGAAAAACTGAGAAAAAAAACTATTAAAAAAAAACTGAAGAAAAACGGATGAAAAAAACTGAGAAGAAAAATTGAGAAAAAACGACTGAAAAAACTGAGGAAAAACTTAGAAAAAAACTGTGAAAAAAACTGAAAAAAAAGAACTGAGAAAAAAAACTGAAGAAAAACTTAGAAAAAAACTGTGCACAAAACTGTGAAAAAAAAGAACTGAGAAAAAAAACTGAGAAAAAACTGACTAGAAAAACTGAGCAGAAAAACTGAGGAGAAAAACTGAGCAAAAAAGCTATTAAAAAAAAACTGAAGAAAAAGGAGGAAAAAACTGAGAAGAAAAACTGAGAAAAAAAGACTGAAAAAACTGAAGAAAAACTTAGAAAAATACAGTGAAAAAAAAGAAGAACTGAGAAAAAAAACTGAAGAAAAACTTGGGAAAAAAACTGTGAACAAAACAGTGAAAAAAAAGAAGAACTGAGAAAAAAAACTGAGAAAAAACTGACTAGAAAAACTGAGCAGGAAAACTGAGGAGAAAAACTGAGAAAAAAAACTATTAAAAAAATACTGAAGAAAAAGGAGGAAAAAAACTGAGAAGAAAAACTGACAAAAAAAGACTGAAAAAATTGAAGAAAAACTTAGAAAAAACTGTGAAAAAAAAGAACTGAGAAAAAAAACTGAAGGAAAACTTATAAAAAAACTGAAAAAAACGGTGCAAAAAAGAACGGAGAAAAATATCTGAAGAAAAAACTGAGCAGAAAAACTGAGCAGAAAAACTGAGAAAAAAACTATCAAAAAAAACTGAAGAAAAACGGATGAAAAAAACTGGGAAGAAAAATTGAGAAAAAACGACAGAAAAAACGAAGAAAAACTTAGAAAAAAACTGTGAAAAAAAAGAACTGAGAAAAAAAAACTGAAGAAAAACTTAGAAAAAAACTGTGCACAAAACTGTGAAAAAAAAGAATTCAGAAAAAAAACTGAGAAAAAACTGAGCAGAAAAATTGAGCAGAAAAACTGAGAAAAAAAACTATTAAAAAAAACTGAAGAAAAACGGAGGAATAAAACTGAGAAGATAAACTGAGAAAAAAAAGTGAAGAAAAACTTAGAAAAAAACTGTGCACAAAACTGTGGAAAAAAAGAACTGAGGAAAAAAACTGAGAAAAAACTGAGCAGAAAAACTGAGCAGAAAAACTGAGAAAAAAACTATCAAAAAAAACTGAAGAAAAACGGATGAAAAAAACTGGGAAGAAAAATTGAGAAAAAACGACTGAAAAAACGGAAGAAAAACTTAGAAAAAAACTGTGAAAAAAAAGAACTGAGAAAAAAAAACTGAAGAAAAACTTAGAAAAAAACTGTGAATAAAATTGGGAAAAAAAAGAACTGAGAAAAAAAACTGAAGAAAAAACTGAGCAGAAAAACTGAGCAGAAAAACTGAGAAAAAAATAACTATTAAAAAAATACTGAAGAAAAACGTAGTAAAAAAACTGAGAAGAAAAATTGAGAAAAAACGATTCAAAAAACTGAAGAAAAACTTAGAAAAAAACTGTGAAAATAAAGAACTGAGAAAAAAAACTGAAGAAAAATTTAGAAAAAAACTGTGCACAAAAGTGTGGAAAAAAAGAACTGAGAAAAAAACTGAGAAAACACTGAGCAGAAAAACTGAGCAGAAAAACTGAGAAAAAAAACTATTAAAAAAAACTGAAGAAAAACGGATGAAAAAAACTGAGAAGAAAAATTGAGAAAAAACGACTGAAAAAACTGAAGAAAAAGAACTGAGAAAAAAAACTGAAGAAAAAACTGAGCAGAAAAACTGAGCCGAAAAACTGACAAAAAAACTATTAAAAAAATACTGAAGAAAAACGGAGTAACAAAACTGAGACGAAAAATTGAGAAAAAACGACTGAAAAAACTCAAGAAAAACTTAGAAAAAAATTGTGAAAAAAACTGTGAAAAAAAAGAACTGAGAAAAAAAACTGAAGAAAAATTTAGAAAAAAACTGTGCACAAAACTGTGGAAAAAAAGAACTGAGGAAAAAAACTGAGAAAAAACTGAGCAGAAAAACTGAGCAGAAAAACTGAGAAAAAAACTATCAAAAAAAACTGAAGAAAAACGGATGAAAAAAACTGGGAAGAAAAATTGAGAAAAAACGACTGAAAAAACTGAAGAAAAACTTAGAAAAAAACTGTGAAAAAAAAGAACTGAGAAAAAAAAACTGAAGAAAAACTTAGAAAAAAACTGTGCACAAAACTTTGAAAAAAAGAATTCAGAAAAAAAACTGAGAAAAAACAGAGCAGAAAAATTGAGCAGAAAAACTGAGAAAAAAAACTATTAAAAAAAAACTGAGGAAAACGGAGGAATAAAACAGAGAAGAAAAACTGAGAAAAAAGACTGAAAAAACTGAAGAAAAACTTAGAAAACAAACTGTGAAAAAAAGTGAGAAAAAAAAACTATTAAAAAAAAACTGAAGAAAAAGGAGGAAAAAAACTGAGAAGAAAAACTGAGAAAAAAAGACTGAAAAAACTGAAGAAAAACTTAGAAAAAAACTGTGAAAAAAAAGAAGAACTGAGAAAAAAAACTGAAGAAAAACTTAGAAAAAAACTGAACAAAACTGCAAAAAAAGAACTGAGAAAAAAATCTGAAGAAAAAACTGAGCAGAAAAACTGATCAGAAAAACTGAGAAAAAAAATTATTTGAAAAAACTGAAGAAAAACGGAGGAAAAAAACTGAGAAGAAAAATTGAGAAAAAACGACTGAAAAAACTGAAGAAAAACTTAGAAAAAAACTGTGAAAAAAAAGAACTGAGAAAAAAAACTGAAGAAAAACTTAGAAAAAAACTGTGCACAAAACTGTGAAAAAAAAGAATTCAGAAAAAAAACTGAGAAAAAACGGAGCAGAAAAATTGAGCAGAAAAACTGAGAAAAAAAACTATTAAAAAAAACTGAAGAAAAACGGAGGAATAAAACTGAGAAGAAAAACTGAGAAAAAAAACTGAAGAAAAACTTAGAAAAAAACTGTGCACAAAACTGTGAAAAAAAAGAATTCAGAAAAAAAACTGAGAAAAAACTGAGCAGAAAAATTGAGCAGAAAAACTGAGAAAAAAAACTATTAAAAAAAACTAAAGAAAAACGGAGGAATAAAACAGAGAAGAAAAACTGAGAAAAAAGACTGAAAAAACTGAAGAAAAACTTAGAAAACAAACTGTGAAAAAAACTGAGAAAAAAAACTATTTAAAAAAAACTGAAGAAAAAGGAGGAAAAAAACTGAGAAGAAAAACTGAGAAAAAAAGACTGAAAAAACTGAAGAAAAACTTAGAAAAAAACTGTGAAAAAAAAGAAGAACTGAGAAAAAAAACTGAAGAAAAACTTAGAAAAAAACTGAAAAAAACTGCAAAAAAGGAACTGAGAAAAAAATCTGAAGAAAAAACTGAGCAGAAAAACTGATCAGAAAAACTGAGAAAAAAAATTATTTGAAAAAACTGAAGAAAAACGGAGGAAAAAAACTGAGAAGAAAAATTGAGAAAAAACGACTGAAAAAACTGAAGAAAAACTTAGAAAAAAACTGTGAAAAAAAAGAACTGAGAAAAAAAACTGAAGAAAAACTTAGAAAAAAACTGTGCACAAAACTGTGAAAAAAAAGAATTCAGAAAAAAAACTGAGAAAAAACGGAGCAGAAAAATTGAGCAGAAAAACTGAGAAAAAAAACTATTAAAAAAAACTGAAGAAAAACGGAGGAATAAAACTGAGAAGAAAAACTGAGAAAAAAAACTGAAGAAAAACTTAGAAAAAAACTGTGCACAAAACTGTGAAAAAAAAGAATTCAGAAAAAAAACTGAGAAAAAACTGAGCAGAAAAATTGAGCAGAAAAACTGAGAAAAAAAACTATTAAAAAAAACTAAAGAAAAACGGAGGAATAAAACAGAGAAGAAAAACTGAGAAAAAAGACTGAAAAAACTGAAGAAAAACTTAGAAAACAAACTGTGAAAAAAACTGAGAAAAAAAACTATTTAAAAAAAACTGAAGAAAAAGGAGGAAAAAAACTGAGAAGAAAAACTGAGAAAAAAAGACTGAAAAAACTGAAGAAAAACTTAGAAAAAAACTGTGAAAAAAAAGAAGAACTGAGAAAAAAAACTGAAGAAAAACTTAGAAAAAAACTGAAAAAAACTGCAAAAAAGGAACTGAGAAAAAAATCTGAAGAAAAAACTGAGCAGAAAAACTGATCAGAAAAACTGAGAAAAAAAATTATTTGAAAAAACTGAAGAAAAACGGAGGAAAAAAACTGAGAAGAAAAATTGAGAAAAAACGACTGAAAAAACTGAAGAAAAACTAAGACAAAAACTGTGAAAAAAATTGTGAAAACAAAGAACTGAGAAAAAAAACTGAAGAAAAAACTGAGCAGAAAAACTGAGCAGAAAAACTGAGAAAAAAATAACGATTGAAAAAATACTGAAGAAAAACGGAGGAAAAAAACTGAGAAGAAAAATTGAGAAAAAACGACTGAAAAAACTGAAGAAAAACTTAGAAAAAAACTGTGCACAAAAGTGTGGAAAAAAAGAACTGAGAAAAAAACTGAGAAAAAACTGAGCAGAAAAACTGTGCAGAAAAACTGAGAAAAAAAACTATTAAAAAAAAACTGAAGAAAAACGGATGAAAAAAACTGAGAAGAAAAATTGAGAAAAAACGACTGAAAAAACTGAGGAAAAACTTAGAAAAAAACTGTGAAAAAAACTGAAAAAAAAGAACTGAGAAAAAAAACTGAAGAAAAACTTAGAAAAAAACTGTGCACAAAACTGTGAAAAAAAAGAACTGAGAAAAAAAACTGAGAAAAAACTGACTAGAAAAACTGAGCAGAAAAACTGAGGAGAAAAACTGAGCAAAAAAGCTATTAAAAAAAAACTGAAGAAAAAGGAGGAAAAAACTGAGAAGAAAAACTGAGAAAAAAAGACTGAAAAAACTGAAGAAAAACTTAGAAAAATACAGTGAAAAAAAAGAAGAACTGAGAAAAAAAACTGAAGAAAAACTTGGAAAAAAAACTGTGAACAAAACAGTGAAAAAAAAGAAGAACTGAGAAAAAAAACTGAGAAAAAACTGACTAGAAAAACTGAGCAGGAAAACTGAGGAGAAAAACTGAGAAAAAAAACTATTAAAAAAATACTGAAGAAAAAGGAGGAAAAAAACTGAGAAGAAAAACTGACAAAAAAAGACTGAAAAAATTGAAGAAAAACTTAGAAAAAACTGTGAAAAAAAAGAACTGAGAAAAAAAACTGAAGGAAAACTTATAAAAAAACTGAAAAAAACGGTGCAAAAAAGAACGGAGAAAAATATCTGAAGAAAAAACTGAGCAGAAAAACTGAGCAGAAAAACTGAGAAAAAAACTATCAAAAAAAACTGAAGAAAAACGGATGAAAAAAACTGGGAAGAAAAATTGAGAAAAAACGACAGAAAAAACTGAAGAAAAACTTAGAAAAAAACTGTGAAAAAAAAGAACTGAGAAAAAAAAACTGAAGAAAAACTTAGAAAAAAACTGTGCACAAAACTGTGAAAAAAAAGAATTCAGAAAAAAAACTGAGAAAAAACTGAGCAGAAAAATTGAGCAGAAAAACTGAGAAAAAAAACTATTAAAAAAAACTGAAGAAAAACGGAGGAATAAAACTGAGAAGATAAACTGAGAAAAAAAAGTGAAGAAAAACTTAGAAAAAAACTGTGCACAAAACTGTGGAAAAAAAGAACTGAGGAAAAAAACTGAGAAAAAACTGAGCAGAAAAACTGAGCAGAAAAACTGAGAAAAAAACTATCAAAAAAAACTGAAGAAAAACGGATGAAAAAAACTGGGAAGAAAAATTGAGAAAAAACGACTGAAAAAACGGAAGAAAAACTTAGAAAAAAACTGTGAAAAAAAAGAACTGAGAAAAAAAAATGAAGAAAAACTTAGAAAAAAACTGTGAATAAAATTGGGGAAAAAAAGAACTGAGAAAAAAAACTGAAGAAAAAACTGAGCAGAAAAACTGAGCAGAAAAACTGAGAAAAAAATAACTATTAAAAAAATACTGAAGAAAAACGTAGTAAAAAAACTGAGAAGAAAAATTGAGAAAAAACGATTCAAAAAACTGAAGAAAAACTTAGAAAAAAACTGTGAAAATAAAGAACTGAGAAAAAAAACTGAAGAAAAATTTAGAAAAAAACTGTGCACAAAAGTGTGGAAAAAAAGAACTGAGAAAAAAACTGAGAAAACACTGAGCAGAAAAACTGAGCAGAAAAACTGAGAAAAAAAACTATTAAAAAAAACTGAAGAAAAACGGATGAAAAAAACTGAGAAGAAAAATTGAGAAAAAACGACTGAAAAAACTGAAGAAAAAGAACTGAGAAAAAAAACTGAAGAAAAAACTGAGCAGAAAAACTGAGCCGAAAAACTGACAAAAAAACTATTAAAAAAATACTGAAGAAAAACGGAGTAACAAAACTGAGACGAAAAATTGAGAAAAAACGACTGAAAAAACTCAAGAAAAACTTAGAAAAAAATTGTGAAAAAAACTGTGAAAAAAAAGAACTGAGAAAAAAAACTGAAGAAAAATTTAGAAAAAAACTGTGCACAAAACTGTGGAAAAAAAGAACTGAGGAAAAAAACTGAGAAAAAACTGAGCAGAAAAACTGAGCAGAAAAACTGAGAAAAAAACTATCAAAAAAAACTGAAGAAAAACGGATGAAAAAAACTGGGAAGAAAAATTGAGAAAAAACGACTGAAAAAACTGAAGAAAAACTTAGAAAAAAACTGTGAAAAAAAAGAACTGAGAAAAAAAAACTGAAGAAAAACTTAGAAAAAAACTGTGCACAAAACTTTGAAAAAAAGAATTCAGAAAAAAAACTGAGAAAAAACAGAGCAGAAAAATTGAGCAGAAAAACTGAGAAAAAAAACTATTAAAAAAAAACTGAGGAAAACGGAGGAATAAAACAGAGAAGAAAAACTGAGAAAAAAGACTGAAAAAACTGAAGAAAAACTTAGAAAACAAACTGTGAAAAAAAGTGAGAAAAAAAAACTATTAAAAAAAAACTGAAGAAAAAGGAGGAAAAAAACTGAGAAGAAAAACTGAGAAAAAAAGACTGAAAAAACTGAAGAAAAACTTAGAAAAAAACTGTGAAAAAAAAGAAGAACTGAGAAAAAAAACTGAAGAAAAACTTAGAAAAAAACTGAACAAAACTGCAAAAAAAGAACTGAGAAAAAAATCTGAAGAAAAAACTGAGCAGAAAAACTGATCAGAAAAACTGAGAAAAAAAATTATTTGAAAAAACTGAAGAAAAACGGAGGAAAAAAACTGAGAAGAAAAATTGAGAAAAAACGACTGAAGAAACTGAAGAAAAACTTAGAAAAAAACTGTGAAAAAAAAGAACTGAGAAAAAAAACTGAAGAAAAACTTAGAAAAAAACTGTGCACAAAACTGTGAAAAAAAAGAATTCAGAAAAAAAACTGAGAAAAAACGGAGCAGAAAAATTGAGCAGAAAAACTGAGAAAAAAAACTATTAAAAAAAACTGAAGAAAAACGGAGGAATAAAACTGAGAAGAAAAACTGAGAAAAAAAACTGAAGAAAAACTTAGAAAAAAACTGTGCACAAAACTGTGAAAAAAAAGAATTCAGAAAAAAAACTGAGAAAAAACTGAGCAGAAAAATTGAGCAGAAAAACTGAGAAAAAAAACTATTAAAAAAAACTAAAGAAAAACGGAGGAATAAAACAGAGAAGAAAAACTGAGAAAAAAGACTGAAAAAACTGAAGAAAAACTTAGAAAACAAACTGTGAAAAAAACTGAGAAAAAAAACTATTTAAAAAAAACTGAAGAAAAAGGAGGAAAAAAACTGAGAAGAAAAACTGAGAAAAAAAGACTGAAAAAACTGAAGAAAAACTTAGAAAAAAACTGTGAAAAAAAAGAAGAACTGAGAAAAAAAACTGAAGAAAAACTTAGAAAAAAACTGAAAAAAACTGCAAAAAAGGAACTGAGAAAAAAATCTGAAGAAAAAACTGAGCAGAAAAACTGATCAGAAAAACTGAGAAAAAAAATTATTTGAAAAAACTGAAGAAAAACGGAGGAAAAAAACTGAGAAGAAAAATTGAGAAAAAACGACTGAAAAAACTGAAGAAAAACTAAGACAAAAACTGTGAAAAAAATTGTGAAAACAAAGAACTGAGAAAAAAAACTGAAGAAAAAACTGAGCAGAAAAACTGAGCAGAAAAACTGAGAAAAAAATAACGATTGAAAAAATACTGAAGAAAAACGGAGGAAAAAAACTGAGAAGAAAAATTGAGAAAAAACGACTGAAAAAACTGAAGAAAAACTTAGAAAAAAACTGTGCACAAAAGTGTGGAAAAAAAGAACTGAGAAAAAAACTGAGAAAAAACTGAGCAGAAAAACTGTGCAGAAAAACTGAGAAAAAAAACTATTAAAAAAAAACTGAAGAAAAACGGATGAAAAAAACTGAGAAGAAAAATTGAGAAAAAACGACTGAAAAAACTGAGGAAAAACTTAGAAAAAAACTGTGAAAAAAACTGAAAAAAAAGAACTGAGAAAAAAAACTGAAGAAAAACTTAGAAAAAAACTGTGCACAAAACTGTGAAAAAAAAGAACTGAGAAAAAAAACTGAGAAAAAACTGACTAGAAAAACTGAGCAGAAAAACTGAGGAGAAAAACTGAGCAAAAAAGCTATTAAAAAAAAACTGAAGAAAAAGGAGGAAAAAACTGAGAAGAAAAACTGAGAAAAAAAGACTGAAAAAACTGAAGAAAAACTTAGAAAAATACAGTGAAAAAATAAAGAACTGAGAAAAAAAACTGAAGAAAAACTTGGAAAAAAAACTGTGAACAAAACAGTGAAAAAAAAGAAGAACTGAGAAAAAAAACTGAGAAAAAACTGACTAGAAAAACTGAGCAGGAAAACTGAGGAGAAAAACTGAGAAAAAAAACTATTAAAAAAATACTGAAGAAAAAGGAGGAAAAAAACTGAGAAGAAAAACTGACAAAAAAAGACTGAAAAAATTGAAGAAAAACTTAGAAAAAACTGTGAAAAAAAAGAACTGAGAAAAAAAACTGAAGGAAAACTTATAAAAAAACTGAAAAAAACGGTGCAAAAAAGAACGGAGAAAAATATCTGAAGAAAAAACTGAGCAGAAAAACTGAGCAGAAAAACTGAGAAAAAAACTATCAAAAAAAACTGAAGAAAAACGGATGAAAAAAACTGGGAAGAAAAATTGAGAAAAAACGACAGAAAAAACTGAAGAAAAACTTAGAAAAAAACTGTGAAAAAAAAGAACTGAGAAAAAAAAACTGAAGAAAAACTTAGAAAAAAACTGTGCACAAAACTGTGAAAAAAAAGAATTCAGAAAAAAAACTGAGAAAAAACTGAGCAGAAAAATTGAGCAGAAAAACTGAGAAAAAAAACTATTAAAAAAAACTGAAGAAAAACGGAGGAATAAAACTGAGAAGATAAACTGAGAAAAAAAAGTGAAGAAAAACTTAGAAAAAAACTGTGCACAAAACTGTGGAAAAAAAGAACTGAGGAAAAAAACTGAGAAAAAACTGAGCAGAAAAACTGAGCAGAAAAACTGAGAAAAAAACTATCAAAAAAAACTGAAGAAAAACGGATGAAAAAAACTGGGAAGAAAAATTGAGAAAAAACGACTGAAAAAACGGAAGAAAAACTTAGAAAAAAACTGTGAAAAAAAAGAACTGAGAAAAAAAAACTGAAGAAAAACTTAGAAAAAAACTGTGAATAAAATTGGGAAAAAAAAGAACTGAGAAAAAAAACTGAAGAAAAAACTGAGCAGAAAAACTGAGCAGAAAAACTGAGAAAAAAATAACTATTAAAAAAATACTGAAGAAAAACGTAGTAAAAAAACTGAGAAGAAAAATTGAGAAAAAACGATTCAAAAAACTGAAGAAAAACTTAGAAAAAAACTGTGAAAATAAAGAACTGAGAAAAAAAACTGAAGAAAAATTTAGAAAAAAACTGTGCACAAAAGTGTGGAAAAAAAGAACTGAGAAAAAAACTGAGAAAACACTGAGCAGAAAAACTGAGCAGAAAAACTGAGAAAAAAAACTATTAAAAAAAACTGAAGAAAAACGGATGAAAAAAACTGAGAAGAAAAATTGAGAAAAAACGACTGAAAAAACTGAAGAAAAAGAACTGAGAAAAAAAACTGAAGAAAAAACTGAGCAGAAAAACTGAGCCGAAAAACTGACAAAAAAACTATTAAAAAAATACTGAAGAAAAACGGAGTAACAAAACTGAGACGAAAAATTGAGAAAAAACGACTGAAAAAACTCAAGAAAAACTTAGAAAAAAATTGTGAAAAAAACTGTGAAAAAAAAGAACTGAGAAAAAAAACTGAAGAAAAATTTAGAAAAAAACTGTGCACAAAACTGTGGAAAAAAAGAACTGAGGAAAAAAACTGAGAAAAAACTGAGCAGAAAAACTGAGCAGAAAAACTGAGAAAAAAACTATCAAAAAAAACTGAAGAAAAACGGATGAAAAAAACTGGGAAGAAAAATTGAGAAAAAACGACTGAAAAAACTGAAGAAAAACTTAGAAAAAAACTGTGAAAAAAAAGAACTGAGAAAAAAAAACTGAAGAAAAACTTAGAAAAAAACTGTGCACAAAACTTTGAAAAAAAGAATTCAGAAAAAAAACTGAGAAAAAACAGAGCAGAAAAATTGAGCAGAAAAACTGAGAAAAAAAACTATTAAAAAAAAACTGAGGAAAACGGAGGAATAAAACAGAGAAGAAAAACTGAGAAAAAAGACTGAAAAAACTGAAGAAAAACTTAGAAAACAAACTGTGAAAAAAAGTGAGAAAAAAAAACTATTAAAAAAAAACTGAAGAAAAAGGAGGAAAAAAACTGAGAAGAAAAACTGAGAAAAAAAGACTGAAAAAACTGAAGAAAAACTTAGAAAAAAACTGTGAAAAAAAAGAAGAACTGAGAAAAAAAACTGAAGAAAAACTTAGAAAAAAACTGAACAAAACTGCAAAAAAAGAACTGAGAAAAAAATCTGAAGAAAAAACTGAGCAGAAAAACTGATCAGAAAAACTGAGAAAAAAAATTATTTGAAAAAACTGAAGAAAAACGGAGGAAAAAAACTGAGAAGAAAAATTGAGAAAAAACGACTGAAAAAACTGAAGAAAAACTTAGAAAAAAACTGTGAAAAAAAAGAACTGAGAAAAAAAACTGAAGAAAAACTTAGAAAAAAACTGTGCACAAAACTGTGAAAAAAAAGAATTCAGAAAAAAAACTGAGAAAAAACGGAGCAGAAAAATTGAGCAGAAAAACTGAGAAAAAAAACTATTAAAAAAAACTGAAGAAAAACGGAGGAATAAAACTGAGAAGAAAAACTGAGAAAAAAAACTGAAGAAAAACTTAGAAAAAAACTGTGCACAAAACTGTGAAAAAAAAGAATTCAGAAAAAAAACTGAGAAAAAACTGAGCAGAAAAATTGAGCAGAAAAACTGAGAAAAAAAACTATTAAAAAAAACTAAAGAAAAACGGAGGAATAAAACAGAGAAGAAAAACTGAGAAAAAAGACTGAAAAAACTGAAGAAAAACTTAGAAAACAAACTGTGAAAAAAACTGAGAAAAAAAACTATTTAAAAAAAACTGAAGAAAAAGGAGGAAAAAAACTGAGAAGAAAAACTGAGAAAAAAAGACTGAAAAAACTGAAGAAAAACTTAGAAAAAAACTGTGAAAAAAAAGAAGAACTGAGAAAAAAAACTGAAGAAAAACTTAGAAAAAAACTGAAAAAAACTGCAAAAAAGGAACTGAGAAAAAAATCTGAAGAAAAAACTGAGCAGAAAAACTGATCAGAAAAACTGAGAAAAAAAATTATTTGAAAAAACTGAAGAAAAACGGAGGAAAAAAACTGAGAAGAAAAATTGAGAAAAAACGACTGAAAAAACTGAAGAAAAACTAAGACAAAAACTGTGAAAAAAATTGTGAAAACAAAGAACTGAGAAAAAAAACTGAAGAAAAAACTGAGCAGAAAAACTGAGCAGAAAAACTGAGAAAAAAATAACGATTGAAAAAATACTGAAGAAAAACGGAGGAAAAAAACTGAGAAGAAAAATTGAGAAAAAACGACTGAAAAAACTGAAGAAAAACTTAGAAAAAAACTGTGCACAAAAGTGTGGAAAAAAAGAACTGAGAAAAAAACTGAGAAAAAACTGAGCAGAAAAACTGTGCAGAAAAACTGAGAAAAAAAACTATTAAAAAAAAACTGAAGAAAAACGGATGAAAAAAACTGAGAAGAAAAATTGAGAAAAAACGACTGAAAAAACTGAGGAAAAACTTAGAAAAAAACTGTGAAAAAAACTGAAAAAAAAGAACTGAGAAAAAAAACTGAAGAAAAACTTAGAAAAAAACTGTGCACAAAACTGTGAAAAAAAAGAACTGAGAAAAAAAACTGAGATAAAACTGACTAGAAAAACTGAGCAGAAAAACTGAGGAGAAAAACTGAGCAAAAAAGCTATTAAAAAAAAACTGAAGAAAAAGGAGGAAAAAACTGAGAAGAAAAACTGAGAAAAAAAGACTGAAAAAACTGAAGAAAAACTTAGAAAAATACAGTGAAAAAAAAGAAGAACTGAGAAAAAAAACTGAAGAAAAACTTGGAAAAAAAACTGTGAACAAAACAGTGAAAAAAAAGAAGAACTGAGAAAAAAAACTGAGAAAAAACTGACTAGAAAAACTGAGCAGGAAAACTGAGGAGAAAAACTGAGAAAAAAAACTATTAAAAAAATACTGAAGAAAAAGGAGGAAAAAAACTGAGAAGAAAAACTGACAAAAAAAGACTGAAAAAATTGAAGAAAAACTTAGAAAAAACTGTGAAAAAAAAGAACTGAGAAAAAAAACTGAAGGAAAACTTATAAAAAAACTGAAAAAAACGGTGCAACAAAGAACGGAGAAAAATATCTGAAGAAAAAACTGAGCAGAAAAACTGAGCAGAAAAACTGAGAAAAAAACTATCAAAAAAAACTGAAGAAAAACGGATGAAAAAAACTGGGAAGAAAAATTGAGAAAAAACGACAGAAAAAACTGAAGAAAAACTTAGAAAAAAACTGTGAAAAAAAAGAACTGAGAAAAAAAAACTGAAGAAAAACTTAGAAAAAAACTGTGCACAAAACTGTGAAAAAAAAGAATTCAGAAAAAAAACTGAGAAAAAACTGAGCAGAAAAATTGAGCAGAAAAACTGAGAAAAAAAACTATTAAAAAAAACTGAAGAAAAACGGAGGAATAAAACTGAGAAGATAAACTGAGAAAAAAAAGTGAAGAAAAACTTAGAAAAAAACTGTGCACAAAACTGTGGAAAAAAAGAACTGAGGAAAAAAACTGAGAAAAAACTGAGCAGAAAAACTGAGCAGAAAAACTGAGAAAAAAACTATCAAAAAAAACTGAAGAAAAACGGATGAAAAAAACTGGGAAGAAAAATTGAGAAAAAACGACTGAAAAAACGGAAGAAAAACTTAGAAAAAAACTGTGAAAAAAAAGAACTGAGAAAAAAAAACTGAAGAAAAACTTAGAAAAAAACTGTGAATAAAATTGGGAAAAAAAAGAACTGAGAAAAAAAACTGAAGAAAAAACTGAGCAGAAAAACTGAGCAGAAAAACTGAGAAAAAAATAACTATTAAAAAAATACTGAAGAAAAACGTAGTAAAAAAACTGAGAAGAAAAATTGAGAAAAAACGATTCAAAAAACTGAAGAAAAACTTAGAAAAAAACTGTGAAAATAAAGAACTGAGAAAAAAAACTGAAGAAAAATTTAGAAAAAAACTGTGCACAAAAGTGTGGAAAAAAAGAACTGAGAAAAAAACTGAGAAAACACTGAGCAGAAAAACTGAGCAGAAAAACTGAGAAAAAAAACTATTAAAAAAAACTGAAGAAAAACGGATGAAAAAAACTGAGAAGAAAAATCGAGAAAAAACGACTGAAAAAACTGAAGAAAAAGAACTGAGAAAAAAAACTGAAGAAAAAACTGAGCAGAAAAACTGAGCCGAAAAACTGACAAAAAAACTATTAAAAAAATACTGAAGAAAAACGGAGTAACAAAACTGAGACGAAAAATTGAGAAAAAACGACTGAAAAAACTCAAGAAAAACTTAGAAAAAAATTGTGAAAAAAACTGTGAAAAAAAAGAACTGAGAAAAAAAACTGAAGAAAAATTTAGAAAAAAACTGTGCACAAAACTGTGGAAAAAAAGAACTGAGGAAAAAAACTGAGAAAAAACTGAGCAGAAAAACTGAGCAGAAAAACTGAGAAAAAAACTATCAAAAAAAACTGAAGAAAAACGGATGAAAAAAACTGGGAAGAAAAATTGAGAAAAAACGACTGAAAAAACTGAAGAAAAACTTAGAAAAAAACTGTGAAAAAAAAGAACTGAGAAAAAAAAACTGAAGAAAAACTTAGAAAAAAACTGTGCACAAAACTTTGAAAAAAAGAATTCAGAAAAAAAACTGAGAAAAAACAGAGCAGAAAAATTGAGCAGAAAAACTGAGAAAAAAAACTATTAAAAAAAAACTGAGGAAAACGGAGGAATAAAACAGAGAAGAAAAACTGAGAAAAAAGACTGAAAAAACTGAAGAAAAACTTAGAAAACAAACTGTGAAAAAAAGTGAGAAAAAAAAACTATTAAAAAAAAACTGAAGAAAAAGGAGGAAAAAAACTGAGAAGAAAAACTGAGAAAAAAAGACTGAAAAAACTGAAGAAAAACTTAGAAAAAAACTGTGAAAAAAAAGAAGAACTGAGAAAAAAAACTGAAGAAAAACTTAGAAAAAAACTGAAAAAAACTGCAAAAAAAGAACTGAGAAAAAAATCTGAAGAAAAAACTGAGCAGAAAAACTGATCAGAAAAACTGAGAAAAAAAATTATTTGAAAAAACTGAAGAAAAACGGAGGAAAAAAACTGAGAAGAAAAATTGAGAAAAAACGACTGAAAAAACTGAAGAAAAACAAAGAAAAAAACTGTGAAAAAAATTGTGAAAACAAAGAACTGAGAAAAAAAACTGAAGAAAAAACTGAGCAGAAAAACTGAGCAGAAAAACTGAGAAAAAAATAACGATTAAAAAAATACTGAAGAAAAACGGAGGAAAAAAACTGAGAAGAAAAATTGAGAAAAAACGACTGAAGAAACTGAAGAAAAACTGAGAAAAAAACTGTGCACAAAAGTGTGGAAAAAAAGAACTGAGAAAAAAACTGAGAAAAAACTGAGCAGAAAAACTGAGCAGAAAAACAGAGAAAAAAAACTATTAAAAAAAAACTGAAGAAAAACGGATGAAAAAAACTGAGAAGAAAAATTGAGAAAAAACGACTGAAAAAACTGAAGAAAAACTTAGAAAAAAACTGTGAAAAAAACTGAAAAAAAAGAACTGAGAAAAAAAACTGAGAAAAAACTGACTAGAAAAACTGAGCAGGAAAACTGAGGAGAAAAACTGAGAAAAAAAACTATTAAAAAAATACTGAAGAAAAAGGAGGAAAAAAACTGAGAAGAAAAACTGACAAAAAAAGACTGAAAAAATTGAAGAAAAACTTAGAAAAAAATTGTGAAAAAAACTGTGAAAAAAAAGAACTGAGGAAAAAAAACTGAAGAAAAAACTGAGCAGAAAAACTGAGCCGAAAAACTGACAAAAAAACTATTAAAAAAATACTGAAGAAAAACGGAGTAACAAAACTGAGAAGAAAAATTGAGAAAAAACGACTGAAAAAATTCAAGAAAAACTTAGAAAAAAATTGTGAAAAAAACTGTGAAAAAAAAGAACTGAGAAAAAAAACTGAAGAAAAATTTAGAAAAAAACTGTGCACAAAACTGTGGAAAAAAAGAACTGAGGAAAAAAACTGAGAAAAAACTGAGCAGAAAAACTGAGCAGAAAAACTGAGAAAAAAACTATCAAAAAAAACTGAAGAAAAACGGATGAAAAAAACTGGGAAGAAAAATTGAGAAAAAACGACTGAAAAAACTGAAGAAAAACTTAGAAAAAAACTGTGAAAAAAAAGAACTGAGAAAAAAAAACTGAAGAAAAACTTAGAAAAAAACTGTGCACAAAACTGTGAAAAAAAGAATTCAGAAAAAAAACTGAGAAAAAACAGAGCAGAAAAATTGAGCAGAAAAACTGAGAAAAAAAACTATTAAAAAAAAACTAAAGAAAAACGGAGGAATAAAACAGAGAAGAAAAACTGAGAAAAAAGACTGAAAAAACTGAAGAAAAACTTAGAAAACAAACTGTGAAAAAAAGTGAGAAAAAAAAACTATTAAAAAAAAACTGAAGAAAAAGGAGGAAAAAAACTGAGAAGAAAAACTGAGAAAAAAAGACTGAAAAAACTGAAGAAAAACTTAGAAAAAAACTGTGAAAAAAAAGAAGAACTGAGAAAAAAAACTGAAGAAAAACTTAGAAAAAAACTGCAAAAAAAGAACTGAGAAAAAAATCTGAAGAAAAAACTGAGCAGAAAAACTGATCAGAAAAACTGAGAAAAAAAATTATTTGAAAAAACTGAAGAAAAACGGAAGAAAAAAACTGAGAAGAAAAATTGAGAAAAAACGACTGAAAAAACTGAAGAAAAACAAAGAAAAAAACTGTGAAAAAAATTGTGAAAACAAAGAACTGAGAAAAAAAACTGAAGAAAAAACTGAGCAGAAAAACTGAGCAGAAAAACTGAGAAAAAAATAACGATTAAAAAAATACTGAAGAAAAACGGAGGAAAAAAACTGAGAAGAAAAATTGAGAAAAAACGACTGAAGAAACTGAAGAAAAACTGAGAAAAAAACTGTGCACAAAAGTGTGGAAAAAAAGAACTGAGAAAAAAACTGAGAAAAAACTGAGCAGAAAAACTGAGCAGAAAAACTGAGAAAAAAAACTATTAAAAAAAAACTGAAGAAAAACGGATGAAAAAAACTGAGAAGAAAAATTGAGAAAAAACGACTGAAAAAACTGAAGAAAAACTTAGAAAAAAACTGTGAAAAAAACTGAAAAAAAAGAACTGAGAAAAAAAACTGAGAAAAAACTGACTAGAAAAACTGAGCAGGAAAACTGAGGAGAAAAACTGAGAAAAAAAACTATTAAAAAAATACTGAAGAAAAAGGAGGAAAAAAACTGAGAAGAAAAACTGACAAAAAAAGACTGAAAAAATTGAAGAAAAACTTAGAAAAAACTGTGAAAAAAAAGAAGAACTGAGAAAAAAATCTGAAGAAAAATTTACAAAAAAACTGTGCACAAAACTGAAAAAAAAAAGAACTGAGGAAAAAACTGAGAAAAAACTGAGCAGAAAAACTGAGCAGAAAAACTGAGAAAAAACTATCAAAAAAAACTGAAGAAAAACGGATGAAAAAAACTGGGAAGAAAAATTGAGAAAAAACGACTGAAAAACTGAAGAAAAACTTAGAAAAAAACTGTGAAAAAAACTGAAAAAAAAGAACTGAGAAAAAAAACTGAAGAAAAACTTAGAAAAAAACTGTGCACAAAACTGTGAAAAAAAAGAACTGAGAAAAAAAACTGAGAAAAAACTGACTAGAAAAACTGAGCAGAAAAACTGAGGAGAAAAACTGAGAAAAAAAGCTATTAAAAAAAAACTGAAGAAAAAGGAGGAAAAAACCGAGAAGAAAAACTGAGAAAAAAGGACTGAAAAAACTGAAGAAAAACTTAGAAAAATACAGTGAAAAAAAAGAAGAACTGAGAAAAAAAACTGAAGAAAAACTTGGAAAAAAAACTGAGAACAAAACAGTGAAAAAAAAGAAGAACTGAGAAAAAAAACTGAGAAAAAACTGACTAGAAAAACTGAGCAGGAAAACTGAGGAGAAAAAACTGAGAAAAAAAACTATTAAAAAAATACTGAAGAAAAAGGAGGAAAAAAACTGAGAAGAAAAACTGACAAAAAAAGACTGAAAAAATTGAAGAAAAACTTAGAAAAAACTGTGAAAAAAAAGAAGAACTGAGAAAAAAATCTGAAGAAAAATTTAGAAAAAAACTGTGCACAAAACTGAAAAAAAAAAGAACTGAGGAAAAAACTGAGAAAAAACTGAGCAGAAAAACTGAGCAGAAAAACTGAGAAAAAAACTATCAAAAAAAACTGAAGAAAAACGGATGAAAAAAACTGGGAAGAAAAATTGAGAAAAAACGACTGAAAAAACTGAAGGAAAACTTAGAAAAAAACTGTGAAAAAAAAGAACTGAGAAAAAAAAACTGAAGAAAAACTTAGAAAAAAACTGTGCACAAAACTGTGAAAAAAAAGAATTCAGAAAAAAAACTGAGAAAAAACAGAGCAGAAAAATTGAGCAGAAAAACTGAGAAAAAAAACTATTAAAAAAAACTAAAGAAAAACGGAGGAATAAAACAGAGAAGAAAAACTGAGAAAAAAGACTGAAAAAACTGAAGAAAAACTTAGAAAACAAACTGTGAAAAAAAGTGAGAAAAAAAAAACTATTAAAAAAAAACTGAAGAAAAAGGAGGAAAAAAACTGAGAAGAAAAACTGAGCAAAAAAGACTGAAAAAACTGAAGAAAAACTTAGAAAAAAACTGTGAAAAAAAAGAAGAACTGAGAAAAAAAACTGAAGAAAAACTTAGAAAAAAACTGAAAAAAACTGCAAAAAAAGAACTGAGAAAAAAATCTGAAGAAAAAACTGAGCAGAAAAACTGATCAGAAAAACTGAGAAAAAAAATTATTTGAAAAAACTGAAGAAAAACGGAGGAAAAAAACTGAGAAGAAAAATTGAGAAAAAACGACTGAAAAAACTGAAGAAAAACTAAGAAAAAAACTGTGAAAAAAATTGTGAAAACTAAGAACTGAGAAAAAAAACTGAAGAAAAAGGAGGAAAAAAACTGAGAAGAAAAACTGAGCAAAAAAGACTGAAAAAACTGAAGAAAAACTTAGAAAAAAACTGTGAAAAAAAAGAAGAACTGAGAAAAAAAACTGAAGAAAAACTTAGAAAAAAACTGAAAAAAACTGCAAAAAAAGAACTGAGAAAAAAATCTGAAGAAAAAACTGAGCAGAAAAACTGATCAGAAAAACTGAGAAAAAAAATTATTTGAAAAAACTGAAGAAAAACGGAGGAAAAAAACTGAGAAGAAAAATTGAGAAAAAACGACTGAAAAAACTGAAGAAAAACTAAGAAAAAAACTGTGAAAAAAATTGTGAAAACTAAGAACTGAGAAAAAAAACTGAAGAAAAAACTGAGCAGAAAAACTGAGCAGAAAAACTGAGAAAAAAATAACGATTAAAAAAATACTGAAGAAAAACGGAGGAAAAAAACTGAGAAGAAAAATTGAGAAAAAACGACTGGAAAAACTGAAGAAAAACTAAGAAAAAAACTGTGCACAAAAGTGTGGAAAAAAAGAACTGAGAAAAAAACTGAGAAAAAACTGAGCAGAAAAACTGAGCAGAAAAACTGAGAAAAAAAACTATTAAAAAAAACTGAAGAAAAACGGATGAAAAAAACTGAGAAGAAAAATTGAGAAAAAACGACTGAAAAAACTGAAGAAAAACTTAGAAAAAAACTGTGAAAAAAACTGAAAAAAAGAACTGAGAAAAAAAACTGAAGAAAAACTTAGAAAAAAACTGTGCACAAAACTGTGAAAAAAAAGAACTGAGAAAAAAACTGAGAAATAACTGACTAGAAAAACTGAGCAGAAAAACTGAGGAGAAAAACTGAGAAAAAAAGCTATTAAAAAAAACTGAAGAAAAAGGAGGAAAAAACTGAGAAGAAAAACTGAGCAGAAAAACTGAGAAAAAAATATTAAAAAAAACTGAAGAAAAAGGGAGGAAAAAAACTGAGAAGAAAAATTGAGAAAAAAGGACTGAAAAAACTGAAGAAAAACTTAGAAAAAATTGTGAAAAAAACTGTGAAAAAAAAGATCTGAGAAAAAAAACTGAAGAAATATTTAGAAAAAAACTGTGCACAAAACTGTGGAAAAAAAGAACTGAGAAAAAAAACTGAGAAAAAACTGAGCAGAAAAACTGATCAGAAAAACTGAGAAAAAAAACTAGTTAAAAAAACTGAAGAAAAACGGAGGAAAAAAACTGAGAAGAAAAATTGAGAAAAAACGACTGAAAAAACTGAAGAAGAACTAAGAAAAAAACTGTGAAAAAAATTGTGAAAAAGAAGAACTGAGAAAAAAGACTGAAAAAACTGAAGAAAAACTTAGAAAAAAACTGAAAAAAACTGCAGAAAAAGAACTGAGAAAAAAATCTGAAGAAAAAACTGAGCAGAAAAACTGAGCAGAAAAACTGAGAAAAAAAACTATTTAAAAAAACTGAAGAAAAACGGAGGAAAAAAACTGAGAAGAAAAATTGAGAAAAAACGACTGAAAAAACTGAAGAAAAACTTAGGAAAAAAACTGTGAAAAAAACTGAGAAAAAAAACTATAAAAAATA
This sequence comes from Pristiophorus japonicus, assembly GCF_044704955.1. Taxonomy (NCBI): domain Eukaryota; kingdom Metazoa; phylum Chordata; class Chondrichthyes; family Pristiophoridae; genus Pristiophorus; species Pristiophorus japonicus. The sequence continues at coordinate 1,288,505 of NW_027251071.1, forward strand.
ATTGAAGAAAAAGGAGGAAAAAAACTGAGAAGAAAAACTGAGAAAAAAAGACTGAAAAAACTGAAGAAAAACTTAGAAAAACACTGTGAAAAAAACTGTGAAAAAAAAGAACTGAGAAAAAAAAATGAAGAAAAACTTAGAAAAAAACTGAAAAAAACTGCAAAAAAAGAACTGAGAAAAAAATCTGAAGAAAAAACTGAGCAGAAAAACTGATCAGAAAAACTGAGAAAAAAAATTATTTGAAAAAACTGAAGAAAAACGGAGGAAAAAAACTGAGAAGAAAAATTGAGAAAAAACGACTGAAAAAACTGAAGAAAAACTAAGAAAAAAACTGTGAAAAAAATTGTGAAAACTAAGAACTGAGAAAAAAAACTGAAGAAAAAACTGAGCAGAAAAACTGAGCAGAAAAACTGAGAAAAAAATAACGATTAAAAAAATACTGAAGAAAAACGGAGGAAAAAAACTGAGAAGAAAAATTGAGAAAAAACGACTGGAAAAACTGAAGAAAAACTAAGAAAAAAACTGTGCACAAAAGTGTGGAAAAAAAGAACTGAGAAAAAAACTGAGAAAAAACTGAGCAGAAAAACTGAGCAGAAAAACTGAGAAAAAAAACTATTAAAAAAAACTGAAGAAAAACGGATGAAAAAAACTGAGAAGAAAAATTGAGAAAAAACGACTGAAAAAACTGAAGAAAAACTTAGAAAAAAACTGTGAAAAAAACTGAAAAAAAGAACTGAGAAAAAAAACTGAAGAAAAACTTAGAAAAAAACTGTGCACAAAACTGTGAAAAAAAAGAACTGAGAAAAAAACTGAGAAATAACTGACTAGAAAAACTGAGCAGAAAAACTGAGGAGAAAAACTGAGAAAAAAAGCTATTAAAAAAAACTGAAGAAAAAGGAGGAAAAAACTGAGAAGAAAAACTGAGCAGAAAAACTGAGAAAAAAATATTAAAAAAAACTGAAGAAAAAGGGAGGAAAAAAACTGAGAAGAAAAATTGAGAAAAAAGGACTGAAAAAACTGAAGAAAAACTTAGAAAAAATTGTGAAAAAAACTGTGAAAAAAAAGATCTGAGAAAAAAAACTGAAGAAATATTTAGAAAAAAACTGTGCACAAAACTGTGGAAAAAAAGAACTGAGAAAAAAAACTGAGAAAAAACTGAGCAGAAAAACTGATCAGAAAAACTGAGAAAAAAAACTAGTTAAAAAAACTGAAGAAAAACGGAGGAAAAAAACTGAGAAGAAAAATTGAGAAAAAACGACTGAAAAAACTGAAGAAGAACTAAGAAAAAAACTGTGAAAAAAATTGTGAAAAAGAAGAACTGAGAAAAAAGACTGAAAAAACTGAAGAAAAACTTAGAAAAAAACTGAAAAAAACTGCAGAAAAAGAACTGAGAAAAAAATCTGAAGAAAAAACTGAGCAGAAAAACTGAGCAGAAAAACTGAGAAAAAAAACTATTTAAAAAAACTGAAGAAAAACGGAGGAAAAAAACTGAGAAGAAAAATTGAGAAAAAACGACTGAAAAAACTGAAGAAAAACTTAGGAAAAAAACTGTGAAAAAAACTGAGAAAAAAAACTATAAAAAATAATTGAAGAAAAAGGAGGAAAAAAACTGAGAAGAAAAACTGAGAAAAAAAGACTGAAAAAACTGAAGAAAAACTTAGAAAAACACTGTGAAAAAAACTGTGAAAAAAAAGAACTGAGAAAAAAAAATGAAGAAAAACTTAGAAAAAAACTGAAAAAAACTGCAAAAGAAGAACTGAGAAAAAAATCTGAAGAAAAAACTGAGCAGAAAAACTGATCAGAAAAACTGAGAAAAAAAACTGAGAAAAAACTGACTAGAAAAACTGAGCAGAAAAACTGAGGAGAAAAACTGAGAAAAAAAGCTATTAAAAAAAAACTGAAGAAAAAGGAGGAAAAAACCGAGAAGAAAAACTGAGAAAAAAGGACTGAAAAAACTGAAGAAAAACTTAGAAAAATACAGTGAAAAAAAAGAAGAACTGAGAAAAAAAACTGAAGAAAAACTTGGAAAAAAAACTGTGAACAAAACAGTGAAAAAAAAGAAGAACTGAGAAAAAAAACTGAGAAAAAACTGACTAGAAAAACTGAGCAGGAAAACTGAGGAGAAAAACTGAGAAAAAAAACTATTAAAAAAATACTGAAGAAAAAGGAGGAAAAAAACTGAGAAGAAAAACTGACAAAAAAAGACTGAAAAAATTGAAGAAAAACTTAGAAAAAACTGTGAAAAAAAAGAAGAACTGAGAAAAAAAACTGAAGAAAAATTTAGAAAAAAACTGCACAAAACTGAAAAAAAAAAGAACTGAGGAAAAAACTGAGAAAAAACTGAGCAGAAAAACTGAGCAGAAAAACTGAGAAAAAAACTATCAAAAAAAACTGAAGAAAAACGGATGAAAAAAACTGGGAAGAAAAATTGAGAAAAAACGACTGAAAAAACTGAAGAAAAACTTAGAAAAAAACTGTGAAAAAAAAGAACTGAGAAAAAAAAACTGAAGAAAAACTTAGAAAAAAACTGTGCACAAAACTGTGAAAAAAAAGAATTCAGAAAAAAAACTGAGAAAAAACAGAGCAGAAAAATTGAGCAGAAAAACTGAGAAAAAAAACTATTAAAAAAAACTAAAGAAAAACGGAGGAATAAAACAGAGAAGAAAAACTGAGAAAAAAGACTGAAAAAACTGAAGAAAAACTTAGAAAACAAACTGTGAAAAAAAGTGAGAAAAAAAAAACTATTAAAAAAAAACTGAAGAAAAAGGAGGAAAAAAACTGAGAAGAAAAACTGAGAAAAAAAGACTGAAAAAACTGAAGAAAAACTTAGAAAAAAACTGTGAAAAAAAAGAAGAACTGAGAAAAAAAACTGAAGAAAAACTTAGAAAAAAACTGAAAAAAAGTGCAAAAAAAGAACTGAGAAAAAAATCTGAAGAAAAAACTGAGCAGAAAAACTGATCAGAAAAACTGAGAAAAAAAATTATTTGAAAAAACTGAAGAAAAACGGAGGAAAAAAACTGAGAAGAAAAATTGAGAAAAAACGACTGAAAAAACTGAAGAAAAACTAAGAAAAAAACTGTGCACAGAAGTGTGGAAAAAAAGAACTGAGAAAAAAACTGAGAAAAAACTGAGCAGAAAAACTGAGCAGAAAAACTGAGAAAAAAAACTATTAAAAAAAACTGAAGAAAAACGGATGAAAAAAACTGAGAAGAAAAATTGAGAAAAAACGACTGAAAAAACTGAAGAAAAAGAACTGAGAAAAAAACTGAAGAAAAAACTGAGCAGAAAAACTGAGCCGAAAAACTGACAAAAAAACTATTAAAAAAAACTGAAGAAAAACGGATGAAAAAAACTGAGAAGAAAAATTGAGAAAAAACGACTGAAAAAACTGAAGAAAAACTTAGAAAAAAACTGTGAAAAAAACTGAAAAAAAAGAACTGAGAAAAAAAACTGAAGAAAAACTTAGAAAAAAACTGTGCACAAAACTGTGAAAAAAAAGAAGAACTGAGAAAAAAAAGGGAGAAAAAACTGACTAGAAAAACTGAGCAGGAAAACTGAGGAGAAAAACTGAGAAAAAAAACTATTAAAAAAATACTGAAGAAAAAGGAGGAAAAAAACTGAGAAGAAAAACTGACAAAAAAGACTGAAAAAATTGAAGAAAAACTTAGAAAAAAACTGTGCACAAAACTGAAAAAAAAAAGAACTGAGGAAAAAACTGAGAAAAAACTGAGCAGAAAAACTGAGCAGAAAAACTGAAAAAAAAACTATTAAAAAAAACTGAAGAAAAAGGGAGGAATAAAACTGAAGAAAAACTGAGAAAAAAACTGAAGAAAAACTTAGAAAAAAACTGTGCACAAAACTGTGGAAAAAAAGAACTGAGGAAAAAAACTGAGAAAAAACTGAGCAGAAAAACTGAGCAGAAAAACTGAGAAAAAAAACTATCAAAAAAAACTGAAGAAAAACGGATGAAAAAAACTGGGAAGAAAAATTGAGAAAAAACGACTGAAAAAACTGTGAAAAAAAAGAACTGAGAAAAAAAAACTGAAGAAAAACTTAGAAAAAAACTGTGAAAAAAATTGTGAAAAAAAAGAACTGAGAAAAAAAACTGAAGAAAAAACTGAGCAGAAAAACTGAGCAGAAAAACTGAGAAAAAAATAACTATTAAAAAAATACTGAAGAAAAACGGAGTAAAAAAACTGAGAAGAAAAATTGAGAAAAAACGATTCAAAAAACTGAAGAAAAACTTAGAAAAAAACTGTGAAAATAAAGAACTGAGAAAAAAAACTGAAGAAAAATTTACAAAAAAACTGTGCACAAAAGTGTGGAAAAAAAGAACTGAGAAAAAAACTGAGAAAAAACTGAGCAGAAAAACTGAGCAGAAAAACTGAGAAAAAAAACTATTAAAAAAAACTGAAGAAAAACGGATGAAAAAAACTGAGAAGAAAAATTGAGAAAAAACGACTGAAAAAACTGAAGAAAAAGAACTGAGAAAAAAACTGAAGAAAAAACTGAGCAGAAAAACTGAGCCGAAAAACTGACAAAAAAACTATTAAAAAAATACTGAAGAAAAACGGAGTAACAAAACTGAGAAGAAAAATTGAGAACTCAAAGAAAAACTTAGAAAAAAACTGTGAAAAAAAAGAACTGAGAAAAAAAAACTGAAGAAAAACTTAGAAAAAAACTGTGCACAAAACTGTGAAAAAAAAGAATTCAGAAAAAAAACTGAGAAAAAACTGAGCAGAAAAATTGAGCAGAAAAACTGAGAAAAAAAAATATTAAAGAAAACTGAAGAAAAACGGAGGAATAAAACAGAGAAGAAAAACTGAGAAAAAAGACTGAAAAAACTGAAGAAAAACTTAGAAAAAAAACTGTGAAAAAAACTGAGAAAAAAAACTATTAAAAAAAACTGAAGAAAAAGGAGGAAAAAAACTGAGAAGAAAAACTGAGAAAAAAAGACTGAAAAAACTGAAGAAAAACTTCGAAAAAAACTGAAAAAAACTGTGAAAAAAAAGAACTGAGAAAAAAAACTGAAGAAAAACTTAGAAAAAAACTGAAAAAAACTGCAAAAAAAGAACTGAGAAAAAAATCTGAAGAAAAACTTAGAAAAAAACTGAAAAAAACTGAAAAAAAAGAACTGAGAAAAAAATCTGAAGAAAAAACTGAGCAGAAAAACTGATCAGAAAAACTGAGAAAAAAAACTATTTAAAAAAACTGAAGAAAAACGGAGGAAAAAAACTGAGAAGAAAAATTGAGAAAAAACGACTGAAAAAACTGAAGAAAAACTTAGAAAAAAACTGTGAAAAAAACTGTGAAAAAAAAGAACTGAGAAAAAAAACTGAAGAAAAACTTGGAAAAAAAGCTGTGGTACAAAACAGTGAAAAAAAAGAAGAACTGAGAAAAAAAACTGAGAAAAAACTGACGAGAAAAACTGAGGAGAAAAACTGAGAAAAAAAACTATTAAAAAAATACTGAAGAAAAAGGAGGAAAAAAACTGAGAAGAAAAATTGAGAAAAAAAGACTGAAAAAACTCAAGAAAAACTTAGAAAAAAACTGTGAAAAAAAAGAACTGAGAAAAAAAAATGAAGAAAAACTTAGAAAAAAACTGTGCACAAAACTGTGAAAGAAAAGAATTCAGAAAAAAAACTGAGAAAAAAATGAGCAGAAAAATTGAGCAGAAAAACTGAGAAAAAAAACTATTAAAAAAAACTGAAGAAAAACGGAGGAATAAAACAGAGAAGAAAAACTGAGAAAAAAGACTGAAAAAACTGAAGAAAAACTTAGAAAAAAAACTGTGAAAAAAACTGAGAAAAAAAACTATTAAAAAAAAACTGAAGAAAAAGGAGGAAAAAAACTGAGAAGAAAAACTGAGAAAAAAAGACTGAAAAAACTGAAGAAAAACTTAGAAAAAAACTGTGAAAAAAAAGAAGAACTGAGAGAAAAAACTGAAGAAAAACTTAGAAAAAAACTGAAAAAAACTGCAAAAAAAGAACTGAGAAAAAAATCTGAAGAAAAAACTGAGCAGAAAAACTGATCAGAAAAACTGAGAAAAAAAACTAATTGAAAAAACTGAAGAAAAACGGAGGAAAAAAACTGAGAAGAAAAATTGAGAAAAAACGACTGAAAAAACTGAAGAAAAACTAAGAAAAAAACTGTGCACAAAACTGTGAAAAAAAAGAACTGAGAAAAAAAACTGAGAAAAAACTGACGAGAAAAACTGAGCAGAAAAACTGAGGAGAAAAACTGAGAAAAAAAGCTATTAAAAAAAAACTGAAGAAAAAGGAGGAAAAAACTGAGAAGAAAAACTGAGAAAAAAAGACTGAAAAAACTGAAGAAAAACTTAGAAAAATACAGTGAAAAAAAAGAAGAACTGAGGAAAAAAACTGAAGAAAAACTTGGAAAAAAAATGTGAACAAAACAGTGAAAAAAAAGAAGAACTGAGAAAAAAAACTGAGAAAAAACTGACTAGAAAAACTGAGCAGGAAAACTGAGAAAAAAAACTATTAAAAAAAACTGAAGAAAAAGGGAGGAAAAAAACTATTAAAAAAAACTAAAGAAAAACGGAGGAATAAAACAGAGAAGAAAAACTGAGAAAAAAGACTGAAAAAACTGAAGAAAAACTTAGAAAACAAACTGTGAAAAAAAGTGAGAAAAAAAAAACTATTAAAAAAAAACTGAAGAAAAAGGAGGAAAAAAACTGAGAAGAAAAACTGAGAAAAAAAGACTGAAAAAACTGAAGAAAAACTTAGAAAAAAACTGTGAAAAAAAAGAAGAACTGAGAAAAAAAACTGAAGAAAAACTTCGAAAAAAACTGAAACAAACTGCAAAAAAAGAACTGAGAAAAAAATCTGAAGAAAAAACTGAGCAGAAAAACTGATCAGAAAAACTGAGAAAAAAAATTATTTGAAAAAACTGAAGAAAAACGGAGGAAAAAAACTGAGAAGAAAAATTGAGAAAAAACGACTGAAAAAACTGAAGAAAAACTAAGAAAAAAACTGTGAAAAAAATTGTGAAAACTAAGAACTGAGAAAAAAAACTGAAGAAAAAACTGAGCAGAAAAACTGAGCAGAAAAACTGAGAAAAAAATAACGATTAAAAAAATACTGAAGAAAAACGGAGGAAAAAAACTGAGAAGAAAAATTGAGAAAAAACGACTGAAAAAACTGAAGAAAAACTAAGAAAAAAACTGTGCACAAAAGTGTGGAAAAAAAGAACTGAGAAAAAAACTGAGAAAAAACTGAGCAGAAAAACTGAGCAGAAAAACTGAGAAAAAAAACTATTAAAAAAAAACTGAAGAAAAACGGATGAAAAAAACTGAGAAGAAAAATTGAGAAAAAACGACTGAAAAAACTGAAGAAAAACTTAGAAAAAAACTGTGAAAAAAACTGTGAAAAAAAAGAACTGAGAAAAAAAACTGAAGAAAAACTTGGAAAAAAAACTGTGAACAAAACAGTGAAAAAAAAGAAGAACTGAGAAAAAAAACTGAGAAAAAACTGACGAGAAAAACTGAGGAGAAAAACTGAGAAAAAAAACTATTAAAAAAATACTGAAGAAAAAGGAGGAAAAAAACTGAGAAGAAAAATTGAGAAAAAAAGACTGAAAAAACTCAAGAAAAACTTAGAAAAAAACTGTGAAAAAAAAGAACTGAGAAAAAAAAATGAAGAAAAACTTAGAAAAAAACTGTGCACAAAACTGTGAAAGAAAAGAATTCAGAAAAAAAACTGAGAAAAAACTGAGCAGAAAAATTGAGCAGAAAAACTGAGAAAAAAAACTATTAAAAAAAACTGAGGAAAAACGGAGGAATAAAACAGAGAAGAAAAACTGAGAAAAAAGACTGAAAAAACTGAAGAAAAACTTAGAAAAAAAACTGTGAAAAAAACTGAGAAAAAAAACTATTAAAAAAAAACTGAAGAAAAAGGAGGAAAAAAACTGAGAAGAAAAACTGAGAAAAAAAGACTGAAAAAACTGAAGAAAAACTTAGAAAAAAACTGTGAAAAAAAGAAGAACTGAGAGAAAAAACTGAAGAAAAACTTAGAAAAAAACTGAAAAAAACTGCAAAAAAAGAACTGAGAAAAAAATCTGAAGAAAAAACTGAGCAGAAAAACTGATCAGAAAAACTGAGAAAAAAAACTAATTGAAAAAACTGAAGAAAAACGGAGGAAAAAAACTGAGAAGAAAAATTGAGAAAAAACGACTGAAAAAACTGAAGAAAAACTAAGAAAAAAACTGTGCACAAAACTGTGAAAAAAAAGAACTGAGAAAAAAAACTGAGAAAAAACTGACGAGAAAAACTGAGCAGAAAAACTGAGGAGAAAAACTGAGAAAAAAAGCTATTAAAAAAAAACTGAAGAAAAGAACTGAGAAAAAAATCTGCAGAAATAACTGAGCAGAAAAACTGATCAGAAAAACTGAGAAAAAAAACTATTAAAAAAAACTGAAGAAAAACGGATGAAAAAAACTGAGAAGAAAAATTGAGAAAAAACGACTGAAAAAACTGAAGAAAAACTTAGAAAAAAACTGTGAAAAAAACTGAAAAAAAAGAACTGAGAAAAAAAACTGAAGAAAAAACTGAGCAGAAAAACTGAGCCGAAAAACTGACAAAAAAACTATTAAAAAAATACTGAAGAAAAACGGAGTAAAAAAACTGAGAAGAAGAAAAACTTAGAAAAAAAACTGAAAAAAACTGAGAAAATAAACTATTAAAAAAAAACTGAAGAAAAAGGAGGAAAATCTGAGAAGAAAAACTGAGAAAAAAAGACTGAAAAAACTGAAGAAAAGCTGAGAAAAAAACTGTGAAAAAAAAGAAGAACTGAGCAAAAAAACTGAAGAAAAACTTAGAAAAAAACTGAAAAAAACTGCAAAAAAAGAACTGAGAAAAAAATCTGAAGAAAAAACTGAGCAGAAAAACTGATCAGAAAAACTGAGAGAAAAAACTATTTTAAAAAACTGAAGAAAAACGGAGGAAAAAAACTGAGAAGAAAAATTGAGAAAAAACGACTGAAAAAACTGAAGAAAAACTAAGAAAAAAACTGTGAAAAAAATTGTGAAAAAAAAGAACTGAGAAAAAAAACTGAAGAAAAAACTGAGCAGAAAAACTGAGCAGAAAAACTGAGAAAAAAATAACTATTAAAAAAATACTGAAGAAAAACGGAGTAAAAAAACTGAGAAGAAAAATTGAGAAAAAACGATTCAAAAAACTGAAGAAAAACTTAGAAAAAAACTGAAAAAAAAGAACTGAGAAAAAAAACTGAAGAAAAATTTAGAAAAAAACTGTGCACAAAAGTGTGGAAAAAAAGAACTGAGAAAAAAACTGAGCAGAAAAACTGAGCAGAAAAACTGAGAAAAAAAACTATTAAAAAAAACTGAAGAAAAACGGATGAAAAAAACTGAGAAGAAAAATTGAGAAAAAACGACTGAAAAAACTCAAGAAAAACTTAGAAAAAAACTGTGAAAAAAACTGAAAAAAAAGAACTGAGAAAAAAAACTGAAGAAAAAACTGAGCAGAAAAACTGAGCCGAAAAACTGACAAAAAAACTATTAAAAAAATACTGAAGAAAAACGGAGTAAAAAAACTGAGAAGAAAAATTGAGAAAAAACGACTGAAAAAACTCAAGAAAAACTTAGAAAAAAACTGTGAAAAAAAAGAACTGAGAAAAAAAACTGAAGAAAAACTTGGAAAAAAAACTGTGAACAAAACAGTGAAAAAAAAGAAGAACTGAGAAAAAAAACTGAGAAAAATCTGAAGAAAAAACTGAGCAGAAAAACTGATTAGAAAAACTGAGAAAAAAAACTATTTAAAAAAACTGAAGAAAAACGGAGGAAAAAAACTGAGAAGAAAAATTGAGAAAAAACGACTGAAAAAACTGAAGAAAAACTAAGAAAAAATCTGTGAAAAAAATTGTGAAAAAAAAGAACTGAGAAAAAAAACTGAAGAAAAAACTAAGCTGAAAAACTGAGCAGAAAAACTGAGAAAAAAATAACTATTAAAAAAATACTGAAGAAAAACGGAGTAAAAAAACTGAGAAGAAAAATTGAGAAAAAACGATTCAAAAAACTGAAGAAAAACTTAGAAAAAAACTGTGAAAAAAAAGAACTGAGAAAAAAAACTGAAGAAAAATTTAGAAAAAAACTGTGCACAAAAGTGTGGAAAAAAAGAACTGAGAAAAAAACTGAGAAAAAACTGAGCAGAAAAACTGAGCAGAAAAACTGACAAAAAAACTATTAAAAAAATACTGAAGAAAAACGGAGTAAAAAAACTGAGAAGAAAAATTGAGAAAAAACGACTGAAAAAACTCAAGAAAAACTTAGAAAAAAACTGAAAAAAAAGAACTGAGAAAAAAAACTGAAGAAAAACTTAGAAAAAAACTGTGCACAAAACTGAAAAAAAAGAATTCAGAAACAAAACTGAGAAAAAACTGTGCAGAAAAATTGAGCAGAAAAACTGAGAAAAAAAACTATTAAAAAAAACTGAAGAAAAACGGAGGAATAAAACAGAGAAGAAAAACTGAGAAAAAAGACTGAAAAAACTGAAGAAAAACTTAGGAAGAAAACTGTGAAAAAAACTGAGAAAAAAAAGTATTAAAAAAAAATTGAAGAAAAAGGAGGAAAAAAACTGAGAAGAAAAACTGAGAAAAAATGACTGAAAAAACTGAAGAAAAACTTAGAAAAAAACTGTGAAAAAAAAGAACTGAGAAAAAAAACTGAAGAAAAACTTAGAAAAAAACTGAAAAAAACTGCAAAAAAAGAACTGAGAAAAAAATCTGAAGAAAAAACTGAGCAGAAAAACTGGTCAGAAAAACTGAGAAAAAAAACTATTTAAAAAAACTGAAGAAAAACGGAGGAAAAAAACTGAGAAGAAAAATTGAGAAAACATGACTGAAAAAACTGAAGAAAAACTAAGAAAAAAACTGTGAAAAAAATTGTGAAAGAAAAGAACTGAGAAAAAAGACTGAAAAAACTGAAGAAAAAATAAGAAAAAAAACTGTGAAAAAGAACTGAGAAAAAAAAGTATTAAAAAAAATTGAAGAAAAAGGAGGAAAAAAACTGAGAAGAAAAACTGAGAAAAAAAGACTGAAAAAACTGAAGAAAAACTTAGAAAAAAACTGTGAAAAATACTGAGAAAAAAACTATTAAAATAAAATTGAGCAAAAAGGAGGAAAAAAACTGAGAAGAAAAACTGAGAAAAAAAGACTGAAAAAACTGAAGAAAAACTTAGAAAAAAACTGTGAAAAAAAAGAACTGAGAAAAAAAACTGAAGAAAAACTTAGAAAAAAACTGAAAAAAACTGCAAAAAAAGAACTGAGAAAAAAATCTGAAGAAAAAACTGAGCAGAAAAACTGATCAGAAAAACTGAGAAAAAAAACTATTTAAAAAAACTGAAGAAAAAGGAGGAAAAAAACTGAGAAGAAAAATTGAGAAAAAACGACTGAAAAAACTGAAGAAAAACTTAGAAAAAATTGTGAAAAAAACTGTGAAAAAAAGGATCTGAGAAAAAAAACTGAAGAAATATTTAGAAAAAAACTGTGCACAAAACTGTGGAAAAAAAGAACTGAGAAAAAAATCTGAAGAAAAAACTGAGCAGAAAAACTGATCAGAAAAACTGAGAGAAAAAACTATTTTAAAAAACTGAAGAAAAACGGAGGAAAAAAACTGAGAAGAAAAATTGAGAAAAAACGACTGAAAAAACTGAAGAAAAACTAAGAAAAAAACTGTGAAAAAAATTGTGAAAAAAATGAACTGAGAAAAAAAACTGAAGAAAAAACTGAGCAGAAAAACTGAGCAGAAAAACTGAGAAAAAAAACTATTAAAAAAAACTGAAGAAAAACGGAGGAATAAAACAGAGAAGAAAAACTGAGAAACAAGACTGAAAAAACTGAAGAAAAACTTAGAAAAAAACTGTGAAAAAAAGAAGAACTGAGAAAAAAAACTGAAAAAAACTGCAAAAAAAGAACTGAGAAAAAAATCTGAAGAAAAAACTGAGCAGAAAAACTGATCAGAAAAACTGAGAAAAAAAAATATTTTAAAAAACTGAAGAAAAACTAAGAAAAAAACTGTGAAAAAAATTGTGAAAAAAAAGAACTGAGAAAAAAGACTGAAAAAACTGAAGAAAAACTAAGAAAAAAAACTGAAAAAAACTGAGAAAATAAACTATTAAAAAAAAACTGAAGAAAAAGGAGGAAAATCTGAGAAGAAAAACTGAGAAAAAAAGACTGAAAAAACTGAAGAAAAACTTAGAAAACAACTGTGAAAAAAAAGAAGAACTGAGCAAAAAAACTGAAGAAAAACTTAGAAAAAAACTGAAAAAAACTGCAAAAAAAGAACTGAGAAAAAAATCTGAAGAAAAAACTGAGCAGAAAAACTGATCAGAAAAACTGAGAAAAAAAACTATTTTAAAAAACTGAAGAAAAACGGAGGAAAAAAACTGAGAAGAAAAATTGAGAAAAAACGACTGAAAAAACTGAAGAAAAACTAAGAAAAAAACTGTGAAAAAAATTGTGAAAAAAAAGGTCTGAGAAAAAAAACTGAAGAAATATTTAGAAAAAAACTGTGCACAAAACTGTGGAAAAAAAGAACTGAGAAAAAAAACTGAGAAAAAACTGAGCAGAAAAACTGAGCAGAAAAACTGAGAAAAAAAACTCGTTAAAAAAACTGAAGAAAAACGGAGGAAAAAAACTGAGAAGAAAAATTGAGAAAAAACGACTGAAAAAACTGAAGAAAAACTAAGAAAAAAACTGTGAAAAAAATTGTGAAAAAAAAGAACTGAGAAAAAAGACTGAAAAAACTGAAGAAAAACTTAGAAAAAAACTGTGAAAAAAAAGAAGAACTGAGAAAAAAAATGAAGAAAAACTTAGAAAAAAACTGTGCACAAAACTGTGAAAAAAAAGAATTCAGAAAAAAAACTGAAGAAAAAACTGTGCAGAAAAACTGAAAAAAAACTATTAAAAAAATACTGAAGAAAAACGGAGTAAAAAAACTGAGAAGAAAAATTGAGAAAAAACGACTGAAAAAACTCAAGAAAAACTTAGAAAAAAACTGTGAAAAAAAAGAACTGAGAAAAAAGACTGAAAAAACTGAAGAAAAACTTGGAAAAAAAACTGAAAAAAACTGAGAAAATAAACTATTAAAAAAAAACTGAAGAAAAAGGAGGAAAATCTGAGAAGAAAAACTGAGAAAAAAAGACTGAAAAAACTGAAGAAAAACTTAGAAAAAAACTGTGAAAAAAAAGAAGAACTGAGCAAAAAAACTGAAGAAAAACTTAGAAAAAAACTGAAAAAAACTGCAAAAAAAGAACTGAGAAAAAAATCTGAAGAAAAAACTGAGCAGAAAAACTGATCAGAAAAACTGAGAAAAAAAACTTTTAAAAAACTGAAGAAAAACGGAGGAAAAAAACTGAGAAGAAAAATTGAGAAAAAACGACTGAAAAAACTGAAGAAAAACGAAGAAAAAAACTGTGAAAAAAATTGTGAAAAAAAAGAACTGAGAAAAAAAACTGAAGAAAAAACTGAGCAGAAAAACTGAGCAGAAAAACTGAGAAAAAAATAACTATTAAAAAAATACTGAAGAAAAACGGAGTAAAAAAACTGAAGAAAAATTGAGAAAAAACGATTCAAAAAACTGAAGAAAAACTTAGAAAAAAAACTGAAAAAAACTGAGAAAATAAACTATTAAAAAAAAACTGAAGAAAAAGGAGGAAAATCTGAGAAGAAAAACTGAGAAAAAAAGACTGAAAAAACTGAAGAAAAGCTGAGAAAAAAACTGTGAAAAAAAAGAAGAACTGAGCAAAAAAACTGAAGAAAAACTTAGAAAAAAACTGAAAAAAACTGCAAAAAAAGAACTGAGAAAAAAATCTGAAGAAAAAACTGAGCAGAAAAACTGATCAGAAAAACTGAGAGAAAAAACTATTTTAAAAAACTGAAGAAAAACGGAGGAAAAAAACTGAGAAGAAAAATTGAGAAAAAACGACTGAAAAAACTGAAGAAAAACTAAGAAAAAAACTGTGAAAAAAATTGTGAAAAAAAAGAACTGAGAAAAAAAACTGAAGAAAAAACTGAGCAGAAAAACTGAGCAGAAAAACTGAGAAAAAAATAACTATTAAAAAAATACTGAAGAAAAACGGAGTAAAAAAACTGAGAAGAAAAATTGAGAAAAAACGATTCAAAAAACTGAAGAAAAACTTAGAAAAAAACTGAAAAAAAAGAACTGAGAAAAAAAACTGAAGAAAAATTTAGAAAAAAACTGTGCACAAAAGTGTGGAAAAAAAGAACTGAGAAAAAAACTGAGCAGAAAAACTGAGCAGAAAAACTGAGAAAAAAAACTATTAAAAAAAACTGAAGAAAAACGGATGAAAAAAACTGAGAAGAAAAATTGAGAAAAAACGACTGAAAAAACTCAAGAAAAACTTAGAAAAAAACTGTGAAAAAAACTGAAAAAAAAGAACTGAGAAAAAAAACTGAAGAAAAAACTGAGCAGAAAAACTGAGCCGAAAAACTGACAAAAAAACTATTAAAAAAATACTGAAGAAAAACGGAGTAAAAAAACTGAGAAGAAAAATTGAGAAAAAACGACTGAAAAAACTCAAGAAAAACTTAGAAAAAAACTGTGAAAAAAAAGAACTGAGAAAAAAAACTGAAGAAAAACTTGGAAAAAAAACTGTGAACAAAACAGTGAAAAAAAAGAAGAACTGAGAAAAAAAACTGAGAAAAATCTGAAGAAAAAACTGAGCAGAAAAACTGATTAGAAAAACTGAGAAAAAAAACTATTTAAAAAAACTGAAGAAAAACGGAGGAAAAAAACTGAGAAGAAAAATTGAGAAAAAACGACTGAAAAAACTGAAGAAAAACTAAGAAAAAATCTGTGAAAAAAATTGTGAAAAAAAAGAACTGAGAAAAAAAACTGAAGAAAAAACTAAGCTGAAAAACTGAGCAGAAAAACTGAGAAAAAAATAACTATTAAAAAAATACTGAAGAAAAACGGAGTAAAAAAACTGAGAAGAAAAATTGAGAAAAAACGATTCAAAAAACTGAAGAAAAACTTAGAAAAAAACTGTGAAAAAAAAAGAACTGAGAAAAAAAACTGAAGAAAAATTTAGAAAAAAACTGTGCACAAAAGTGTGGAAAAAAAGAACTGAGAAAAAAACTGAGAAAAAACTGAGCAGAAAAACTGAGCAGAAAAACTGACAAAAAAACTATTAAAAAAATACTGAAGAAAAACGGAGTAAAAAAACTGAGAAGAAAAATTGAGAAAAAACGACTGAAAAAACTCAAGAAAAACTTAGAAAAAAACTGAAAAAAAAGAACTGAGAAAAAAAACTGAAGAAAAACTTAGAAAAAAACTGTGCACAAAACTGAAAAAAAAAATTCAGAAACAAAACTGAGAAAAAACTGTGCAGAAAAATTGAGCAGAAAAACTGAGAAAAAAAACTATTAAAAAAAACTGAAGAAAAACGGAGGAATAAAACAGAGAAGAAAAACTGAGAAAAAAGACTGAAAAAACTGAAGAAAAACTTAGGAAGAAAACTGTGAAAAAAACTGAGAAAAAAAAGTATTAAAAAAAAATTGAAGAAAAAGGAGGAAAAAAACTGAGAAGAAAAACTGAGAAAAAATGACTGAAAAAACTGAAGAAAAACTTAGAAAAAAACTGTGAAAAAAAAGAACTGAGAAAAAAAACTGAAGAAAAACTTAGAAAAAAACTGAAAAAAACTGCAAAAAAAGAACTGAGAAAAAAATCTGAAGAAAAAACTGAGCAGAAAAACTGGTCAGAAAAACTGAGAAAAAAAACTATTTAAAAAAACTGAAGAAAAACGGAGGAAAAAAACTGAGAAGAAAAATTGAGAAAACATGACTGAAAAAACTGAAGAAAAACTAAGAAAAAAACTGTGAAAAAAATTGTGAAAGAAAAGAACTGAGAAAAAAGACTGAAAAAACTGAAGAAAAAATAAGAAAAAAAACTGTGAAAAAGAACTGAGAAAAAAAAGTATTAAAAAAAATTGAAGAAAAAGGAGGAAAAAAACTGAGAAGAAAAACTGAGAAAAAAAGACTGAAAAAACTGAAGAAAAACTTAGAAAAAAACTGTGAAAAATACTGAGAAAAAAACTATTAAAATAAAATTGAGCAAAAAGGAGGAAAAAAACTGAGAAGAAAAACTGAGAAAAAAAGACTGAAAAAACTGAAGAAAAACTTAGAAAAAAACTGTGAAAAAAAAGAACTGAGAAAAAAAACTGAAGAAAAACTTAGAAAAAAACTGAAAAAAACTGCAAAAAAAGAACTGAGAAAAAAATCTGAAGAAAAAACTGAGCAGAAAAACTGATCAGAAAAACTGAGAAAAAAAACTATTTAAAAAAACTGAAGAAAAAGGAGGAAAAAAACTGAGAAGAAAAATTGAGAAAAAACGACTGAAAAAACTGAAGAAAAACTTAGAAAAAATTGTGAAAAAAACTGTGAAAAAAAGGATCTGAGAAAAAAAACTGAAGAAATATTTAGAAAAAAACTGTGCACAAAACTGTGGAAAAAAAGAACTGAGAAAAAAATCTGAAGAAAAAACTGAGCAGAAAAACTGATCAGAAAAACTGAGAGAAAAAACTATTTTAAAAAACTGAAGAAAAACGGAGGAAAAAAACTGAGAAGAAAAATTGAGAAAAAACGACTGAAAAAACTGAAGAAAAACTAAGAAAAAAACTGTGAAAAAAATTGTGAAAAAAATGAACTGAGAAAAAAAACTGAAGAAAAAACTGAGCAGAAAAACTGAGCAGAAAAACTGAGAAAAAAAACTATTAAAAAAAACTGAAGAAAAACGGAGGAATAAAACAGAGAAGAAAAACTGAGAAACAAGACTGAAAAAACTGAAGAAAAACTTAGAAAAAAACTGTGAAAAAAAGAAGAACTGAGAAAAAAAACTGAAAAAAACTGCAAAAAAAGAACTGAGAAAAAAATCTGAAGAAAAAACTGAGCAGAAAAACTGATCAGAAAAACTGAGAAAAAAAAATATTTTAAAAAACTGAAGAAAAACTAAGAAAAAAACTGTGAAAAAAATTGTGAAAAAAAAGAACTGAGAAAAAAGACTGAAAAAACTGAAGAAAAACTAAGAAAAAAAACTGAAAAAAACTGAGAAAATAAACTATTAAAAAAAAACTGAAGAAAAAGGAGGAAAATCTGAGAAGAAAAACTGAGAAAAAAAGACTGAAAAAACTGAAGAAAAACTTAGAAAACAACTGTGAAAAAAAAGAAGAACTGAGCAAAAAAACTGAAGAAAAACTTAGAAAAAAACTGAAAAAAACTGCAAAAAAAGAACTGAGAAAAAAATCTGAAGAAAAAACTGAGCAGAAAAACTGATCAGAAAAACTGAGAAAAAAAACTATTTTAAAAAACTGAAGAAAAACGGAGGAAAAAAACTGAGAAGAAAAATTGAGAAAAAACGACTGAAAAAACTGAAGAAAAACTAAGAAAAAAACTGTGAAAAAAATTGTGAAAAAAAAGGTCTGAGAAAAAAAACTGAAGAAATATTTAGAAAAAAACTGTGCACAAAACTGTGGAAAAAAAGAACTGAGAAAAAAAACTGAGAAAAAACTGAGCAGAAAAACTGAGCAGAAAAACTGAGAAAAAAAACTCGTTAAAAAAACTGAAGAAAAACGGAGGAAAAAAACTGAGAAGAAAAATTGAGAAAAAACGACTGAAAAAACTGAAGAAAAACTAAGAAAAAAACTGTGAAAAAAATTGTGAAAAAAAAGAACTGAGAAAAAAGACTGAAAAAACTGAAGAAAAACTTAGAAAAAAACTGTGAAAAAAAAGAAGAACTGAGAAAAAAAATGAAGAAAAACTTAGAAAAAAACTGTGCACAAAACTGTGAAAAAAAAGAATTCAGAAAAAAAACTGAAGAAAAAACTGTGCAGAAAAACTGAAAAAAAACTATTAAAAAAATACTGAAGAAAAACGGAGTAAAAAAACTGAGAAGAAAAATTGAGAAAAAACGACTGAAAAAACTCAAGAAAAACTTAGAAAAAAACTGTGAAAAAAAAGAACTGAGAAAAAAGACTGAAAAAACTGAAGAAAAACTTGGAAAAAAAACTGAAAAAAACTGAGAAAATAAACTATTAAAAAAAAACTGAAGAAAAAGGAGGAAAATCTGAGAAGAAAAACTGAGAAAAAAAGACTGAAAAAACTGAAGAAAAACTTAGAAAAAAACTGTGAAAAAAAAGAAGAACTGAGCAAAAAAACTGAAGAAAAACTTAGAAAAAAACTGAAAAAAACTGCAAAAAAAGAACTGAGAAAAAAATCTGAAGAAAAAACTGAGCAGAAAAACTGATCAGAAAAACTGAGAAAAAAAACTTTTAAAAAACTGAAGAAAAACGGAGGAAAAAAACTGAGAAGAAAAATTGAGAAAAAACGACTGAAAAAACTGAAGAAAAACGAAGAAAAAAACTGTGAAAAAAATTGTGAAAAAAAAGAACTGAGAAAAAAAACTGAAGAAAAAACTGAGCAGAAAAACTGAGCAGAAAAACTGAGAAAAAAATAACTATTAAAAAAATACTGAAGAAAAACGGAGTAAAAAAAAGAAGAAAAATTGAGAAAAAACGATTCAAAAAACTGAAGAAAAACTTAGAAAAAAAACTGAAAAAAACTGAGAAAATAAACTATTAAAAAAAAACTGAAGAAAAAGGAGGAAAATCTGAGAAGAAAAACTGAGAAAAAAAGACTGAAAAAATTGAAGAAAAGCTGAGAAAAAAACTGTGAAAAAAAAGAAGAACTGAGCAAAAAAACTGAAGAAAAACTTAGAAAAAAACTGAAAAAAACTGCAAAAAAAGAACTGAGAAAAAAATCTGAAGAAAAAACTGAGCAGAAAAACTGAGCAGAAAAACTGAGAAAAAAATAACTATTAAAAAAATACTGAAGAAAAACGGAGTAAAAAAACTGAGAAGAAAAATTGAGAAAAAACGATTCAAAAAACTGAAGAAAAACTTAGAAAAAAACTGTGAAAAAAAAGAACTGAGAAAAAAAACTGAAGAAAAATTTAGAAAAAAACTGTGCACAAAAGTGTGGAAAAAAAGAACTGAGAAAAAAACTGAGAAAAAACTGAGCAGAAAAACTGAGCAGAAAAACTGACAAAAAAACTATTAAAAAAAATACTGAAGAAAAACGGAGTAAAAAAACTGAGAAGAAAAATTGAGAAAAAACGACTGAAAAAACTCAAGAAAAACTTAGAAAAAAACTGAAAAAAAAGAACTGAGAAAAAAAACTGAAGAAAAACTTAGAAAAAAACTGTGCACAAAACTGAAAAAAAAGAATTCAGAAACAAAACTGAGAAAAAACTGTGCAGAAAAATTGAGCAGAAAAACTGAGAAAAAAAACTATTAAAAAAAACTGAAGAAAAACGGAGGAATAAAACAGAGAAGAAAAACTGAGAAAAAAGACTGAAAAAACTGAAGAAAAACTTAGGAAGAAAACTGTGAAAAAAACTGAGAAAAAAAAGTATTAAAAAAAAATTGAAGAAAAAGGAGGAAAAAAACTGAGAAGAAAAACTGAGAAAAAATGACTGAAAAAACTGAAGAAAAACTTAGAAAAAAACTGTGAAAAAAAAGAACTGAGAAAAAAAACTGAAGAAAAACTTAGAAAAAAACTGAAAAAAACTGCAAAAAAAGAACTGAGAAAAAAATCTGAAGAAAAAACTGAGCAGAAAAACTGGTCAGAAAAACTGAGAAAAAAAACTATTTAAAAAAACTGAAGAAAAACGGAGGAAAAAAACTGAGAAGAAAAATTGAGAAAACATGACTGAAAAAACTGAAGAAAAACTAAGAAAAAAACTGTGAAAAAAATTGTGAAAGAAAAGAACTGAGAAAAAAGACTGAAAAAACTGAAGAAAAAATAAGAAAAAAAACTGTGAAAAAGAACTGAGAAAAAAAAGTATTAAAAAAAATTGAAGAAAAAGGAGGAAAAAAACTGAGAAGAAAAACTGAGAAAAAAAGACTGAAAAAACTGAAGAAAAACTTAGAAAAAAACTGTGAAAAATACTGAGAAAAAAACTATTAAAATAAAATTGAGCAAAAAGGAGGAAAAAAACTGAGAAGAAAAACTGAGAAAAAAAGACTGAAAAAACTGAAGAAAAACTTAGAAAAAATTGTGAAAAAAAAGAAGAACTGAGAAAAAAAACTGAAAAAACTGAAGAAAAATTTAGAAAAAAACTGTGAAAAAAAAGAAGAACTGAGCAAAAAAACTGAAGAAAAACTTAGAAAAAAACTGAAAAAAACTGCAAAAAAAGAACTGAGAAAAAAATCTGAAGAAAAAACTGAGCAGAAAAACTGATCAGAAAAACTGAGAAAAAAAACTATTTTAAAAAACTGAAGAAAAACGGAGGAAAAAAACTGAGAAGAAAAATTGAGAAAAAACGACTGAAAAAACTGAAGAAAAACTAAGAAAAAAACTGTGAAAAAAATTGTGAAAAAAAAGAACTGAGAAAAAAAACTGAAGAAAAAACTGAGCAGAAAAACTGAGCAGAAAAACTGAGAAAAAAATAACTATTAAAAAAATACTGAAGAAAAACGGAGTAAAAAAACTGAGAAGAAAAATTGAGAAAAAACGATTCAAAAAACTGAAGAAAAACTTAGAAAAAAAACTGAAAAAAACTGAGAAAATAAACTATTAAAAAAAAACTGAAGAAAAAGGAGGAAAATCTGAGAAGAAAAACTGAGAAAAAAAGACTGAAAAAACTGAAGAAAAGCTGAGAAAAAAACTGTGAAAAAAAAGAAGAACTGAGCAAAAAAGCTGAAGAAAAACTTAGAAAAAAACTGAAAAAAACTGCAAAAAAAGAACTGAGAAAAAAATCTGAAGAAAAAACTGAGCAGAAAAACTGATCAGAAAAACTGAGAGAAAAAACTATTTTAAAAAACTGAAGAAAAACGGAGGAAAAAAACTGAGAAGAAAAATTGAGAAAAAACGACTGAAAAAACTGAAGAAAAACTAAGAAAAAAACTGTGAAAAAAATTGTGAAAAAAATGAACTGAGAAAAAAAACTGAAGAAAAAACTGAGCAGAAAAACTGAGCAGAAAAACTGAGAAAAAAAACTATTAAAAAAAACTGAAGAAAAACGGAGGAATAAAACAGAGAAGAAAAACTGAGAAACAAGACTGAAAAAACTGAAGAAAAACTTAGAAAAAAACTGTGAAAAAAAGAAGAACTGAGAAAAAAAACTGAAAAAAACTGCAAAAAAAGAACTGAGAAAAAAATCTGAAGAAAAAACTGAGCAGAAAAACTGATCAGAAAAACTGAGAAAAAAAAATATTTAAAAAAACTGAAGAAAAACTAAGAAAAAAACTGTGAAAAAAATTGTGAAAAAAAAGAACTGAGAAAAAAGACTGAAAAAACTGAAGAAAAACTAAGAAAAAAAACTGAAAAAAACTGAGAAAATAAACTATTAAAAAAAACTGAAGAAAAAGGAGGAAAATCTGAGAAGAAAAACTGAGAAAAAAAGACTGAAAAAACTGAAGAAAAACTTAGAAAACAACTGTGAAAAAAAAGAAGAACTGAGCAAAAAAACTGAAGAAAAACTTAGAAAAAAACTGAAAAAAACTGCAAAAAAAGAACTGAGAAAAAAATCTGAAGAAAAAACTGAGCAGAAAAACTGATCAGAAAAACTGAGAAAAAAAACTATTTTAAAAAACTGAAGAAAAACGGAGGAAAAAAACTGAGAAGAAAAATTGAGAAAAAACGACTGAAAAAACTGAAGAAAAACTAAGAAAAAAACTGTGAAAAAAATTGTGAAAAAAAAGGTCTGAGAAAAAAAACTGAAGAAATATTTAGAAAAAAACTGTGCACAAAACTGTGGAAAAAAAGAACTGAGAAAAAAAACTGAGAAAAAACTGAGCAGAAAAACTGAGCAGAAAAACTGAGAAAAAAAACTAGTTAAAAAAACTGAAGAAAAACGGAGGAAAAAAACTGAGAAGAAAAATTGAGAAAAAACGACTGAAAAAACTGAAGAAAAACTAAGAAAAAAACTGTGAAAAAAATTGTGAAAAAAAAGAACTGAGAAAAAAGACTGAAAAAACTGAAGAAAAACTTAGAAAAAAACTGTGAAAAAAAAGAAGAACTGAGAAAAAAAATGAAGAAAAACTTAGAAAAAAACTGTGCACAAAACTGTGAAAAAAAAGAATTCAGAAAAAAAACTGAAGAAAAAACTGTGCAGAAAAACTGAAAAAAAACTATTAAAAAAATACTGAAGAAAAACGGAGTAAAAAAACTGAGAAGAAAAATTGAGAAAAAACGACTGAAAAAACTCAAGAAAAACTTAGAAAAAAACTGTGAAAAAAAAGAACTGAGAAAAAAGACTGAAAAAACTGAAGAAAAACTTGGAAAAAAAACTGAAAAAAACTGAGAAAATAAACTATTAAAAAAAAACTGAAGAAAAAGGAGGAAAATCTGAGAAGAAAAACTGAGAAAAAAAGACTGAAAAAACTGAAGAAAAACTTAGAAAAAAACTGTGAAAAAAAAGAAGAACTGAGCAAAAAAACTGAAGAAAAACTTAGAAAAAAACTGAAAAAAACTGCAAAAAAAGAACTGAGAAAAAAATCTGAAGAAAAAACTGAGCAGAAAAACTGATCAGAAAAACTGAGAAAAAAAACTTTTAAAAAACTGAAGAAAAACGGAGGAAAAAAACTGAGAAGAAAAATTGAGAAAAAACGACTGAAAAAACTGAAGAAAAACGAAGAAAAAAACTGTGAAAAAAATTGTGAAAAAAAAGAACTGAGAAAAAAAACTGAAGAAAAAACTGAGCAGAAAAACTGAGCAGAAAAACTGAGAAAAAAATAACTATTAAAAAAATACTGAAGAAAAACGGAGTAAAAAAACTGAAGAAAAATTGAGAAAAAACGATTCAAAAAACTGAAGAAAAACTTAGAAAAAAAACTGAAAAAAACTGAGAAAATAAACTATTAAAAAAAAACTGAAGAAAAAGGAGGAAAATCTGAGAAGAAAAACTGAGAAAAAAAGACTGAAAAAACTGAAGAAAAGCTGAGAAAAAAACTGTGAAAAAAAAGAAGAACTGAGCAAAAAAACTGAAGAAAAACTTAGAAAAAAACTGAAAAAAACTGCAAAAAAAGAACTGAGAAAAAAATCTGAAGAAAAAACTGAGCAGAAAAACTGATCAGAAAAACTGAGAGAAAAAACTATTTTAAAAAACTGAAGAAAAACGGAGGAAAAAAACTGAGAAGAAAAATTGAGAAAAAACGACTGAAAAAACTGAAGAAAAACTAAGAAAAAAACTGTGAAAAAAATTGTGAAAAAAAAGAACTGAGAAAAAAAACTGAAGAAAAAACTGAGCAGAAAAACTGAGCAGAAAAACTGAGAAAAAAATAACTATTAAAAAAATACTGAAGAAAAACGGAGTAAAAAAACTGAGAAGAAAAATTGAGAAAAAACGATTCAAAAAACTGAAGAAAAACTTAGAAAAAAACTGAAAAAAAAGAACTGAGAAAAAAAACTGAAGAAAAATTTAGAAAAAAACTGTGCACAAAAGTGTGGAAAAAAAGAACTGAGAAAAAAACTGAGCAGAAAAACTGAGCAGAAAAACTGAGAAAAAAAACTATTAAAAAAAACTGAAGAAAAACGGATGAAAAAAACTGAGAAGAAAAATTGAGAAAAAACGACTGAAAAAACTCAAGAAAAACTTAGAAAAAAACTGTGAAAAAAACTGAAAAAAAAGAACTGAGAAAAAAAACTGAAGAAAAAACTGAGCAGAAAAACTGAGCCGAAAAACTGACAAAAAAACTATTAAAAAAATACTGAAGAAAAACGGAGTAAAAAAACTGAGAAGAAAAATTGAGAAAAAACGACTGAAAAAACTCAAGAAAAACTTAGAAAAAAACTGTGAAAAAAAAGAACTGAGAAAAAAAACTGAAGAAAAACTTGGAAAAAAAACTGTGAACAAAACAGTGAAAAAAAAGAAGAACTGAGAAAAAAAACTGAGAAAAATCTGAAGAAAAAACTGAGCAGAAAAACTGATTAGAAAAACTGAGAAAAAAAACTATTTAAAAAAACTGAAGAAAAACGGAGGAAAAAAACTGAGAAGAAAAATTGAGAAAAAACGACTGAAAAAACTGAAGAAAAACTAAGAAAAAATCTGTGAAAAAAATTGTGAAAAAAAAGAACTGAGAAAAAAAACTGAAGAAAAAACTAAGCTGAAAAACTGAGCAGAAAAACTGAGAAAAAAATAACTATTAAAAAAATACTGAAGAAAAACGGAGTAAAAAAACTGAGAAGAAAAATTGAGAAAAAACGATTCAAAAAACTGAAGAAAAACTTAGAAAAAAACTGTGAAAAAAAAGAACTGAGAAAAAAAACTGAAGAAAAATTTAGAAAAAAACTGTGCACAAAAGTGTGGAAAAAAAGAACTGAGAAAAAAACTGAGAAAAAACTGAGCAGAAAAACTGAGCAGAAAAACTGACAAAAAAACTATTAAAAAAAATACTGAAGAAAAACGGAGTAAAAAAACTGAGAAGAAAAATTGAGAAAAAACGACTGAAAAAACTCAAGAAAAACTTAGAAAAAAACTGTGAAAAGAACTGTGATAAAAGGAACTGAGATAGAAAATTGAAGAAAAAACTAAGCTGAAAAACTGAGCAGAAAAACTGAGAAAAAAATAACTATTAAAAAAATACTGAAGAAAAACGGAGTAAAAAAACTGAGAAGAAAAATTGAGAAAAAACGACTGAAAAAACTGAAGAAAAACTAAGAAAAAATCTGTGAAAAAAATTGTGAAAAAAAAGAACTGAGAAAAAAAACTGAAGAAAAAACTAAGCTGAAAAACTGAGCAGAAAAACTGAGAAAAAAATAACTATTAAAAAAATACTGAAGAAAAACGGAGTAAAAAAACTGAGAAGAAAAATTGAGAAAAAACGATTCAAAAAACTGAAGAAAAACTTAGAAAAAAACTGTGAAAAAAAAGAACTGAGAAAAAAAACTGAAGAAAAATTTAGAAAAAAACTGTGCACAAAAGTGTGGAAAAAAAGAACTGAGAAAAAAACTGAGAAAAAACTGAGCAGAAAAACTGAGCAGAAAAACTGACAAAAAAACTATTAAAAAAAATACTGAAGAAAAACGGAGTAAAAAAACTGAGAAGAAAAATTGAGAAAAAACGACTGAAAAAACTCAAGAAAAACTTAGAAAAAAACTGAAAAAAAAGAACTGAGAAAAAAAACTGAAGAAAAACTTAGAAAAAAACTGTGCACAAAACTGAAAAAAAAGAATTCAGAAACAAAACTGAGAAAAAACTGTGCAGAAAAATTGAGCAGAAAAACTGAGAAAAAAAACTATTAAAAAAAACTGAAGAAAAACGGAGGAATAAAACAGAGAAGAAAAACTGAGAAAAAAGACTGAAAAAACTGAAGAAAAACTTAGGAAGAAAACTGTGAAAAAAACTGAGAAAAAAAAGTATTAAAAAAAAATTGAAGAAAAAGGAGGAAAAAAACTGAGAAGAAAAACTGAGAAAAAATGACTGAAAAAACTGAAGAAAAACTTAGAAAAAAACTGTGAAAAAAAAGAACTGAGAAAAAAAACTGAAGAAAAACTTAGAAAAAAACTGAAAAAAACTGCAAAAAAAGAACTGAGAAAAAAATCTGAAGAAAAAACTGAGCAGAAAAACTGGTCAGAAAAACTGAGAAAAAAAACTATTTAAAAAAACTGAAGAAAAACGGAGGAAAAAAACTGAGAAGAAAAATTGAGAAAACATGACTGAAAAAACTGAAGAAAAACTAAGAAAAAAACTGTGAAAAAAATTGTGAAAGAAAAGAACTGAGAAAAAAGACTGAAAAAACTGAAGAAAAAATAAGAAAAAAAACTGTGAAAAAGAACTGAGAAAAAAAAGTATTAAAAAAAATTGAAGAAAAAGGAGGAAAAAAACTGAGAAGAAAAACTGAGAAAAAAAGACTGAAAAAACTGAAGAAAAACTTAGAAAAAAACTGTGAAAAATACTGAGAAAAAAACTATTAAAATAAAATTGAGCAAAAAGGAGGAAAAAAACTGAGAAGAAAAACTGAGAAAAAAAGACTGAAAAAACTGAAGAAAAACTTAGAAAAAATTGTGAAAAAAAAGAAGAACTGAGAAAAAAAACTGAAAAAACTGAAGAAAAATTTAGAAAAAAACTGTGAAAAAAAAGAAGAACTGAGCAAAAAAACTGAAGAAAAACTTAGAAAAAAACTGAAAAAAACTGCAAAAAAAGAACTGAGAAAAAAATCTGAAGAAAAAACTGAGCAGAAAAACTGATCAGAAAAACTGAGAAAAAAAACTATTTTAAAAAACTGAAGAAAAACGGAGGAAAAAAACTGAGAAGAAAAATTGAGAAAAAACGACTGAAAAAACTGAAGAAAAACTAAGAAAAAAACTGTGAAAAAAATTGTGAAAAAAAAGAACTGAGAAAAAAAACTGAAGAAAAAACTGAGCAGAAAAACTGAGCAGAAAAACTGAGAAAAAAATAACTATTAAAAAAATACTGAAGAAAAACGGAGTAAAAAAACTGAGAAGAAAAATTGAGAAAAAACGATTCAAAAAACTGAAGAAAAACTTAGAAAAAAAACTGAAAAAAACTGAGAAAATAAACTATTAAAAAAAAACTGAAGAAAAAGGAGGAAAATCTGAGAAGAAAAACTGAGAAAAAAAGACTGAAAAAACTGAAGAAAAGCTGAGAAAAAAACTGTGAAAAAAAAGAAGAACTGAGCAAAAAAGCTGAAGAAAAACTTAGAAAAAAACTGAAAAAAACTGCAAAAAAAGAACTGAGAAAAAAATCTGAAGAAAAAACTGAGCAGAAAAACTGATCAGAAAAACTGAGAGAAAAAACTATTTTAAAAAACTGAAGAAAAACGGAGGAAAAAAACTGAGAAGAAAAATTGAGAAAAAACGACTGAAAAAACTGAAGAAAAACTAAGAAAAAAACTGTGAAAAAAATTGTGAAAAAAATGAACTGAGAAAAAAAACTGAAGAAAAAACTGAGCAGAAAAACTGAGCAGAAAAACTGAGAAAAAAAACTATTAAAAAAAACTGAAGAAAAACGGAGGAATAAAACAGAGAAGAAAAACTGAGAAACAAGACTGAAAAAACTGAAGAAAAACTTAGAAAAAAACTGTGAAAAAAAGAAGAACTGAGAAAAAAAACTGAAAAAAACTGCAAAAAAAGAACTGAGAAAAAAATCTGAAGAAAAAACTGAGCAGAAAAACTGATCAGAAAAACTGAGAAAAAAAAATATTTAAAAAAACTGAAGAAAAACTAAGAAAAAAACTGTGAAAAAAATTGTGAAAAAAAAGAACTGAGAAAAAAGACTGAAAAAACTGAAGAAAAACTAAGAAAAAAAACTGAAAAAAACTGAGAAAATAAACTATTAAAAAAAACTGAAGAAAAAGGAGGAAAATCTGAGAAGAAAAACTGAGAAAAAAAGACTGAAAAAACTGAAGAAAAACTTAGAAAACAACTGTGAAAAAAAAGAAGAACTGAGCAAAAAAACTGAAGAAAAACTTAGAAAAAAACTGAAAAAAACTGCAAAAAAAGAACTGAGAAAAAAATCTGAAGAAAAAACTGAGCAGAAAAACTGATCAGAAAAACTGAGAAAAAAAACTATTTTAAAAAACTGAAGAAAAACGGAGGAAAAAAACTGAGAAGAAAAATTGAGAAAAAACGACTGAAAAAACTGAAGAAAAACTAAGAAAAAAACTGTGAAAAAAATTGTGAAAAAAAAGGTCTGAGAAAAAAAACTGAAGAAATATTTAGAAAAAAACTGTGCACAAAACTGTGGAAAAAAAGAACTGAGAAAAAAAACTGAGAAAAAACTGAGCAGAAAAACTGAGCAGAAAAACTGAGAAAAAAAACTAGTTAAAAAAACTGAAGAAAAACGGAGGAAAAAAACTGAGAAGAAAAATTGAGAAAAAACGACTGAAAAAACTGAAGAAAAACTAAGAAAAAAACTGTGAAAAAAATTGTGAAAAAAAAGAACTGAGAAAAAAGACTGAAAAAACTGAAGAAAAACTTAGAAAAAAACTGTGAAAAAAAAGAAGAACTGAGAAAAAAAATGAAGAAAAACTTAGAAAAAAACTGTGCACAAAACTGTGAAAAAAAAGAATTCAGAAAAAAAACTGAAGAAAAAACTGTGCAGAAAAACTGAAAAAAAACTATTAAAAAAATACTGAAGAAAAACGGAGTAAAAAAACTGAGAAGAAAAATTGAGAAAAAACGACTGAAAAAACTCAAGAAAAACTTAGAAAAAAACTGTGAAAAAAAAGAACTGAGAAAAAAGACTGAAAAAACTGAAGAAAAACTTGGAAAAAAAACTGAAAAAAACTGAGAAAATAAACTATTAAAAAAAAACTGAAGAAAAAGGAGGAAAATCTGAGAAGAAAAACTGAGAAAAAAAGACTGAAAAAACTGAAGAAAAACTTAGAAAAAAACTGTGAAAAAAAAGAAGAACTGAGCAAAAAAACTGAAGAAAAACTTAGAAAAAAACTGAAAAAAACTGCAAAAAAAGAACTGAGAAAAAAATCTGAAGAAAAAACTGAGCAGAAAAACTGATCAGAAAAACTGAGAAAAAAAACTTTTAAAAAACTGAAGAAAAACGGAGGAAAAAAACTGAGAAGAAAAATTGAGAAAAAACGACTGAAAAAACTGAAGAAAAACGAAGAAAAAAACTGTGAAAAAAATTGTGAAAAAAAAGAACTGAGAAAAAAAACTGAAGAAAAAACTGAGCAGAAAAACTGATCAGAAAAACTGAGAAAAAAAACTATTTTAAAAAACTGAAGAAAAACGGAGGAAAAAAACTGAGAAGAAAAATTGAGAAAAAACGACTGAAAAAACTGAAGAAAAACTAAGAAAAAAACTGTGAAAAAAATTGTGAAAAAAAAGGTCTGAGAAAAAAAACTGAAGAAATATTTAGAAAAAAACTGTGCACAAAACTGTGGAAAAAAAGAACTGAGAAAAAAAACTGAGAAAAAACTGAGCAGAAAAACTGAGCAGAAAAACTGAGAAAAAAAACTAGTTAAAAAAACTGAAGAAAAACGGAGGAAAAAAACTGAGAAGAAAAATTGAGAAAAAACGACTGAAAAAACTGAAGAAAAACTAAGAAAAAAACTGTGAAAAAAATTGTGAAAAAAATGAACTGAGAAAAAAAACTGAAGAAAAAACTGAGCAGAAAAACTGAGCAGAAAAACTGAGAAAAAAAACTATTAAAAAAAACTGAAGAAAAACGGAGGAATAAAACAGAGAAGAAAAACTGAGAAACAAGACTGAAAAAACTGAAGAAAAACTTAGAAAAAAACTGTGAAAAAAAGAAGAACTGAGAAAAAAAACTGAAAAAAACTGCAAAAAAAGAACTGAGAAAAAAATCTGAAGAAAAAACTGAGCAGAAAAACTGATCAGAAAAATTGAGAAAAAAAAATATTTAAAAAAACTGAAGAAAAACTAAGAAAAAAACTGTGAAAAAAATTGTGAAAAAAAAGAACTGAGAAAAAAGACTGAAAAAACTGAAGAAAAACTAAGAAAAAAAACTGAAAAAAACTGAGAAAATAAACTATTAAAAAAAAACTGAAGAAAAAGGAGGAAAATCTGAGAAGAAAAACTGAGAAAAAAAGACTGAAAAAACTGAAGAAAAACTTAGAAAACAACTGTGAAAAAAAAGAAGAACTGAGCAAAAAAACTGAAGAAAAACTTAGAAAAAAACTGAAAAAAACTGCAAAAAAAGAACTGAGAAAAAAATCTGAAGAAAAAACTGAGCAGAAAAACTGATCAGAAAAACTGAGAAAAAAAACTATTTTAAAAAACTGAAGAAAAACGGAGGAAAAAAACTGAGAAGAAAAATTGAGAAAAAACGACTGAAAAAACTGAAGAAAAACTAAGAAAAAAACTGTGAAAAAAATTGTGAAAAAAAAGGTCTGAGAAAAAAAACTGAAGAAATATTTAGAAAAAAACTGTGCACAAAACTGTGGAAAAAAAGAACTGAGAAAAAAAACTGAGAAAAAACTGAGCAGAAAAACTGAGCAGAAAAACTGAGAAAAAAAACTAGTTAAAAAAACTGAAGAAAAACGGAGGAAAAAAACTGAGAAGAAAAATTGAGAAAAAACGACTGAAAAAACTGAAGAAAAACTAAGAAAAAAACTGTGAAAAAAATTGTGAAAAAAAAGAACTGAGAAAAAAGACTGAAAAAACTGAAGAAAAACTTAGAAAAAAACTGTGAAAAAAAAGAAGAACTGAGAAAAAAAATGAAGAAAAACTTAGAAAAAAACTGTGCACAAAACTGTGAAAAAAAAGAATTCAGAAAAAAAACTGAAGAAAAAACTGTGCAGAAAAACTGAAAAAAAACTATTAAAAAAATACTGAAGAAAAACGGAGTAAAAAAACTGAGAAGAAAAATTGAGAAAAAACGACTGAAAAAACTCAAGAAAAACTTAGAAAAAAACTGTGAAAAAAAAGAACTGAGAAAAAAGACTGAAAAAACTGAAGAAAAACTTGGAAAAAAAACTGAAAAAAACTGAGAAAATAAACTATTAAAAAAAAACTGAAGAAAAAGGAGGAAAATCTGAGAAGAAAAACTGAGAAAAAAAGACTGAAAAAACTGAAGAAAAACTTAGAAAAAAACTGTGAAAAAAAAGAAGAACTGAGCAAAAAAACTGAAGAAAAACTTAGAAAAAAACTGAAAAAAACTGCAAAAAAAGAACTGAGAAAAAAATCTGAAGAAAAAACTGAGCAGAAAAACTGATCAGAAAAACTGAGAAAAAAAACTTTTAAAAAACTGAAGAAAAACGGAGGAAAAAAACTGAGAAGAAAAATTGAGAAAAAACGACTGAAAAAACTGAAGAAAAACGAAGAAAAAAACTGTGAAAAAAATTGTGAAAAAAAAGAACTGAGAAAAAAAACTGAAGAAAAAACTGAGCAGAAAAACTGATCAGAAAAACTGAGAAAAAAAACTATTTTAAAAAACTGAAGAAAAACGGAGGAAAAAAACTGAGAAGAAAAATTGAGAAAAAACGACTGAAAAAACTGAAGAAAAACTAAGAAAAAAACTGTGAAAAAAATTGTGAAAAAAAAGGTCTGAGAAAAAAAACTGAAGAAATATTTAGAAAAAAACTGTGCACAAAACTGTGGAAAAAAAGAACTGAGAAAAAAAACTGAGAAAAAACTGAGCAGAAAAACTGAGCAGAAAAACTGAGAAAAAAAACTAGTTAAAAAAACTGAAGAAAAACGGAGGAAAAAAACTGAGAAGAAAAATTGAGAAAAAACGACTGAAAAAACTGAAGAAAAACTAAGAAAAAAACTGTGAAAAAAATTGTGAAAAAAAAGAACTGTGAAAAAAGACTGAAAAAACTGAAGAAAAACTTAGAAAAAAACTGTGAAAAAAAAGAAGAACTGAGAAAAAAAATGAAGAAAAACTTAGAAAAAAACTGTGCACAAAACTGTGAAAAAAAAGAATTCAGAAAAAAAACTGAAGAAAAAACTGTGCAGAAAAACTGAAAAAAAACTATTAAAAAAATACTGAAGAAAAACGGAGTAAAAAAACTGAGAAGAAAAATTGAGAAAAAACGACTGAAAAAACTCAAGAAAAACTTAGAAAAAAACTGTGAAAAAAAAGAACTGAGAAAAAAGACTGAAAAAACTGAAGAAAAACTTTGAAAAAAAACTGAAAAAAACTGAGAAAATAAACTGTTAAAAAAAAACTGAAGAAAAAGGAGGAAAATCTGAGAAGAAAAACTGAGAAAAAAAGACTGAAAAAACTGAAGAAAAACTTAGAAAAAAACTGTGAAAAAAAAGAAGAACTGAGCAAAAAAACTGAAGAAAAACTTAGAAAAAAACTGAAAAAAACTGCAAAAAAAGAACTGAGAAAAAAATCTGAAGAAAAAACTGAGCAGAAAAACTGATCAGAAAAACTGAGAAAAAAAACTTTTAAAAAACTGAAGAAAAACGGAGGAAAAAAACTGAGAAGAAAAATTGAGAAAAAACGACTGAAAAAACTGAAGAAAAACGAAGAAAAAAACTGTGAAAAAAATTGTGAAAAAAAAGAACTGAGAAAAAAAACTGAAGAAAAAACTGAGCAGAAAAACTGATCAGAAAAACTGAGAAAAAAAACTATTTTAAAAAACTGAAGAAAAACGGAGGAAAAAAACTGAGAAGAAAAATTGAGAAAAAACGACTGAAAAAACTGAAGAAAAACTAAGAAAAAAACTGTGAAAAAAATTGTGAAAAAAAAGGTCTGAGAAAAAAAACTGAAGAAATATTTAGAAAAAAACTGTGCACAAAACTGTGGAAAAAAAGAACTGAGAAAAAAAACTGAGAAAAAACTGAGCAGAAAAACTGAGCAGAAAAACTGAGAAAAAAAACTAGTTAAAAAAACTGAAGAAAAACGGAGGAAAAAAACTGAGAAGAAAAATTGAGAAAAAAAGACTGAAAAAACTGAAGAAAAACTTAGAAAAAAACTGTGAAAAAAAAGAAGAACTGAGAAAAAAAACTGAAGGAAAACTTAGAAAAAAACTGAAAAAAACTGCAAAAAAAGAACTGAGAAAAAAATCTGAAGAAAAAACTGAGCAGAAAAACTGATCAGAAAAACTGAGAAAAAAAACTATTTTAAAAAACTGAAGAAAAACGGAGGAAAAAAACTGAGAAGAAAAATTGAGAAAAAACGACTGAAAAAACTGAAGAAAAACTAAGAAAAAAACTGTGAAAAAAATTGTGAAAAAAAAGGTCTGAGAAAAAAAACTGAAGAAATATTTAGAAAAAAACTGTGCACAAAACTGTGGAAAAAAAGAACTGAGAAAAAAAACTGAGAAAAAACTGAGCAGAAAAACTGAGCAGAAAAACTGAGAAAAAAAACTAGTTAAAAAAACTGAAGAAAAACGGAGGAAAAAAACTGAGAAGAAAAATTGAGAAAAAACGACTGAAAAAACTGAAGAAAAACTAAGAAAAAAACTGTGAAAAAAATTGTGAAAAAAAAGAACTGAGAAAAAAGACTGAAAAAACTGAAGAAAAACTTAGAAAAAAACTGTGAAAAAAAAGAAGAACTGAGAAAAAAAATGAAGAAAAACTTAGAAAAAAACTGTGCACAAAACTGTGAAAAAAAAGAATTCAGAAAAAAAACTGAAGAAAAAACTGTGCAGAAAAACTGAAAAAAAACTATTAAAAAAATACTGAAGAAAAACGGAGTAAAAAAACTGAGAAGAAAAATTGAGAAAAAACGACTGAAAAAACTCAAGAAAAACTTAGAAAAAAACTGTGAAAAAAAAGAACTGAGAAAAAAGACTGAAAAAACTGAAGAAAAACTTGGAAAAAAAACTGAAAAAAACTGAGAAAATAAACTATTAAAAAAAAACTGAAGAAAAAGGAGGAAAATCTGAGAAGAAAAACTGAGAAAAAAAGACTGAAAAAACTGAAGAAAAACTTAGAAAAAAACTGTGAAAAAAAAGAAGAACTGAGCAAAAAAACTGAAGAAAAACTTAGAAAAAAACTGAAAAAAACTGCAAAAAAAGAACTGAGAAAAAAATCTGAAGAAAAAACTGAGCAGAAAAACTGATCAGAAAAACTGAGAAAAAAAACTTTTAAAAAACTGAAGAAAAACGGAGGAAAAAAACTGAGAAGAAAAATTGAGAAAAAACGACTGAAAAAACTGAAGAAAAACGAAGAAAAAAACTGTGAAAAAAATTGTGAAAAAAAAGAACTGAGAAAAAAAACTGAAGAAAAAACTGAGCAGAAAAACTGAGCAGAAAAACTGAGAAAAAAATAACTATTAAAAAAATACTGAAGAAAAACGGAGTAAAAAAAAGAAGAAAAATTGAGAAAAAACGATTCAAAAAACTGAAGAAAAACTTAGAAAAAAAACTGAAAAAAACTGAGAAAATAAACTATTAAAAAAAAACTGAAGAAAAAGGAGGAAAATCTGAGAAGAAAAACTGAGAAAAAAAGACTGAAAAAATTGAAGAAAAGCTGAGAAAAAAACTGTGAAAAAAAAGAAGAACTGAGCAAAAAAACTGAAGAAAAACTTAGAAAAAAACTGAAAAAAACTGCAAAAAAAGAACTGAGAAAAAAATCTGAAGAAAAAACTGAGCAGAAAAACTGATCAGAAAAACTGAGAGAAAAAACTATTTTAAAAAACTAAAGAAAAACGGAGGAAAAAAACTGAGAAGAAAAATTGAGAAAAAACGACTGAAAAAACTGAAGAAAAACTAAGAAAAAAACTGTGAAAAAAATTGTGAAAAAAAAGAACTGAGAAAAAAAACTGAAGAAAAAACTGAGCAGAAAAACTGAGCAGAAAAACTGAGAAAAAAATAACTATTAAAAAAATACTGAAGAAAAACGGAGTAAAAAAACTGAGAAGAAAAATTGAGAAAAAACGATTCAAAAAACTGAAGAAAAACTTAGAAAAAAACTGAAAAAAAAGAACTGAGAAAAAAAACTGAAGAAAATTTAGAAAAAAACTGTGCACAAAAGTGTGGAAAAAAAGAACTGAGAAAAAAACTGAGCAGAAAAACTGAGCAGAAAAACTGAGAAAAAAAACTATTAAAAAAAACTGAAGAAAAACGGATGAAAAAAACTGAAGAAAAATTGAGAAAAAACGACTGAAAAAACTCAAGAAAAACTTAGAAAAAAAACTGTGAAAAAAACTGAACAAAAAGAACTGAGAAAAAAAACTGAAGAAAAAACTGAGCAGAAAAACTGAGCCGAAAAACTGACAAAAAAACTATTAAAAAAATACTGAAGAAAAACGGAGTAAAAAAACTGAGAAGAAAAATTGAGAAAAAACGACTGAAAAAACTCAAGAAAAACTTAGAAAAAAACTGTGAAAAAAAAGAACTGAGAAAAAAAACTGAAGAAAAACTTGGAAAAAAAACTGTGAACAAAACAGTGAAAAAAAAGAAGAACTGAGAAAAAAAACTGAGAAAAATCTGAAGAAAAAACTGAGCAGAAAAACTGATTAGAAAAACTGAGAAAAAAAACTATTTAAAAAAACTGAAGAAAAACGGAGGAAAAAAACTGAGAAGAAAAATTGAGAAAAAACGACTGAAAAAACTGAAGAAAAACTAAGAAAAAATCTGTGAAAAAAATTGTGAAAAAAAAGAACTGAGAAAAAAAACTGAAGAAAAAACTAAGCTGAAAAACTGAGCAGAAAAACTGAGAAAAAAATAACTATTAAAAAAATACTGAAGAAAAACGGAGTAAAAAAACTGAGAAGAAAAATTGAGAAAAAACGATTCAAAAAACTGAAGAAAAACTTAGAAAAAAACTGTGAAAAAAAAGAACTGAGAAAAAAAACTGAAGAAAAATTTAGAAAAAAACTGTGCACAAAAGTGTGGAAAAAAAGAACTGAGAAAAAAACTGAGAAAAAACTGAGCAGAAAAACTGAGCAGAAAAACTGACAAAAAAACTATTAAAAAAAATACTGAAGAAAAACGGAGTAAAAAAACTGAGAAGAAAAATTGAGAAAAAACGACTGAAAAAACTCAAGAAAAACTTAGAAAAAAACTGAAAAAAAAGAACTGAGAAAAAAAACTGAAGAAAAACTTAGAAAAAAACTGTGCACAAAACTGAAAAAAAAGAATTCAGAAACAAAACTGAGAAAAAACTGTGCAGAAAAATTGAGCAGAAAAACTGAGAAAAAAAACTATTAAAAAAAACTGAAGAAAAACGGAGGAATAAAACAGAGAAGAAAAACTGAGAAAAAAGACTGAAAAAA
The DNA here is from genome assembly GCF_044704955.1 of Pristiophorus japonicus. Classification (NCBI taxonomy): domain Eukaryota; kingdom Metazoa; phylum Chordata; class Chondrichthyes; family Pristiophoridae; genus Pristiophorus; species Pristiophorus japonicus. The sequence goes on from NW_027251071.1 coordinate 1,324,169, forward strand.
CTGAAGAAAAACTTAGGAAGAAAACTGTGAAAAAAACTGAGAAAAAAAAGTATTAAAAAAAAATTGAAGAAAAAGGAGGAAAAAAACTGAGAAGAAAAACTGAGAAAAAATGACTGAAAAAACTGAAGAAAAACTTAGAAAAAAACTGTGAAAAAAAAGAACTGAGAAAAAAAACTGAAGAAAAACTTAGAAAAAAACTGAAAAAAACTGCAAAAAAAGAACTGAGAAAAAAATCTGAAGAAAAAACTGAGCAGAAAAACTGGTCAGAAAAACTGAGAAAAAAAACTATTTAAAAAAACTGAAGAAAAACGGAGGAAAAAAACTGAGAAGAAAAATTGAGAAAACATGACTGAAAAAACTGAAGAAAAACTAAGAAAAAAACTGTGAAAAAAATTGTGAAAGAAAAGAACTGAGAAAAAAGACTGAAAAAACTGAAGAAAAAATAAGAAAAAAAACTGTGAAAAAGAACTGAGAAAAAAAAGTATTAAAAAAAATTGAAGAAAAAGGAGGAAAAAAACTGAGAAGAAAAACTGAGAAAAAAAGACTGAAAAAACTGAAGAAAAACTTAGAAAAAAACTGTGAAAAATACTGAGAAAAAAACTATTAAAATAAAATTGAGCAAAAAGGAGGAAAAAAACTGAGAAGAAAAACTGAGAAAAAAAGACTGAAAAAACTGAAGAAAAACTTAGAAAAAATTGTGAAAAAAAAGAACTGAGAAAAAAAACTGAAAAAACTGAAGAAAAATTTAGAAAAAAACTGTGAAAAAAAAGAAGAACTGAGCAAAAAAACTGAAGAAAAACTTAGAAAAAAACTGAAAAAAACTGCAAAAAAAGAACTGAGAAAAAAATCTGAAGAAAAAACTGAGCAGAAAAACTGATCAGAAAAACTGAGAAAAAAAACTATTTTAAAAAACTGAAGAAAAACGGAGGAAAAAAACTGAGAAGAAAAATTGAGAAAAAACGACTGAAAAAACTGAAGAAAAACGAAGAAAAAAGCTGTGAAAAAAATTGTGAAAAAAAAGAACTGAGAAAAAAAACTGAAGAAAAAACTGAGCAGAAAAACTGAGCAGAAAAACTGAGAAAAAAATAACTATTAAAAAAATACTGAAGAAAAACGGAGTAAAAAAACTGAGAAGAAAAATTGAGAAAAAACGATTCAAAAAACTGAAGAAAAACTTAGAAAAAAAACTGAAAAAAACTGAGAAAATAAACTATTAAAAAAAAACTGAAGAAAAAGGAGGAAAATCTGAGAAGAAAAACTGAGAAAATAAGACTGAAAAAACTGAAGAAAAGCTGAGAAAAAAACTGTGAAAAAAAAGAAGAACTGAGCAAAAAAGCTGAAGAAAAACTTAGAAAAAAACTGAAAAAAACTGCAAAAAAAGAACTGAGAAAAAAATCTGAAGAAAAAACTGAGCAGAAAAACTGATCAGAAAAACTGAGAGAAAAAACTATTTTAAAAAACTGAAGAAAAACGGAGGAAAAAAACTGAGAAGAAAAATTGAGAAAAAACGACTGAAAAAACTGAAGAAAAACTAAGAAAAAAACTGTGAAAAAAATTGTGAAAAAAATGAACTGAGAAAAAAAACTGAAGAAAAAACTGAGCAGAAAAACTGAGCAGAAAAACTGAGAAAAAAAACTATTAAAAAAAACTGAAGAAAAACGGAGGAATAAAACAGAGAAGAAAAACTGAGAAACAAGACTGAAAAAACTGAAGAAAAACTTAGAAAAATACTGTGAAAAAAAGAAGAACTGAGAAAAAAAACTGAAAAAAACTGCAAAAAAAGAACTGAGAAAAAAATCTGAAGAAAAAACTGAGCAGAAAAACTGATCAGAAAAACTGAGAAAAAAAAATATTTTAAAAAACTGAAGAAAAACTAAGAAAAAAACTGTGAAAAAAATTGTGAAAAAAAAGAACTGAGAAAAAAGACTGAAAAAACTGAAGAAAAACTAAGAAAAAAAACTGAAAAAAACTGAGAAAATAAACTATTAAAAAAAAACTGAAGAAAAAGGAGGAAAATCTGAGAAGAAAAACTGAGAAAAAAAGACTGAAAAAACTGAAGAAAAACTTAGAAAACAACTGTGAAAAAAAAGAAGAACTGAGCAAAAAAACTGAAGAAAAACTTAGAAAAAAACTGAAAAAAACTGCAAAAAAAGAACTGAGAAAAAAATCTGAAGAAAAAACTGAGCAGAAAAACTGATCAGAAAAACTGAGAAAAAAAACTATTTTAAAAAACTGAAGAAAAACGGAGGAAAAAAACTGAGAAGAAAAATTGAGAAAAAACGACTGAAAAAACTGAAGAAAAACTAAGAAAAAAACTGTGAAAAAAATTGTGAAAAAAAAGGTCTGAGAAAAAAAACTGAAGAAATATTTAGAAAAAAACTGTGCACAAAACTGTGGAAAAAAAGAACTGAGAAAAAAAACTGAGAAAAAACTGAGCAGAAAAACTGAGCAGAAAAACTGAGAAAAAAAACTATTTAAAAAAACTGAAGAAAAAGGAGGAAAAAAACTGAGAAGAAAAATTGAGAAAAAACGACTGAAAAAACTGAAGAAAAACTTAGAAAAAATTGTGAAAAAAACTGTGAAAAAAAGGATCTGAGAAAAAAAACTGAAGAAATATTTAGAAAAAAACTGTGCACAAAACTGTGGAAAAAAAGAACTGAGAAAAAAATCTGAAGAAAAAACTGAGCAGAAAAACTGATCAGAAAAACTGAGAGAAAAAACTATTTTAAAAAACTGAAGAAAAACGGAGGAAAAAAACTGAGAAGAAAAATTGAGAAAAAACGACTGAAAAAACTGAAGAAAAACTAAGAAAAAAACTGTGAAAAAAATTGTGAAAAAAATGAACTGAGAAAAAAAACTGAAGAAAAAACTGAGCAGAAAAACTGAGCAGAAAAACTGAGAAAAAAAACTATTAAAAAAAACTGAAGAAAAACGGAGGAATAAAACAGAGAAGAAAAACTGAGAAACAAGACTGAAAAAACTGAAGAAAAACTTAGAAAAAAACTGTGAAAAAAAGAAGAACTGAGAAAAAAAACTGAAAAAAACTGCAAAAAAAGAACTGAGAAAAAAATCTGAAGAAAAAACTGAGCAGAAAAACTGATCAGAAAAACTGAGAAAAAAAAATATTTTAAAAAACTGAAGAAAAACTAAGAAAAAAACTGTGAAAAAAATTGTGAAAAAAAAGAACTGAGAAAAAAGACTGAAAAAACTGAAGAAAAACTAAGAAAAAAAACTGAAAAAAACTGAGAAAATAAACTATTAAAAAAAAACTGAAGAAAAAGGAGGAAAATCTGAGAAGAAAAACTCAGAAAAAAAGACTGAAAAAACTGAAGAAAAACTTAGAAAACAACTGTGAAAAAAAAGAAGAACTGAGCAAAAAAACTGAAGAAAAACTTAGAAAAAAACTGAAAAAAACTGCAAAAAAAGAACTGAGAAAAAAATCTGAAGAAAAAACTGAGCAGAAAAACTGATCAGAAAAACTGAGAAAAAAAACTATTTTAAAAAAACTGAAGAAAAACGGAGGAAAAAAACTGAGAAGAAAAATTGAGAAAAAACGACTGAAAAAACTGAAGAAAAACTAAGAAAAAAACTGTGAAAAAAATTGTGAAAAAAAAGGTCTGAGAAAAAAAACTGAAGAAATATTTAGAAAAAAACTGTGCACAAAACTGTGGAAAAAAAGAACTGAGAAAAAAAACTGAGAAAAAACTGAGCAGAAAAACTGAGCAGAAAAACTGAGAAAAAAAACTAGTTAAAAAAACTGAAGAAAAACGGAGGAAAAAAACTGAGAAGAAAAATTGAGAAAAAACGACTGAAAAAACTGAAGAAAAACTAAGAAAAAAACTGTGAAAAAAATTGTGAAAAAAAAGAACTGTGAAAAAAAGACTGAAAAAACTGAAGAAAAACTTAGAAAAAAAAACTGTGAAAAAAACTGTGAAAAAAAAGAACTGAGAAAAAAAACTGAAGAAAAACTTGGAAAAAAAACTGTGAACAAAACAGTGAAAAAAAAGAAGAACTGAGAAAAAAAACTGAGAAAAATCTGAAGAAAAAACTGAGCAGAAAAACTGATTAGAAAAACTGAGAAAAAAAACTATTTAAAAAAACTGAAGAAAAACGGAGGAAAAAAACTGAGAAGAAAAATTGAGAAAAAACGACTGAAAAAACTGAAGAAAAACTAAGAAAAAATCTGTGAAAAAAATTGTGAAAAAAAAGAACTGAGAAAAAAAACTGAAGAAAAAACTAAGCTGAAAAACTGAGCAGAAAAACTGAGAAAAAAATAACTATTAAAAAAATACTGAAGAAAAACGGAGTAAAAAAACTGAGAAGAAAAATTGAGAAAAAACGATTCAAAAAACTGAAGAAAAACTTAGAAAAAAACTGTGAAAAAAAAGAACTGAGAAAAAAAACTGAAGAAAAATTTAGAAAAAAACTGTGCACAAAAGTGTGGAAAAAAAGAACTGAGAAAAAAACTGAGAAAAAACTGAGCAGAAAAACTGAGCAGAAAAACTGACAAAAAAACTATTAAAAAAATACTGAAGAAAAACGGAGTAAAAAAACTGAGAAGAAAAATTGAGAAAAAACGACTGAAAAAACTCAAGAAAAACTTAGAAAAAAACTGAAAAAAAAGAACTGAGAAAAAAAACTGAAGAAAAACTTAGAAAAAAACTGTGCACAAAACTGAAAAAAAAGAATTCAGAAACAAAACTGAGAAAAAACTGTGCAGAAAAATTGAGCAGAAAAACTGAGAAAAAAAACTATTAAAAAAAACTGAAGAAAAACGGAGGAATAAAACAGAGAAGAAAAACTGAGAAAAAAGACTGAAAAAACTGAAGAAAAACTTAGGAAGAAAACTGTGAAAAAAACTGAGAAAAAAAAGTATTAAAAAAAAATTGAAGAAAAAGGAGGAAAAAAACTGAGAAGAAAAACTGAGAAAAAATGACTGAAAAAACTGAAGAAAAACTTAGAAAAAAACTGTGAAAAAAAAGAACTGAGAAAAAAAACTGAAGAAAAACTTAGAAAAAAACTGAAAAAAACTGCAAAAAAAGAACTGAGAAAAAAATCTGAAGAAAAAACTGAGCAGAAAAACTGGTCAGAAAAACTGAGAAAAAAAACTATTTAAAAAAACTGAAGAAAAACGGAGGAAAAAAACTGAGAAGAAAAATTGAGAAAACATGACTGAAAAAACTGAAGAAAAACTAAGAAAAAAACTGTGAAAAAAATTGTGAAAGAAAAGAACTGAGAAAAAAGACTGAAAAAACTGAAGAAAAAATAAGAAAAAAAACTGTGAAAAAGAACTGAGAAAAAAAAGTATTAAAAAAAATTGAAGAAAAAGGAGGAAAAAAACTGAGAAGAAAAACTGAGAAAAAAAGACTGAAAAAACTGAAGAAAAACTTAGAAAAAAACTGTGAAAAATACTGAGAAAAAAACTATTAAAATAAAATTGAGCAAAAAGGAGGAAAAAAACTGAGAAGAAAAACTGAGAAAAAAAGACTGAAAAAACTGAAGAAAAACTTAGAAAAAAACTGTGAAAAAAAAGAACTGAGAAAAAAAACTGAAGAAAAACTTAGAAAAAAACTGAAAAAAACTGCAAAAAAAGAACTGAGAAAAAAATCTGAAGAAAAAACTGAGCAGAAAAACTGATCAGAAAAACTGAGAAAAAAAACTATTTAAAAAAACTGAAGAAAAAGGAGGAAAAAAACTGAGAAGAAAAATTGAGAAAAAACGACTGAAAAAACTGAAGAAAAACTTAGAAAAAATTGTGAAAAAAACTGTGAAAAAAAGGATCTGAGAAAAAAAACTGAAGAAATATTTAGAAAAAAACTGTGCACAAAACTGTGGAAAAAAAGAACTGAGAAAAAAATCTGAAGAAAAAACTGAGCAGAAAAACTGATCAGAAAAACTGAGAGAAAAAACTATTTTAAAAAACTGAAGAAAAACGGAGGAAAAAAACTGAGAAGAAAAATTGAGAAAAAACGACTGAAAAAACTGAAGAAAAACTAAGAAAAAAACTGTGAAAAAAATTGTGAAAAAAATGAACTGAGAAAAAAAACTGAAGAAAAAACTGAGCAGAAAAACTGAGCAGAAAAACTGAGAAAAAAAACTATTAAAAAAAACTGAAGAAAAACGGAGGAATAAAACAGAGAAGAAAAACTGAGAAACAAGACTGAAAAAACTGAAGAAAAACTTAGAAAAAAACTGTGAAAAAAAGAAGAACTGAGAAAAAAAACTGAAAAAAACTGCAAAAAAAGAACTGAGAAAAAAATCTGAAGAAAAAACTGAGCAGAAAAACTGATCAGAAAAACTGAGAAAAAAAAATATTTTAAAAAACTGAAGAAAAACTAAGAAAAAAACTGTGAAAAAAATTGTGAAAAAAAAGAACTGAGAAAAAAGACTGAAAAAACTGAAGAAAAACTAAGAAAAAAAACTGAAAAAAACTGAGAAAATAAACTATTAAAAAAAAACTGAAGAAAAAGGAGGAAAATCTGAGAAGAAAAACTGAGAAAAAAAGACTGAAAAAACTGAAGAAAAACTTAGAAAACAACTGTGAAAAAAAAGAAGAACTGAGCAAAAAAACTGAAGAAAAACTTAGAAAAAAACTGAAAAAAACTGCAAAAAAAGAACTGAGAAAAAAATCTGAAGAAAAAACTGAGCAGAAAAACTGATCAGAAAAACTGAGAAAAAAAACTATTTTAAAAAACTGAAGAAAAACGGAGGAAAAAAACTGAGAAGAAAAATTGAGAAAAAACGACTGAAAAAACTGAAGAAAAACTAAGAAAAAAACTGTGAAAAAAATTGTGAAAAAAAAGGTCTGAGAAAAAAAACTGAAGAAATATTTAGAAAAAAACTGTGCACAAAACTGTGGAAAAAAAGAACTGAGAAAAAAAACTGAGAAAAAACTGAGCAGAAAAACTGAGCAGAAAAACTGAGAAAAAAAACTATTTAAAAAAACTGAAGAAAAAGGAGGAAAAAAACTGAGAAGAAAAATTGAGAAAAAACGACTGAAAAAACTGAAGAAAAACTTAGAAAAAATTGTGAAAAAAACTGTGAAAAAAAGGATCTGAGAAAAAAAACTGAAGAAATATTTAGAAAAAAACTGTGCACAAAACTGTGGAAAAAAAGAACTGAGAAAAAAATCTGAAGAAAAAACTGAGCAGAAAAACTGATCAGAAAAACTGAGAGAAAAAACTATTTTAAAAAACTGAAGAAAAACGGAGGAAAAAAACTGAGAAGAAAAATTGAGAAAAAACGACTGAAAAAACTGAAGAAAAACTTAGAAAAAAACTGTGAAAAAAAAGAACTGAGAAAAAAAAGTATTAAAAAAAATTGAAGAAAAAGGAGGAAAAAAACTGAGAAGAAAAACTGAGAAAAAAAGACTGAAAAAACTGAAGAAAAACTTAGAAAAAAACTGTGAAAAATACTGAGAAAAAAACTATTAAAATAAAATTGAGCAAAAAGGAGGAAAAAAACTGAGAAGAAAAACTGAGAAAAAAAGACTGAAAAAACTGAAGAAAAACTTAGAAAAAAACTGTGAAAAAAAAGAACTGAGAAAAAAAACTGAAGAAAAACTTAGAAAAAAACTGAAAAAAACTGCAAAAAAAGAACTGAGAAAAAAATCTGAAGAAAAAACTGAGCAGAAAAACTGATCAGAAAAACTGAGAAAAAAAACTATTTAAAAAAACTGAAGAAAAAGGAGGAAAAAAACTGAGAAGAAAAATTGAGAAAAAACGACTGAAAAAACTGAAGAAAAACTTAGAAAAAATTGTGAAAAAAACTGTGAAAAAAAGGATCTGAGAAAAAAAACTGAAGAAATATTTAGAAAAAAACTGTGCACAAAACTGTGGAAAAAAAGAACTGAGAAAAAAATCTGAAGAAAAAACTGAGCAGAAAAACTGATCAGAAAAACTGAGAGAAAAAACTATTTTAAAAAACTGAAGAAAAACGGAGGAAAAAAACTGAGAAGAAAAATTGAGAAAAAACGACTGAAAAAACTGAAGAAAAACTAAGAAAAAAACTGTGAAAAAAATTGTGAAAAAAATGAACTGAGAAAAAAAACTGAAGAAAAAACTGAGCAGAAAAACTGAGCAGAAAAACTGAGAAAAAAAACTATTAAAAAAAACTGAAGAAAAACGGAGGAATAAAACAGAGAAGAAAAACTGAGAAACAAGACTGAAAAAACTGAAGAAAAACTTAGAAAAAAACTGTGAAAAAAAGAAGAACTGAGAAAAAAAACTGAAAAAAACTGCAAAAAAAGAACTGAGAAAAAAATCTGAAGAAAAAACTGAGCAGAAAAACTGATCAGAAAAACTGAGAAAAAAAAATATTTAAAAAAACTGAAGAAAAACTAAGAAAAAAACTGTGAAAAAATTGTGAAAAAAAAGAACTGAGAAAAAAGACTGAAAAAACTGAAGAAAAACTAAGAAAAAAAACTGAAAAAAACTGAGAAAATAAACTATTAAAAAAAAACTGAAGAAAAAGGAGGAAAATCTGAGAAGAAAAACTGAGAAAAAAAGACTGAAAAAACTGAAGAAAAACTTAGAAAACAACTGTGAAAAAAAAGAAGAACTGAGCAAAAAAACTGAAGAAAAACTTAGAAAAAAACTGAAAAAAACTGCAAAAAAAGAACTGAGAAAAAAATCTGAAGAAAAAACTGAGCAGAAAAACTGATCAGAAAAACTGAGAAAAAAAACTATTTTAAAAAACTGAAGAAAAACGGAGGAAAAAAACTGAGAAGAAAAATTGAGAAAAAACGACTGAAAAAACTGAAGAAAAACTAAGAAAAAAACTGTGAAAAAAATTGTGAAAAAAAAGGTCTGAGAAAAAAAACTGAAGAAATATTTAGAAAAAAACTGTGCACAAAACTGTGGAAAAAAAGAACTGAGAAAAAAAACTGAGAAAAAACTGAGCAGAAAAACTGAGCAGAAAAACTGAGAAAAAAAACTAGTTAAAAAAACTGAAGAAAAACGGAGGAAAAAAACTGAGAAGAAAAATTGAGAAAAAACGACTGAAAAAACTGAAGAAAAACTAAGAAAAAAACTGTGAAAAAAATTGTGAAAAAAAAGAACTGAGAAAAAAGACTGAAAAAACTGAAGAAAAACTTAGAAAAAAACTGTGAAAAAAAAGAAGAACTGAGAAAAAAAATGAAGAAAAACTTAGAAAAAAACTGTGCACAAAACTGTGAAAAAAAAGAATTCAGAAAAAAAACTGAAGAAAAAACTGTGCAGAAAAACTGAAAAAAAACTATTAAAAAAATACTGAAGAAAAACGGAGTAAAAAAACTGAGAAGAAAAATTGAGAAAAAACGACTGAAAAAACTCAAGAAAAACTTAGAAAAAAACTGTGAAAAAAAAGAACTGAGAAAAAAGACTGAAAAAACTGAAGAAAAACTTGGAAAAAAAACTGAAAAAAACTGAGAAAATAAACTATTAAAAAAAAACTGAAGAAAAAGGAGGAAAATCTGAGAAGAAAAACTGAGAAAAAAAGACTGAAAAAACTGAAGAAAAACTTAGAAAAAAACTGTGAAAAAAAAGAAGAACTGAGCAAAAAAACTGAAGAAAAACTTAGAAAAAAACTGAAAAAAACTGCAAAAAAAGAACTGAGAAAAAAATCTGAAGAAAAAACTGAGCAGAAAAACTGATCAGAAAAACTGAGAAAAAAAACTTTTAAAAAACTGAAGAAAAACGGAGGAAAAAAACTGAGAAGAAAAATTGAGAAAAAACGACTGAAAAAACTGAAGAAAAACGAAGAAAAAAACTGTGAAAAAAATTGTGAAAAAAAAGAACTGAGAAAAAAAACTGAAGAAAAAACTGAGCAGAAAAACTGAGCAGAAAAACTGAGAAAAAAATAACTATTAAAAAAATACTGAAGAAAAACGGAGTAAAAAAACTGAAGAAAAATTGAGAAAAAACGATTCAAAAAACTGAAGAAAAACTTAGAAAAAAAACTGAAAAAAACTGAGAAAATAAACTATTAAAAAAAAACTGAAGAAAAAGGAGGAAAATCTGAGAAGAAAAACTGAGAAAAAAAGACTGAAAAAACTGAAGAAAAGCTGAGAAAAAAACTGTGAAAAAAAAGAAGAACTGAGCAAAAAAACTGAAGAAAAACTTAGAAAAAAACTGAAAAAAACTGCAAAAAAAGAACTGAGAAAAAAATCTGAAGAAAAAACTGAGCAGAAAAACTGATCAGAAAAACTGAGAGAAAAAACTATTTTAAAAAACTGAAGAAAAACGGAGGAAAAAAACTGAGAAGAAAAATTGAGAAAAAACGACTGAAAAAACTGAAGAAAAACTAAGAAAAAAACTGTGAAAAAAATTGTGAAAAAAAAGAACTGAGAAAAAAAACTGAAGAAAAAACTGAGCAGAAAAACTGAGCAGAAAAACTGAGAAAAAAATAACTATTAAAAAAATACTGAAGAAAAACGGAGTAAAAAAACTGAGAAGAAAAATTGAGAAAAAACGATTCAAAAAACTGAAGAAAAACTTAGAAAAAAACTGAAAAAAAAGAACTGAGAAAAAAAACTGAAGAAAAATTTAGAAAAAAACTGTGCACAAAAGTGTGGAAAAAAAGAACTGAGAAAAAAACTGAGCAGAAAAACTGAGCAGAAAAACTGAGAAAAAAAACTATTAAAAAAAACTGAAGAAAAACGGATGAAAAAAACTGAGAAGAAAAATTGAGAAAAAACGACTGAAAAAACTCAAGAAAAACTTAGAAAAAAACTGTGAAAAAAACTGAAAAAAAAGAACTGAGAAAAAAAACTGAAGAAAAAACTGAGCAGAAAAACTGAGCCGAAAAACTGACAAAAAAACTATTAAAAAAATACTGAAGAAAAACGGAGTAAAAAAACTGAGAAGAAAAATTGAGAAAAAACGACTGAAAAAACTCAAGAAAAACTTAGAAAAAAACTGTGAAAAAAAAGAACTGAGAAAAAAAACTGAAGAAAAACTTGGAAAAAAAACTGTGAACAAAACAGTGAAAAAAAAGAAGAACTGAGAAAAAAAACTGAGAAAAATCTGAAGAAAAAACTGAGCAGAAAAACTGATTAGAAAAACTGAGAAAAAAAACTATTTAAAAAAACTGAAGAAAAACGGAGGAAAAAAACTGAGAAGAAAAATTGAGAAAAAACGACTGAAAAAACTGAAGAAAAACTAAGAAAAAATCTGTGAAAAAAATTGTGAAAAAAAAGAACTGAGAAAAAAAACTGAAGAAAAAACTAAGCTGAAAAACTGAGCAGAAAAACTGAGAAAAAAATAACTATTAAAAAAATACTGAAGAAAAACGGAGTAAAAAAACTGAGAAGAAAAATTGAGAAAAAACGATTCAAAAAACTGAAGAAAAACTTAGAAAAAAACTGTGAAAAAAAAGAACTGAGAAAAAAAACTGAAGAAAAATTTAGAAAAAAACTGTGCACAAAAGTGTGGAAAAAAAGAACTGAGAAAAAAACTGAGAAAAAACTGAGCAGAAAAACTGAGCAGAAAAACTGACAAAAAAACTATTAAAAAAAATACTGAAGAAAAACGGAGTAAAAAAACTGAGAAGAAAAATTGAGAAAAAACGACTGAAAAAACTCAAGAAAAACTTAGAAAAAAACTGAAAAAAAAGAACTGAGAAAAAAAACTGAAGAAAAACTTAGAAAAAAACTGTGCACAAAACTGAAAAAAAAGAATTCAGAAACAAAACTGAGAAAAAACTGTGCAGAAAAATTGAGCAGAAAAACTGAGAAAAAAAACTATTAAAAAAAACTGAAGAAAAACGGAGGAATAAAACAGAGAAGAAAAACTGAGAAAAAAGACTGAAAAAACTGAAGAAAAACTTAGGAAGAAAACTGTGAAAAAAACTGAGAAAAAAAAGTATTAAAAAAAAATTGAAGAAAAAGGAGGAAAAAAACTGAGAAGAAAAACTGAGAAAAAATGACTGAAAAAACTGAAGAAAAACTTAGAAAAAAACTGTGAAAAAAAAGAACTGAGAAAAAAAACTGAAGAAAAACTTAGAAAAAAACTGAAAAAAACTGCAAAAAAAGAACTGAGAAAAAAATCTGAAGAAAAAACTGAGCAGAAAAACTGGTCAGAAAAACTGAGAAAAAAAACTATTTAAAAAAACTGAAGAAAAACGGAGGAAAAAAACTGAGAAGAAAAATTGAGAAAACATGACTGAAAAAACTGAAGAAAAACTAAGAAAAAAACTGTGAAAAAAATTGTGAAAGAAAAGAACTGAGAAAAAAGACTGAAAAAACTGAAGAAAAAATAAGAAAAAAAACTGTGAAAAAGAACTGAGAAAAAAAAGTATTAAAAAAAATTGAAGAAAAAGGAGGAAAAAAACTGAGAAGAAAAACTGAGAAAAAAAGACTGAAAAAACTGAAGAAAAACTTAGAAAAAAACTGTGAAAAATACTGAGAAAAAAACTATTAAAATAAAATTGAGCAAAAAGGAGGAAAAAAACTGAGAAGAAAAACTGAGAAAAAAAGACTGAAAAAACTGAAGAAAAACTTAGAAAAAATTGTGAAAAAAAAGAACTGAGAAAAAAAACTGAAAAAACTGAAGAAAAATTTAGAAAAAAACTGTGAAAAAAAAGAAGAACTGAGCAAAAAAACTGAAGAAAAACTTAGAAAAAAACTGAAAAAAACTGCAAAAAAAGAACTGAGAAAAAAATCTGAAGAAAAAACTGAGCAGAAAAACTGATCAGAAAAACTGAGAAAAAAAACTATTTTAAAAAACTGAAGAAAAACGGAGGAAAAAAACTGAGAAGAAAAATTGAGAAAAAACGACTGAAAAAACTGAAGAAAAACGAAGAAAAAAGCTGTGAAAAAAATTGTGAAAAAAAAGAACTGAGAAAAAAAACTGAAGAAAAAACTGAGCAGAAAAACTGAGCAGAAAAACTGAGAAAAAAATAACTATTAAAAAAATACTGAAGAAAAACGGAGTAAAAAAACTGAGAAGAAAAATTGAGAAAAAACGATTCAAAAAACTGAAGAAAAACTTAGAAAAAAAACTGAAAAAAACTGAGAAAATAAACTATTAAAAAAAAACTGAAGAAAAAGGAGGAAAATCTGAGAAGAAAAACTGAGAAAAAAAGACTGAAAAAACTGAAGAAAAGCTGAGAAAAAAACTGTGAAAAAAAAGAAGAACTGAGCAAAAAAGCTGAAGAAAAACTTAGAAAAAAACTGAAAAAAACTGCAAAAAAAGAACTGAGAAAAAAATCTGAAGAAAAAACTGAGCAGAAAAACTGATCAGAAAAACTGAGAGAAAAAACTATTTTAAAAAACTGAAGAAAAACGGAGGAAAAAAACTGAGAAGAAAAATTGAGAAAAAACGACTGAAAAAACTGAAGAAAAACTAAGAAAAAAACTGTGAAAAAAATTGTGAAAAAAATGAACTGAGAAAAAAAACTGAAGAAAAAACTGAGCAGAAAAACTGAGCAGAAAAACTGAGAAAAAAAACTATTAAAAAAAACTGAAGAAAAACGGAGGAATAAAACAGAGAAGAAAAACTGAGAAACAAGACTGAAAAAACTGAAGAAAAACTTAGAAAAATACTGTGAAAAAAAGAAGAACTGAGAAAAAAAACTGAAAAAAACTGCAAAAAAAGAACTGAGAAAAAAATCTGAAGAAAAAACTGAGCAGAAAAACTGATCAGAAAAACTGAGAAAAAAAAATATTTTAAAAAACTGAAGAAAAACTAAGAAAAAAACTGTGAAAAAAATTGTGAAAAAAAAGAACTGAGAAAAAAGACTGAAAAAACTGAAGAAAAACTAAGAAAAAAAACTGAAAAAAACTGAGAAAATAAACTATTAAAAAAAAACTGAAGAAAAAGGAGGAAAATCTGAGAAGAAAAACTGAGAAAAAAAGACTGAAAAAACTGAAGAAAAACTTAGAAAACAACTGTGAAAAAAAAGAAGAACTGAGCAAAAAAACTGAAGAAAAACTTAGAAAAAAACTGAAAAAAACTGCAAAAAAAGAACTGAGAAAAAAATCTGAAGAAAAAACTGAGCAGAAAAACTGATCAGAAAAACTGAGAAAAAAAACTATTTTAAAAAACTGAAGAAAAACGGAGGAAAAAAACTGAGAAGAAAAATTGAGAAAAAACGACTGAAAAAACTGAAGAAAAACTAAGAAAAAAACTGTGAAAAAAATTGTGAAAAAAAAGGTCTGAGAAAAAAAACTGAAGAAATATTTAGAAAAAAACTGTGCACAAAACTGTGGAAAAAAAGAACTGAGAAAAAAAACTGAGAAAAAACTGAGCAGAAAAAATGAGCAGAAAAACTGAGAAAAAAAACTAGTTAAAAAAACTGAAGAAAAACGGAGGAAAAAAACTGAGAAGAAAAATTGAGAAAAAACGACTGAAAAAACTGAAGAAAAACTAAGAAAAAAACTGTGAAAAAAATTGTGAAAAAAAAGAACTGAGAAAAAAGACTGAAAAAACTGAAGAAAAACTTAGAAAAAAACTGTGAAAAAAAAGAAGAACTGAGAAAAAAAATGAAGAAAAACTTAGAAAAAAACTGTGCACAAAACTGTGAAAAAAAAGAATTCAGAAAAAAAACTGAAGAAAAAACTGTGCAGAAAAACTGAAAAAAAACTATTAAAAAAATACTGAAGAAAAACGGAGTAAAAAAACTGAGAAGAAAAATTGAGAAAAAACGACTGAAAAAACTCAAGAAAAACTTAGAAAAAAACTGTGAAAAAAAAGAACTGAGAAAAAAGATTAAAAAAACTGAAGAAAAAACTGTGCAGAGAAACTGAAAAAAAACTATTAAAAAAATACTGAAGAAAAACGGAATAAAAAAACTGAAGAAAAATTGAGAAAAAACGATTCAAAAAACTGAAGAAAAACTTAGAAAAAAAACTGAAAAAAACTGAGAAAATAAACTATTAAAAAAAAACTGAAGAAAAAGGAGGAAAATCTGAGAAGAAAAACTGAGAAAAAAAGACTGAAAAAACTGAAGAAAAGCTGAGAAAAAAACTGTGAAAAAAAAGAAGAACTGAGCAAAAAAACTGAAGAAAAACTTAGAAAAAAACTGAAAAAAACTGCAAAAAAAGAACTGAGAAAAAAATCTGAAGAAAAAACTGAGCAGAAAAACTGATCAGAAAAACTGAGAGAAAAAACTATTTTAAAAAACTGAAGAAAAACGGAGGAAAAAAACTGAGAAGAAAAATTGAGAAAAAACGACTGAAAAAACTGAAGAAAAACTAAGAAAAAAACTGTGAAAAAAATTGTGAAAAACAAGAACTGAGAAAAAAAACTGAAGAAAAAACTGAGCAGAAAAACTGAGCAGAAAAACTGAGAAAAAAATAACTATTAAAAAAATACTGAAGAAAAACGGAGTAAAAAAACTGAGAAGAAAAATTGAGAAAAAACGATTCAAAAAACTGAAGAAGAACTTAGAAAAAAACTGAAAAAAAAGAACTGAGAAAAAAAACTGAAGAAAAATTTAGAAAAAAACTGTGCACAAAAGTGTGGAAAAAAAGAACTGAGAAAAAAACTGAGCAGAAAAACTGAGCAGAAAAACTGAGAAAAAAAACTATTAAAAAAAACTGAAGAAAAACGGATGAAAAAAACTGAGAAGAAAAATTGAGAAAAAACGACTGAAAAAACTCAAGAAAAACTTAGAAAAAAACTGTGAAAAAAACTGAAAAAAAAGAACTGAGAAAAAAAACTGAAGAAAAAACTGAGCAGAAAAACTGAGCCGAAAAATTGACAAAAAAACTATTAAAAAAATACTGAAGAAAAACGGAGTAAAAAAACTGAGAAGAAAAATTGAGAAAAAACGACTGAAAAAACTCAAGAAAAACTTAGAAAAAAACTGTGAAAAAAAAGAACTGAGAAAAAAAACTGAAGAAAAACTTGGAAAAAAAACTGTGAACAAAACAGTGAAAAAAAAGAAGAACTGAGAAAAAAAACTGAGAAAAATCTGAAGAAAAAACTGAGCAGAAAAACTGATTAGAAAAACTGAGAAAAAAAACTATTTAAAAAAACTGAAGAAAAACGGAGGAAAAAAACTGAGAAGAAAAATTGAGAAAAAACGACTGAAAAAACTGAAGAAAAACTAAGAAAAAATCTGTGAAAAAAATTGTGAAAAAAAAGAACTGAGAAAAAAAACTGAAGAAAAAACTAAGCTGAAAAACTGAGCAGAAAAACTGAGAAAAAAATAACTATTAAAAAAATACTGAAGAAAAACGGAGTAAAAAAACTGAGAAGAAAAATTGAGAAAAAACGATTCAAAAAACTGAAGAAAAACTTAGAAAAAAACTGTGAAAAAAAAGAACTGAGAAAAAAAACTGAAGAAAAATTTAGAAAAAAACTGTGCACAAAAGTGTGGAAAAAAAGAACTGAGAAAAAAACTGAGAAAAAACTGAGCAGAAAAACTGAGCAGAAAAACTGACAAAAAAACTATTAAAAAAATACTGAAGAAAAACGGAGTAAAAAAACTGAGAAGAAAAATTGAGAAAAAACGACTGAAAAAACTCAAGAAAAACTTAGAAAAAAACTGAAAAAAAAGAACTGAGAAAAAAAACTGAAGAAAAACTTAGAAAAAAACTGTGCACAAAACTGAAAAAAAAGAATTCAGAAACAAAACTGAGAAAAAACTGTGCAGAAAAATTGAGCAGAAAAACTGAGAAAAAAAACTATTAAAAAAAACTGAAGAAAAACGGAGGAATAAAACAGAGAAGAAAAACTGAGAAAAAAGACTGAAAAAACTGAAGAAAAACTTAGGAAGAAAACTGTGAAAAAAACTGAGAAAAAAAAGTATTAAAAAAAAATTGAAGAAAAAGGAGGAAAAAAACTGAGAAGAAAAACTGAGAAAAAATGACTGAAAAAACTGAAGAAAAACTTAGAAAAAAACTGTGAAAAAAAAGAACTGAGAAAAAAAACTGAAGAAAAACTTAGAAAAAAACTGAAAAAAACTGCAAAAAAAGAACTGAGAAAAAAATCTGAAGAAAAAACTGAGCAGAAAAACTGGTCAGAAAAACTGAGAAAAAAAACTATTTAAAAAAACTGAAGAAAAACGGAGGAAAAAAACTGAGAAGAAAAATTGAGAAAACATGACTGAAAAAACTGAAGAAAAACTAAGAAAAAAACTGTGAAAAAAATTGTGAAAGAAAAGAACTGAGAAAAAAGACTGAAAAAACTGAAGAAAAAATAAGAAAAAAAACTGAAAAAGAACTGAGAAAAAAAAGTATTAAAAAAAATTGAAGAAAAAGGAGGAAAAAAACTGAGAAGAAAAACTGAGAAAAAAAGACTGAAAAAACTGAAGAAAAACTTGGAAAAAAACTGTGAAAAATACTGAGAAAAAAACTATTAAAATAAAATTGAGCAAAAAGGAGGAAAAAAACTGAGAAGAAAAACTGAGAAAAAAAGACTGAAAAAACTGAAGAAAAACTTAGAAAAAAACTGTGAAAAAAAAGAACTGAGAAAAAAAACTGAAGAAAAACTTAGAAAAAAACTGAAAAAAACTGCAAAAAAAGAACTGAGAAAAAAATCTGAAGAAAAAACTGAGCAGAAAAACTGATCAGAAAAACTGAGAAAAAAAACTATTTAAAAAAACTGAAGAAAAAGGAGGAAAAAAACTGAGAAGAAAAATTGAGAAAAAACGACTGAAAAAACTGAAGAAAAACTTAGAAAAAATTGTGAAAAAAACTGTGAAAAAAAGGATCTGAGAAAAAAAACTGAAGAAATATTTAGAAAAAAACTGTGCACAAAACTGTGGAAAAAAAGAACTGAGAAAAAAAACTGAGAAAAAACTGAGCAGAAGAACTGATCAGAAAAACTGAGAAAAAAAACTAGTTCAAAAAACTGAAGAAAAACGGAGGAAAAAAACTGAGAAGAAAAATTGAGAAAAAACGACTGAAAAAACTGAAGAAAAACTAAGAAAAAAACTGTGCACAAAAGTGTGGAAAAAAAGAACTGAGAAAAAAACTGAGAAAAAACTGAGCAGAAAAACTGAGCAGAAAAACTGAGAAAAAAATCTATTAAAAAAAAACTGAAGAAAAACGGATGAAAAAAACTGAGAAGAAAAATTGAGAAAAAACGACTGAAAAAACTGAAGAAAAACTTCGAAAAAAACTGTGAAAAAAACTGAAAAAAAAGAACTGAGAAAAAAAACTGAAGAAAAACTTAGAAAAAAACTGTGCACAAAACTGTGAAAAAAAAGAACTGAGAAAAAAAACTGAGAAAAAACTGACTAGAAAAACTGAGCAGAAAAACTGAGGAGAAAAACTGAGAAAAAAAGACTGAAAAAACTGAAGAAAAAGGAGGAAAAAAACTGAGAAGAAAAACTGAGAAAAAAAGACTGAAAAAACTGAAGAAAAACTTAGAAAAAAACTGTGAAAAATACTGAGAAAAAAACTATTAAAATAAAATTGAGCAAAAAGGAGGAAAAAAACTGAGAAGAAAAACTGAGAAAAAAAGACTGAAAAAACTGAAGAAAAACTTAGAAAAAATTGTGAAAAAAAAGAAGAACTGAGAAAAAAAACTGAAAAAACTGAAGAAAAATTTAGAAAAAAACTGTGAAAAAAAAGAAGAACTGAGCAAAAAAACTGAAGAAAAACTTAGAAAAAAACTGAAAAAAACTGCAAAAAAAGAACTGAGAAAAAAATCTGAAGAAAAAACTGAGCAGAAAAACTGATCAGAAAAACTGAGAAAAAAAACTATTTTAAAAAACTGAAGAAAAACGGAGGAAAAAAACTGAGAAGAAAAATTGAGAAAAAACGACTGAAAAAACTGAAGAAAAACGAAGAAAAAAACTGTGAAAAAAATTGTGAAAAAAAAGAACTGAGAAAAAAAACTGAAGAAAAAACTGAGCAGAAAAACTGAGCAGAAAAACTGAGAAAAAAATAACTATTAAAAAAATACTGAAGAAAAACGGAGTAAAAAAACTGAGAAGAAAAATTGAGAAAAAACGATTCAAAAAACTGAAGAAAAACTTAGAAAAAAAACTGAAAAAAACTGAGAAAATAAACTATTAAAAAAAAACTGAAGAAAAAGGAGGAAAATCTGAGAAGAAAAACTGAGAAAAAAAGACTGAAAAAACTGAAGAAAAGCTGAGAAAAAAACTGTGAAAAAAAAGAAGAACTGAGCAAAAAAGCTGAAGAAAAACTTAGAAAAAAACTGAAAAAAACTGCAAAAAAAGAACTGAGAAAAAAATCTGAAGAAAAAACTGAGCAGAAAAACTGATCAGAAAAACTGAGAGAAAAAACTATTTTAAAAAACTGAAGAAAAACGGAGGAAAAAAACTGAGAAGAAAAATTGAGAAAAAACGACTGAAAAAACTGAAGAAAAACTAAGAAAAAAACTGTGAAAAAAATTGTGAAAAAAATGAACTGAGAAAAAAAACTGAAGAAAAAACTGAGCAGAAAAACTGAGCAGAAAAACTGAGAAAAAAAACTATAAAAAAAAACTGAAGAAAAACGGAGGAATAAAACAGAGAAGAAAAACTGAGAAACAAGACTGAAAAAACTGAAGAAAAACTTAGAAAAATACTGTGAAAAAAAGAAGAACTGAGAAAAAAAACTGAAAAAAACTGCAAAAAAAGAACTGAGAAAAAAATCTGAAGAAAAAACTGAGCAGAAAAACTGATCAGAAAAACTGAGAAAAAAAAATATTTTAAAAAACTGAAGAAAAACTAAGAAAAAAACTGTGAAAAAAATTGTGAAAAAAAAGAACTGAGAAAAAAGACTGAAAAAACTGAAGAAAAACTAAGAAAAAAAACTGAAAAAAACTGAGAAAATAAACTATTAAAAAAAAACTGAAGAAAAAGGAGGAAAATCTGAGAAGAAAAACTGAGAAAAAAAGACTGAAAAAACTGAAGAAAAACTTAGAAAACAACTGTGAAAAAAAAGAAGAACTGAGCAAAAAAACTGAAGAAAAACTTAGAAAAAAACTGAAAAAAACTGCAAAAAAAGAACTGAGAAAAAAATCTGAAGAAAAAACTGAGCAGAAAAACTGATCAGAAAAACTGAGAAAAAAAACTATTTTAAAAAACTGAAGAAAAACGGAGGAAAAAAACTGAGAAGAAAAATTGAGAAAAAACGACTGAAAAAACTGAAGAAAAACTAAGAAAAAAACTGTGAAAAAAATTGTGAAAAAAAAGGTCTGAGAAAAAAAACTGAAGAAATATTTAGAAAAAAACTGTGCACAAAACTGTGGAAAAAAAGAACTGAGAAAAAAAACTGAGAAAAAACTGAGCAGAAAAACTGAGCAGAAAAACTGAGAAAAAAAACTAGTTAAAAAAACTGAAGAAAAACGGAGGAAAAAAACTGAGAAGAAAAATTGAGAAAAAACGACTGAAAAAACTGAAGAAAAACTAAGAAAAAAACTGTGAAAAAAATTGTGAAAAAAAAGAACTGAGAAAAAAGACTGAAAAAACTGAAGAAAAACTTAGAAAAAAACTGTGAAAAAAAAGAAGAACTGAGAAAAAAAATGAAGAAAAACTTAGAAAAAAACTGTGCACAAAACTGTGAAAAAAAAGAATTCAGAAAAAAAACTGAAGAAAAAATTGTGCAGAAAAACTGAAAAAAAACTATTAAAAAAATACTGAAGAAAAACGGAGTAAAAAAACTGAGAAGAAAAATTGAGAAAAAACGACTGAAAAAACTCAAGAAAAACTTAGAAAAAAACTGTGAAAAAAAAGAACTGAGAAAAAAGACTGAAAAAACTGAAGAAAAACTTGGGAAAAAAACTGAAAAAAACTGAGAAAATAAACTATTAAAAAAAAACTGAAGAAAAAGGAGGAAAATCTGAGAAGAAAAACTGAGAAAAAAAGACTGAAAAAACTGAAGAAAAACTTAGAAAAAAACTGTGAAAAAAAAGAAGAACTGAGCAAAAAAACTGAAGAAAAACTTAGAAAAAAACTGAAAAAAACTGCAAAAAAAGAACTGAGAAAAAAATCTGCAGAAAAAACTGAGCAGAAAAACTGATCAGAAAAACTGAGAAAAAAAACTTTTAAAAAACTGAAGAAAAACGGAGGAAAAAAACTGAGAAGAAAAATTGAGAAAAAACGACTGAAAAAACTGAAGAAAAACGAAGAAAAAAACTGTGAAAAAAATTGTGAAAAAAAAGAACTGAGAAAAAAAACTGAAGAAAAAACTGAGCAGAAAAACTGAGCAGAAAAACTGAGAAAAAAATAACTATTAAAAAAATACTGAAGAAAAACGGAGTAAAAAAACTGAAGAAAAATTGAGAAAAAACGATTCAAAAAACTGAAGAAAAACTTAGAAAAAAAACTGAAAAAAACTGAGAAAATAAACTATTAAAAAAAAACTGAAGAAAAAGGAGGAAAATCTGAGAAGAAAAACTGAGAAAAAAAGACTGAAAAAACTGAAGAAAAGCTGAGAAAAAACTGTGAAAAAAAAGAAGAACTGAGCAAAAAAACTGAAGAAAAACTTAGAAAAAAACTGAAAAAAACTGCAAAAAAAGAACTGAGAAAAAAATCTGAAGAAAAAACTGAGCAGAAAAACTGATCAGAAAAACTGAGAGAAAAAACTATTTTAAAAAACTGAAGAAAAACGGAGGAAAAAAACTGAGAAGAAAAATTGAGAAAAAACGACTGAAAAAACTGAAGAAAAACTAAGAAAAAAACTGTGAAAAAAATTGTGAAAAAAAAGAACTGAGAAAAAAATCTGAAGAAAAAACTGAGCAGAAAAACTGATCAGAAAAACTGAGAGAAAAAACTATTTTAAAAAACTGAAGAAAAACGGAGGAAAAAAACTGAGAAGAAAAATTGAGAAAAAACGACTGAAAAAACTGAAGAAAAACTAAGAAAAAAACTGTGAAAAAAATTGTGAAAAAAATGAACTGAGAAAAAAAACTGAAGAAAAAACTGAGCAGAAAAACTGAGCAGAAAAACTGAGAAAAAAAACTATAAAAAAAAACTGAAGAAAAACGGAGGAATAAAACAGAGAAGAAAAACTGAGAAACAAGACTGAAAAAACTGAAGAAAAACTTAGAAAAATACTGTGAAAAAAAGAAGAACTGAGAAAAAAAACTGAAAAAAACTGCAAAAAAAGAACTGAGAAAAAAATCTGAAGAAAAAACTGAGCAGAAAAACTGATCAGAAAAACTGAGAAAAAAAAATATTTTAAAAAACTGAAGAAAAACTAAGAAAAAAACTGTGAAAAAAATTGTGAAAAAAAAGAACTGAGAAAAAAGACTGAAAAAACTGAAGAAAAACTAAGAAAAAAAACTGAAAAAAACTGAGAAAATAAACTATTAAAAAAAAACTGAAGAAAAAGGAGGAAAATCTGAGAAGAAAAACTGAGAAAAAAAGACTGAAAAAACTGAAGAAAAACTTAGAAAACAACTGTGAAAAAAAAGAAGAACTGAGCAAAAAAACTGAAGAAAAACTTAGAAAAAAACTGAAAAAAACTGCAAAAAAAGAACTGAGAAAAAAATCTGAAGAAAAAACTGAGCAGAAAAACTGATCAGAAAAACTGAGAAAAAAAACTATTTTAAAAAACTGAAGAAAAACGGAGGAAAAAAACTGAGAAGAAAAATTGAGAAAAAACGACTGAAAAAACTGAAGAAAAACTAAGAAAAAAACTGTGAAAAAAATTGTGAAAAAAAAGGTCTGAGAAAAAAAACTGAAGAAATATTTAGAAAAAAACTGTGCACAAAACTGTGGAAAAAAAGAACTGAGAAAAAAAACTGAGAAAAAACTGAGCAGAAAAACTGAGCAGAAAAACTGAGAAAAAAAACTAGTTAAAAAAACTGAAGAAAAACGGAGGAAAAAAACTGAGAAGAAAAATTGAGAAAAAACGACTGAAAAAACTGAAGAAAAACTAAGAAAAAAACTGTGAAAAAAATTGTGAAAAAAAAGAACTGAGAAAAAAGACTGAAAAAACTGAAGAAAAACTTAGAAAAAAACTGTGAAAAAAAAGAAGAACTGAGAAAAAAAATGAAGAAAAACTTAGAAAAAAACTGTGCACAAAACTGTGAAAAAAAAGAATTCAGAAAAAAAACTGAAGAAAAAATTGTGCAGAAAAACTGAAAAAAAACTATTAAAAAAATACTGAAGAAAAACGGAGTAAAAAAACTGAGAAGAAAAATTGAGAAAAAACGACTGAAAAAACTCAAGAAAAACTTAGAAAAAAACTGTGAAAAAAAAGAACTGAGAAAAAAGACTGAAAAAACTGAAGAAAAACTTGGGAAAAAAACTGAAAAAAACTGAGAAAATAAACTATTAAAAAAAAACTGAAGAAAAAGGAGGAAAATCTGAGAAGAAAAACTGAGAAAAAAAGACTGAAAAAACTGAAGAAAAACTTAGAAAAAAACTGTGAAAAAAAAGAAGAACTGAGCAAAAAAACTGAAGAAAAACTTAGAAAAAAACTGAAAAAAACTGCAAAAAAAGAACTGAGAAAAAAATCTGCAGAAAAAACTGAGCAGAAAAACTGATCAGAAAAACTGAGAAAAAAAACTTTTAAAAAACTGAAGAAAAACGGAGGAAAAAAACTGAGAAGAAAAATTGAGAAAAAACGACTGAAAAAACTGAAGAAAAACGAAGAAAAAAACTGTGAAAAAAATTGTGAAAAAAAAGAACTGAGAAAAAAAACTGAAGAAAAAACTGAGCAGAAAAACTGAGCAGAAAAACTGAGAAAAAAATAACTATTAAAAAAATACTGAAGAAAAACGGAGTAAAAAAACTGAAGAAAAATTGAGAAAAAACGATTCAAAAAACTGAAGAAAAACTTAGAAAAAAAACTGAAAAAAACTGAGAAAATAAACTATTAAAAAAAAACTGAAGAAAAAGGAGGAAAATCTGAGAAGAAAAACTGAGAAAAAAAGACTGAAAAAACTGAAGAAAAGCTGAGAAAAAACTGTGAAAAAAAAGAAGAACTGAGCAAAAAAACTGAAGAAAAACTTAGAAAAAAACTGAAAAAAACTGCAAAAAAAGAACTGAGAAAAAAATCTGAAGAAAAAACTGAGCAGAAAAACTGATCAGAAAAACTGAGAGAAAAAACTATTTTAAAAAACTGAAGAAAAACGGAGGAAAAAAACTGAGAAGAAAAATTGAGAAAAAACGACTGAAAAAACTGAAGAAAAACTAAGAAAAAAACTGTGAAAAAAATTGTGAAAAAAAAGAACTGAGAAAAAAAACTGAAGAAAAAACTGAGCAGAAAAACTGAGCAGAAAAACTGAGAAAAAAATAACTATTAAAAAAATACTGAAGAAAAACGGAGTAAAAAAACTGAGAAGAAAAATTGAGAAAAAACGATTCAAAAAACTGAAGAAAAACTTAGAAAAAAACTGAAAAAAAAGAACTGAGAAAAAAAACTGAAGAAAAATTTAGAAAAAAACTGTGCACAAAAGTGTGGAAAAAAAGAACTGAGAAAAAAACTGAGCAGAAAAACTGAGCAGAAAAACTGAGAAAAAAAACTATTAAAAAAAACTGAAGAAAAACGGATGAAAAAAACTGAGAAGAAAAATTGAGAAAAAACGACTGAAAAAACTCAAGAAAAACTTAGAAAAAAACTGTGAAAAAAACTGAAAAAAAAGAACTGAGAAAAAAAACTGAAGAAAAAACTGAGCAGAAAAACTGAGCCGAAAAATTGACAAAAAAACTATTAAAAAAATACTGAAGAAAAACGGAGTAAAAAAACTGAGAAGAAAAATTGAGAAAAAACGACTGAAAAAACTCAAGAAAAACTTAGAAAAAAACTGTGAAAAAAAAGAACTGAGAAAAAAAACTGAAGAAAAACTTGGAAAAAAAACTGTGAACAAAACAGTGAAAAAAAAGAAGAACTGAGAAAAAAAACTGAGAAAAATCTGAAGAAAAAACTGAGCAGAAAAACTGATTAGAAAAACTGAGAAAAAAAACTATTTAAAAAAACTGAAGAAAAACGGAGGAAAAAAACTGAGAAGAAAAATTGAGAAAAAACGACTGAAAAAACTGAAGAAAAACTAAGAAAAAATCTGTGAAAAAAATTGTGAAAAAAAAGAACTGAGAAAAAAAACTGAAGAAAAAACTAAGCTGAAAAACTGAGCAGAAAAACTGAGAAAAAAATAACTATTAAAAAAATACTGAAGAAAAACGGAGTAAAAAAACTGAGAAGAAAAATTGAGAAAAAACGATTCAAAAAACTGAAGAAAAACTTAGAAAAAAACTGTGAAAAAAAAGAACTGAGAAAAAAAACTGAAGAAAAATTTAGAAAAAAACTGTGCACAAAAGTGTGGAAAAAAAGAACTGAGAAAAAAACTGAGAAAAAACTGAGCAGAAAAACTGAGCAGAAAAACTGACAAAAAAACTATTAAAAAAATACTGAAGAAAAACGGAGTAAAAAAACTGAGAAGAAAAATTGAGAAAAAACGACTGAAAAAACTCAAGAAAAACTTAGAAAAAAACTGAAAAAAAAGAACTGAGAAAAAAAACTGAAGAAAAACTTAGAAAAAAACTGTGCACAAAACTGAAAAAAAAGAATTCAGAAACAAAACTGAGAAAAAACTGTGCAGAAAAATTGAGCAGAAAAACTGAGAAAAAAAACTATTAAAAAAAACTGAAGAAAAACGGAGGAATAAAACAGAGAAGAAAAACTGAGAAAAAAGACTGAAAAAACTGAAGAAAAACTTAGGAAGAAAACTGTGAAAAAAACTGAGAAAAAAAAGTATTAAAAAAAAATTGAAGAAAAAGGAGGAAAAAAACTGAGAAGAAAAACTGAGAAAAAATGACTGAAAAAACTGAAGAAAAACTTAGAAAAAAACTGTGAAAAAAAAGAACTGAGAAAAAAAACTGAAGAAAAACTTAGAAAAAAACTGAAAAAAACTGCAAAAAAAGAACTGAGAAAAAAATCTGAAGAAAAAACTGAGCAGAAAAACTGGTCAGAAAAACTGAGAAAAAAAACTATTTAAAAAAACTGAAGAAAAACGGAGGAAAAAAACTGAGAAGAAAAATTGAGAAAACATGACTGAAAAAACTGAAGAAAAACTAAGAAAAAAACTGTGAAAAAAATTGTGAAAGAAAAGAACTGAGAAAAAAGACTGAAAAAACTGAAGAAAAAATAAGAAAAAAAACTGTGAAAAAGAACTGAGAAAAAAAAGTATTAAAAAAAATTGAAGAAAAAGGAGGAAAAAAACTGAGAAGAAAAACTGAGAAAAAAAGACTGAAAAAACTGAAGAAAAACTTGGAAAAAAACTGTGAAAAATACTGAGAAAAAAACTATTAAAATAAAATTGAGCAAAAAGGAGGAAAAAAACTGAGAAGAAAAACTGAGAAAAAAAGACTGAAAAAACTGAAGAAAAACTTAGAAAAAAACTGTGAAAAAAAAGAACTGAGAAAAAAAACTGAAGAAAAACTTAGAAAAAAACTGAAAAAAACTGCAAAAAAAGAACTGAGAAAAAAATCTGAAGAAAAAACTGAGCAGAAAAACTGATCAGAAAAACTGAGAAAAAAAACTATTTAAAAAAACTGAAGAAAA
Organism: Pristiophorus japonicus; assembly: GCF_044704955.1. NCBI lineage: Eukaryota > Metazoa > Chordata > Chondrichthyes > Pristiophoridae > Pristiophorus > Pristiophorus japonicus. The sequence goes on from NW_027251071.1 coordinate 1,350,558, forward strand.
AGGAGGAAAAAAACTGAGAAGAAAAATTGAGAAAAAACGACTGAAAAAACTGAAGAAAAACTTAGAAAAAATTGTGAAAAAAACTGTGAAAAAAAGGATCTGAGAAAAAAAACTGAAGAAATATTTAGAAAAAAACTGTGCACAAAACTGTGGAAAAAAAGAACTGAGAAAAAAAACTGAGAAAAAACTGAGCAGAAGAACTGATCAGAAAAACTGAGAAAAAAAACTAGTTCAAAAAACTGAAGAAAAACGGAGGAAAAAAACTGAGAAGAAAAATTGAGAAAAAACGACTGAAAAAACTGAAGAAAAACTAAGAAAAAAACTGTGCACAAAAGTGTGGAAAAAAAGAACTGAGAAAAAAACTGAGAAAAAACTGAGCAGAAAAACTGAGCAGAAAAACTGAGAAAAAAATCTATTAAAAAAAAACTGAAGAAAAACGGATGAAAAAAACTGAGAAGAAAAATTGAGAAAAAACGACTGAAAAAACTGAAGAAAAACTTCGAAAAAAACTGTGAAAAAAACTGAAAAAAAAGAACTGAGAAAAAAAACTGAAGAAAAACTTAGAAAAAAACTGTGCACAAAACTGTGAAAAAAAAGAACTGAGAAAAAAAACTGAGAAAAAACTGACTAGAAAAACTGAGCAGAAAAACTGAGGAGAAAAACTGAGAAAAAAAGACTGAAAAAACTGAAGAAAAAGGAGGAAAAAAACTGAGAAGAAAAACTGAGAAAAAAAGACTGAAAAAACTGAAGAAAAACTTAGAAAAAAACTGTGAAAAATACTGAGAAAAAAACTATTAAAATAAAATTGAGCAAAAAGGAGGAAAAAAACTGAGAAGAAAAACTGAGAAAAAAAGACTGAAAAAACTGAAGAAAAACTTAGAAAAAATTGTGAAAAAAAAGAAGAACTGAGAAAAAAAACTGAAAAAACTGAAGAAAAATTTAGAAAAAAACTGTGAAAAAAAAGAAGAACTGAGCAAAAAAACTGAAGAAAAACTTAGAAAAAAACTGAAAAAAACTGCAAAAAAAGAACTGAGAAAAAAATCTGAAGAAAAAACTGAGCAGAAAAACTGGTCAGAAAAACTGAGAAAAAAAACTATTTAAAAAAACTGAAGAAAAACGGAGGAAAAAAACTGAGAAGAAAAATTGAGAAAACATGACTGAAAAAACTGAAGAAAAACTAAGAAAAAAACTGTGAAAAAAATTGTGAAAGAAAAGAACTGAGAAAAAAGACTGAAAAAACTGAAGAAAAAATAAGAAAAAAAACTGTGAAAAAGAACTGAGAAAAAAAAGTATTAAAAAAAATTGAAGAAAAAGGAGGAAAAAAACTGAGAAGAAAAACTGAGAAAAAAAGACTGAAAAAACTGAAGAAAAACTTAGAAAAAAACTGTGAAAAATACTGAGAAAAAAACTATTAAAATAAAATTGAGCAAAAAGGAGGAAAAAAACTGAGAAGAAAAACTGAGAAAAAAAGACTGAAAAAACTGAAGAAAAACTTAGAAAAAAACTGTGAAAAAAAAGAACTGAGAAAAAAAACTGAAGAAAAACTTAGAAAAAAACTGAAAAAAACTGCAAAAAAAGAACTGAGAAAAAAATCTGAAGAAAAAACTGAGCAGAAAAACTGATCAGAAAAACTGAGAAAAAAAACTATTTAAAAAAACTGAAGAAAAAGGAGGAAAAAAACTGAGAAGAAAAATTGAGAAAAAACGACTGAAAAAACTGAAGAAAAACTTAGAAAAAATTGTGAAAAAAACTGTGAAAAAAAGGATCTGAGAAAAAAAACTGAAGAAATATTTAGAAAAAAACTGTGCACAAAACTGTGGAAAAAAAGAACTGAGAAAAAAAACTGAGAAAAAACTGAGCAGAAGAACTGATCAGAAAAACTGAGAAAAAAAACTAGTTCAAAAAACTGAAGAAAAACGGAGGGAAAAAACTGAGAAGAAAAATTGAGAAAAAACGACTGAAAAAACTGAAGAAAAACTAAGAAAAAAACTGTGCACAAAAGTGTGGAAAAAAAGAACTGAGAAAAAAACTGAGAAAAAACTGAGCAGAAAAACTGAGCAGAAAAACTGAGAAAAAAATCTATTAAAAAAAAACTGAAGAAAAACGGATGAAAAAAACTGAGAAGAAAAATTGAGAAAAAACGACTGAAAAAACTGAAGAAAAACTTCGAAAAAAACTGTGAAAAAAACTGAAAAAAAAGAACTGAGAAAAAAAACTGAAGAAAAACTTAGAAAAAAACTGTGCACAAAACTGTGAAAAAAAAGAACTGAGAAAAAAAACTGAGAAAAAACTGACTAGAAAAACTGAGCAGAAAAACTGAGGAGAAAAACTGAGAAAAAAAGACTGAAAAAACTGAAGAAAAAGGAGGAAAAAAACTGAGAAGAAAAACTGAGAAAAAAAGACTGAAAAAACTGAAGAAAAACTTAGAAAAAAACTGTGAAAAATACTGAGAAAAAAACTATTAAAATAAAATTGAGCAAAAAGGAGGAAAAAAACTGAGAAGAAAAACTGAGAAAAAAAGACTGAAAAAACTGAAGAAAAACTTAGAAAAAATTGTGAAAAAAAAGAACTGAGAAAAAAAACTGAAAAAACTGAAGAAAAATTTAGAAAAAAACTGTGAAAAAAAAGAAGAACTGAGCAAAAAAACTGAAGAAAAACTTAGAAAAAAACTGAAAAAAACTGCAAAAAAAGAACTGAGAAAAAAATCTGAAGAAAAAACTGAGCAGAAAAACTGATCAGAAAAACTGAGAAAAAAAACTATTTTAAAAAACTGAAGAAAAACGGAGGAAAAAAACTGAGAAGAAAAATTGAGAAAAAACGACTGAAAAAACTGAAGAAAAACGAAGAAAAAAACTGTGAAAAAAATTGTGAAAAAAAAGAACTGAGAAAAAAAACTGAAGAAAAAACTGAGCAGAAAAACTGAGCAGAAAAACTGAGAAAAAAATAACTATTAAAAAAATACTGAAGAAAAACGGAGTAAAAAAACTGAGAAGAAAAATTGAGAAAAAACGATTCAAAAAACTGAAGAAAAACTTAGAAAAAAAACTGAAAAAAACTGAGAAAATAAACTATTAAAAAAAAACTGAAGAAAAAGGAGGAAAATCTGAGAAGAAAAGCTGAGAAAAAAAGACTGAAAAAACTGAAGAAAAGCTGAGAAAAAAACTGTGAAAAAAAAGAAGAACTGAGCAAAAAAGCTGAAGAAAAACTTAGAAAAAAACTGAAAAAAACTGCAAAAAAAGAACTGAGAAAAAAATCTGAAGAAAAAACTGAGCAGAAAAACTGATCAGAAAAACTGAGAGAAAAAACTATTTTAAAAAACTGAAGAAAAACGGAGGAAAAAAACTGAGAAGAAAAATTGAGAAAAAACGACTGAAAAAACTGAAGAAAAACTAAGAAAAAAACTGTGAAAAAAATTGTGAAAAAAATGAACTGAGAAAAAAAACTGAAGAAAAAACTGAGCAGAAAAACTGAGCAGAAAAACTGAGAAAAAAAACTATTAAAAAAAACTGAAGAAAAACGGAGGAATAAAACAGAGAAGAAAAACTGAGAAACAAGACTGAAAAAACTGAAGAAAAACTTAGAAAAATACTGTGAAAAAAAGAAGAACTGAGAAAAAAAACTGAAAAAAACTGCAAAAAAAGAACTGAGAAAAAAATCTGAAGAAAAAACTGAGCAGAAAAACTGATCAGAAAAACTGAGAAAAAAAAATATTTTAAAAAACTGAAGAAAAACTAAGAAAAAAACTGTGAAAAAAATTGTGAAAAAAAAGAACTGAGAAAAAAGACTGAAAAAACTGAAGAAAAACTAAGAAAAAAAACTGAAAAAAACTGAGAAAATAAACTATTAAAAAAAAACTGAAGAAAAAGGAGGAAAATCTGAGAAGAAAAACTGAGAAAAAAAGACTGAAAAAACTGAAGAAAAACTTAGAAAACAACTGTGAAAAAAAAGAAGAACTGAGCAAAAAAACTGAAGAAAAACTTAGAAAAAAACTGAAAAAAACTGCAAAAAAAGAACTGAGAAAAAAATCTGAAGAAAAAACTGAGCAGAAAAACTGATCAGAAAAACTGAGAAAAAAAACTATTTTAAAAAACTGAAGAAAAACGGAGGAAAAAAACTGAGAAGAAAAATTGAGAAAAAACGACTGAAAAAACTGAAGAAAAACTAAGAAAAAAACTGTGAAAAAAATTGTGAAAAAAAAGAACTGAGAAAAAAGACTGAAAAAACTGAAGAAAAACTTAGAAAAAAACTGTGAAAAAAAAGAAGAACTGAGAAAAAAAATGAAGAAAAACTTAGAAAAAAACTGTGCACAAAACTGTGAAAAAAAAGAATTCAGAAAAAAAACTGAAGAAAAAACTGTGCAGAAAAACTGAAAAAAAACTATTAAAAAAATACTGAAGAAAAACGGAGTAAAAAAACTGAGAAGAAAAATTGAGAAAAAACGACTGAAAAAACTCAAGAAAAACTTAGAAAAAAACTGTGAAAAAAAAGAACTGAGAAAAAAGACTGAAAAAACTGAAGAAAAACTTGGAAAAAAAACTGAAAAAAACTGAGAAAATAAACTATTAAAAAAAAACTGAAGAAAAAGGAGGAAAATCTGAGAAGAAAAACTGAGAAAAAAAGACTGAAAAAACTGAAGAAAAACTTAGAAAAAAACTGTGAAAAAAAAGAAGAACTGAGCAAAAAAACTGAAGAAAAACTTAGAAAAAAACTGAAAAAAACTGCAAAAAAAGAACTGAGAAAAAAATCTGAAGAAAAAACTGAGCAGAAAAACTGATCAGAAAAACTGAGAAAAAAAACTTTTAAAAAACTGAAGAAAAACGGAGGAAAAAAACTGAGAAGAAAAATTGAGAAAAAACGACTGAAAAAACTGAAGAAAAACGAAGAAAAAAACTGTGAAAAAAATTGTGAAAAAAAAGAACTGAGAAAAAAAACTGAAGAAAAAACTGAGCAGAAAAACTGAGCAGAAAAACTGAGAAAAAAATAACTATTAAAAAAATACTGAAGAAAAACGGAGTAAAAAAACTGAAGAAAAATTGAGAAAAAACGATTCAAAAAACTGAAGAAAAACTTAGAAAAAAAACTGAAAAAAACTGAGAAAATAAACTATTAAAAAAAAACTGAAGAAAAAGGAGGAAAATCTGAGAAGAAAAACTGAGAAAAAAAACTGAGAAGAAAAATTGAGAAAAAACGACTGAAAAAACTGAAGAAAAACTAAGAAAAAAACTGTGAAAAAAATTGTGAAAAAAAAGGTCTGAGAAAAAAAACTGAAGAAATATTTAGAAAAAAACTGTGCACAAAACTGTGGAAAAAAAGAACTGAGAAAAAAAACTGAGAAAAAACTGAGCAGAAAAACTGAGCAGAAAAACTGAGAAAAAAAACTAGTTAAAAAAACTGAAGAAAAACGGAGGAAAAAAACTGAGAAGAAAAATTGAGAAAAAACGACTGAAAAAACTGAAGAAAAACTAAGAAAAAAACTGTGAAAAAAATTGTGAAAAAAAAGAACTGAGAAAAAAGACTGAAAAAACTGAAGAAAAACTTAGAAAAAAACTGTGAAAAAAAAGAAGAACTGAGAAAAAAAATGAAGAAAAACTTAGAAAAAAACTGTGCACAAAACTGTGAAAAAAAAGAATTCAGAAAAAAAACTGAAGAAAAAATTGTGCAGAAAAACTGAAAAAAAACTATTAAAAAAATACTGAAGAAAAACGGAGTAAAAAAACTGAGAAGAAAAATTGAGAAAAAACGACTGAAAAAACTCAAGAAAAACTTAGAAAAAAACTGTGAAAAAAAAGAACTGAGAAAAAAGACTGAAAAAACTGAAGAAAAACTTGGGAAAAAAACTGAAAAAAACTGAGAAAATAAACTATTAAAAAAAAACTGAAGAAAAAGGAGGAAAATCTGAGAAGAAAAACTGAGAAAAAAAGACTGAAAAAACTGAAGAAAAACTTAGAAAAAAACTGTGAAAAAAAAGAAGAACTGAGCAAAAAAACTGAAGAAAAACTTAGAAAAAAACTGAAAAAAACTGCAAAAAAAGAACTGAGAAAAAAATCTGCAGAAAAAACTGAGCAGAAAAACTGATCAGAAAAACTGAGAAAAAAAACTTTTAAAAAACTGAAGAAAAACGGAGGAAAAAAACTGAGAAGAAAAATTGAGAAAAAACGACTGAAAAAACTGAAGAAAAACGAAGAAAAAAACTGTGAAAAAAATTGTGAAAAAAAAGAACTGAGAAAAAAAACTGAAGAAAAAACTGAGCAGAAAAACTGAGCAGAAAAACTGAGAAAAAAATAACTATTAAAAAAATACTGAAGAAAAACGGAGTAAAAAAACTGAAGAAAAATTGAGAAAAAACGATTCAAAAAACTGAAGAAAAACTTAGAAAAAAAACTGAAAAAAACTGAGAAAATAAACTATTAAAAAAAAACTGAAGAAAAAGGAGGAAAATCTGAGAAGAAAAACTGAGAAAAAAAGACTGAAAAAACTGAAGAAAAGCTGAGAAAAAACTGTGAAAAAAAAGAAGAACTGAGCAAAAAAACTGAAGAAAAACTTAGAAAAAAACTGAAAAAAACTGCAAAAAAAGAACTGAGAAAAAAATCTGAAGAAAAAACTGAGCAGAAAAACTGATCAGAAAAACTGAGAGAAAAAACTATTTTAAAAAACTGAAGAAAAACGGAGGAAAAAAACTGAGAAGAAAAATTGAGAAAAAACGACTGAAAAAACTGAAGAAAAACTAAGAAAAAAACTGTGAAAAAAATTGTGAAAAAAAAGAACTGAGAAAAAAAACTGAAGAAAAAACTGAGCAGAAAAACTGAGCAGAAAAACTGAGAAAAAAATAACTATTAAAAAAATACTGAAGAAAAACGGAGTAAAAAAACTGAGAAGAAAAATTGAGAAAAAACGATTCAAAAAACTGAAGAAAAACTTAGAAAAAAACTGAAAAAAAAGAACTGAGAAAAAAAACTGAAGAAAAATTTAGAAAAAAACTGTGCACAAAAGTGTGGAAAAAAAGAACTGAGAAAAAAACTGAGCAGAAAAACTGAGCAGAAAAACTGAGAAAAAAAACTATTAAAAAAAACTGAAGAAAAACGGATGAAAAAAACTGAGAAGAAAAATTGAGAAAAAACGACTGAAAAAACTCAAGAAAAACTTAGAAAAAAACTGTGAAAAAAACTGAAAAAAAAGAACTGAGAAAAAAAACTGAAGAAAAAACTGAGCAGAAAAACTGAGCCGAAAAATTGACAAAAAAACTATTAAAAAAATACTGAAGAAAAACGGAGTAAAAAAACTGAGAAGAAAAATTGAGAAAAAACGACTGAAAAAACTCAAGAAAAACTTAGAAAAAAACTGTGAAAAAAAAGAACTGAGAAAAAAAACTGAAGAAAAACTTGGAAAAAAAACTGTGAACAAAACAGTGAAAAAAAAGAAGAACTGAGAAAAAAAACTGAGAAAAATCTGAAGAAAAAACTGAGCAGAAAAACTGATTAGAAAAACTGAGAAAAAAAACTATTTAAAAAAACTGAAGAAAAACGGAGGAAAAAAACTGAGAAGAAAAATTGAGAAAAAACGACTGAAAAAACTGAAGAAAAACTAAGAAAAAATCTGTGAAAAAAATTGTGAAAAAAAAGAACTGAGAAAAAAAACTGAAGAAAAAACTAAGCTGAAAAACTGAGCAGAAAAACTGAGAAAAAAATAACTATTAAAAAAATACTGAAGAAAAACGGAGTAAAAAAACTGAGAAGAAAAATTGAGAAAAAACGATTCAAAAAACTGAAGAAAAACTTAGAAAAAAACTGTGAAAAAAAAGAACTGAGAAAAAAAACTGAAGAAAAATTTAGAAAAAAACTGTGCACAAAAGTGTGGAAAAAAAGAACTGAGAAAAAAACTGAGAAAAAACTGAGCAGAAAAACTGAGCAGAAAAACTGACAAAAAAACTATTAAAAAAATACTGAAGAAAAACGGAGTAAAAAAACTGAGAAGAAAAATTGAGAAAAAACGACTGAAAAAACTCAAGAAAAACTTAGAAAAAAACTGAAAAAAAAGAACTGAGAAAAAAAACTGAAGAAAAACTTAGAAAAAAACTGTGCACAAAACTGAAAAAAAAGAATTCAGAAACAAAACTGAGAAAAAACTGTGCAGAAAAATTGAGCAGAAAAACTGAGAAAAAAAACTATTAAAAAAAACTGAAGAAAAACGGAGGAATAAAACAGAGAAGAAAAACTGAGAAAAAAGACTGAAAAAACTGAAGAAAAACTTAGGAAGAAAACTGTGAAAAAAACTGAGAAAAAAAAGTATTAAAAAAAAATTGAAGAAAAAGGAGGAAAAAAACTGAGAAGAAAAACTGAGAAAAAATGACTGAAAAAACTGAAGAAAAACTTAGAAAAAAACTGTGAAAAAAAAGAACTGAGAAAAAAAACTGAAGAAAAACTTAGAAAAAAACTGAAAAAAACTGCAAAAAAAGAACTGAGAAAAAAATCTGAAGAAAAAACTGAGCAGAAAAACTGGTCAGAAAAACTGAGAAAAAAAACTATTTAAAAAAACTGAAGAAAAACGGAGGAAAAAAACTGAGAAGAAAAATTGAGAAAACATGACTGAAAAAACTGAAGAAAAACTAAGAAAAAAACTGTGAAAAAAATTGTGAAAGAAAAGAACTGAGAAAAAAGACTGAAAAAACTGAAGAAAAAATAAGAAAAAAAACTGTGAAAAAGAACTGAGAAAAAAAAGTATTAAAAAAAATTGAAGAAAAAGGAGGAAAAAAACTGAGAAGAAAAACTGAGAAAAAAAGACTGAAAAAACTGAAGAAAAACTTGGAAAAAAACTGTGAAAAATACTGAGAAAAAAACTATTAAAATAAAATTGAGCAAAAAGGAGGAAAAAAACTGAGAAGAAAAACTGAGAAAAAAAGACTGAAAAAACTGAAGAAAAACTTAGAAAAAAACTGTGAAAAAAAAGAACTGAGAAAAAAAACTGAAGAAAAACTTAGAAAAAAACTGAAAAAAACTGCAAAAAAAGAACTGAGAAAAAAATCTGAAGAAAAAACTGAGCAGAAAAACTGATCAGAAAAACTGAGAAAAAAAACTATTTAAAAAAACTGAAGAAAAAGGAGGAAAAAAACTGAGAAGAAAAATTGAGAAAAAACGACTGAAAAAACTGAAGAAAAACTTAGAAAAAATTGTGAAAAAAACTGTGAAAAAAAGGATCTGAGAAAAAAAACTGAAGAAATATTTAGAAAAAAACTGTGCACAAAACTGTGGAAAAAAAGAACTGAGAAAAAAAACTGAGAAAAAACTGAGCAGAAGAACTGATCAGAAAAACTGAGAAAAAAAACTAGTTCAAAAAACTGAAGAAAAACGGAGGAAAAAAACTGAGAAGAAAAATTGAGAAAAAACGACTGAAAAAACTGAAGAAAAACTAAGAAAAAAACTGTGCACAAAAGTGTGGAAAAAAAGAACTGAGAAAAAAACTGAGAAAAAACTGAGCAGAAAAACTGAGCAGAAAAACTGAGAAAAAAATCTATTAAAAAAAAACTGAAGAAAAACGGATGAAAAAAACTGAGAAGAAAAATTGAGAAAAAACGACTGAAAAAACTGAAGAAAAACTTCGAAAAAAACTGTGAAAAAAACTGAAAAAAAAGAACTGAGAAAAAAAACTGAAGAAAAACTTAGAAAAAAACTGTGCACAAAACTGTGAAAAAAAAGAACTGAGAAAAAAAACTGAGAAAAAACTGACTAGAAAAACTGAGCAGAAAAACTGAGGAGAAAAACTGAGAAAAAAAGACTGAAAAAACTGAAGAAAAAGGAGGAAAAAAACTGAGAAGAAAAACTGAGAAAAAAAGACTGAAAAAACTGAAGAAAAACTTAGAAAAAAACTGTGAAAAATACTGAGAAAAAAACTATTAAAATAAAATTGAGCAAAAAGGAGGAAAAAAACTGAGAAGAAAAACTGAGAAAAAAAGACTGAAAAAACTGAAGAAAAACTTAGAAAAAATTGTGAAAAAAAAGAAGAACTGAGAAAAAAAACTGAAAAAACTGAAGAAAAATTTAGAAAAAAACTGTGAAAAAAAAGAAGAACTGAGCAAAAAAACTGAAGAAAAACTTAGAAAAAAACTGAAAAAAACTGCAAAAAAAGAACTGAGAAAAAAATCTGAAGAAAAAACTGAGCAGAAAAACTGGTCAGAAAAACTGAGAAAAAAAACTATTTAAAAAAACTGAAGAAAAACGGAGGAAAAAAACTGAGAAGAAAAATTGAGAAAACATGACTGAAAAAACTGAAGAAAAACTAAGAAAAAAACTGTGAAAAAAATTGTGAAAGAAAAGAACTGAGAAAAAAGACTGAAAAAACTGAAGAAAAAATAAGAAAAAAAACTGTGAAAAAGAACTGAGAAAAAAAAGTATTAAAAAAAATTGAAGAAAAAGGAGGAAAAAAACTGAGAAGAAAAACTGAGAAAAAAAGACTGAAAAAACTGAAGAAAAACTTAGAAAAAAACTGTGAAAAATACTGAGAAAAAAACTATTAAAATAAAATTGAGCAAAAAGGAGGAAAAAAACTGAGAAGAAAAACTGAGAAAAAAAGACTGAAAAAACTGAAGAAAAACTTAGAAAAAAACTGTGAAAAAAAAGAACTGAGAAAAAAAACTGAAGAAAAACTTAGAAAAAAACTGAAAAAAACTGCAAAAAAAGAACTGAGAAAAAAATCTGAAGAAAAAACTGAGCAGAAAAACTGATCAGAAAAACTGAGAAAAAAAACTATTTAAAAAAACTGAAGAAAAAGGAGGAAAAAAACTGAGAAGAAAAATTGAGAAAAAACGACTGAAAAAACTGAAGAAAAACTTAGAAAAAATTGTGAAAAAAACTGTGAAAAAAAGGATCTGAGAAAAAAAACTGAAGAAATATTTAGAAAAAAACTGTGCACAAAACTGTGGAAAAAAAGAACTGAGAAAAAAAACTGAGAAAAAACTGAGCAGAAGAACTGATCAGAAAAACTGAGAAAAAAAACTAGTTCAAAAAACTGAAGAAAAACGGAGGGAAAAAACTGAGAAGAAAAATTGAGAAAAAACGACTGAAAAAACTGAAGAAAAACTAAGAAAAAAACTGTGCACAAAAGTGTGGAAAAAAAGAACTGAGAAAAAAACTGAGAAAAAACTGAGCAGAAAAACTGAGCAGAAAAACTGAGAAAAAAATCTATTAAAAAAAAACTGAAGAAAAACGGATGAAAAAAACTGAGAAGAAAAATTGAGAAAAAACGACTGAAAAAACTGAAGAAAAACTTCGAAAAAAACTGTGAAAAAAACTGAAAAAAAAGAACTGAGAAAAAAAACTGAAGAAAAACTTAGAAAAAAACTGTGCACAAAACTGTGAAAAAAAAGAACTGAGAAAAAAAACTGAGAAAAAACTGACTAGAAAAACTGAGCAGAAAAACTGAGGAGAAAAACTGAGAAAAAAAGACTGAAAAAACTGAAGAAAAAGGAGGAAAAAAACTGAGAAGAAAAACTGAGAAAAAAAGACTGAAAAAACTGAAGAAAAACTTAGAAAAAAACTGTGAAAAATACTGAGAAAAAAACTATTAAAATAAAATTGAGCAAAAAGGAGGAAAAAAACTGAGAAGAAAAACTGAGAAAAAAAGACTGAAAAAACTGAAGAAAAACTTAGAAAAAATTGTGAAAAAAAAGAACTGAGAAAAAAAACTGAAAAAACTGAAGAAAAATTTAGAAAAAAACTGTGAAAAAAAAGAAGAACTGAGCAAAAAAACTGAAGAAAAACTTAGAAAAAAACTGAAAAAAACTGCAAAAAAAGAACTGAGAAAAAAATCTGAAGAAAAAACTGAGCAGAAAAACTGATCAGAAAAACTGAGAAAAAAAACTATTTTAAAAAACTGAAGAAAAACGGAGGAAAAAAACTGAGAAGAAAAATTGAGAAAAAACGACTGAAAAAACTGAAGAAAAACGAAGAAAAAAACTGTGAAAAAAATTGTGAAAAAAAAGAACTGAGAAAAAAAACTGAAGAAAAAACTGAGCAGAAAAACTGAGCAGAAAAACTGAGAAAAAAATAACTATTAAAAAAATACTGAAGAAAAACGGAGTAAAAAAACTGAGAAGAAAAATTGAGAAAAAACGATTCAAAAAACTGAAGAAAAACTTAGAAAAAAAACTGAAAAAAACTGAGAAAATAAACTATTAAAAAAAAACTGAAGAAAAAGGAGGAAAATCTGAGAAGAAAAGCTGAGAAAAAAAGACTGAAAAAACTGAAGAAAAGCTGAGAAAAAAACTGTGAAAAAAAAGAAGAACTGAGCAAAAAAGCTGAAGAAAAACTTAGAAAAAAACTGAAAAAAACTGCAAAAAAAGAACTGAGAAAAAAATCTGAAGAAAAAACTGAGCAGAAAAACTGATCAGAAAAACTGAGAGAAAAAACTATTTTAAAAAACTGAAGAAAAACGGAGGAAAAAAACTGAGAAGAAAAATTGAGAAAAAACGACTGAAAAAACTGAAGAAAAACTAAGAAAAAAACTGTGAAAAAAATTGTGAAAAAAATGAACTGAGAAAAAAAACTGAAGAAAAAACTGAGCAGAAAAACTGAGCAGAAAAACTGAGAAAAAAAACTATTAAAAAAAACTGAAGAAAAACGGAGGAATAAAACAGAGAAGAAAAACTGAGAAACAAGACTGAAAAAACTGAAGAAAAACTTAGAAAAATACTGTGAAAAAAAGAAGAACTGAGAAAAAAAACTGAAAAAAACTGCAAAAAAAGAACTGAGAAAAAAATCTGAAGAAAAAACTGAGCAGAAAAACTGATCAGAAAAACTGAGAAAAAAAAATATTTTAAAAAACTGAAGAAAAACTAAGAAAAAAACTGTGAAAAAAATTGTGAAAAAAAAGAACTGAGAAAAAAGACTGAAAAAACTGAAGAAAAACTAAGAAAAAAAACTGAAAAAAACTGAGAAAATAAACTATTAAAAAAAAACTGAAGAAAAAGGAGGAAAATCTGAGAAGAAAAACTGAGAAAAAAAGACTGAAAAAACTGAAGAAAAACTTAGAAAACAACTGTGAAAAAAAAGAAGAACTGAGCAAAAAAACTGAAGAAAAACTTAGAAAAAAACTGAAAAAAACTGCAAAAAAAGAACTGAGAAAAAAATCTGAAGAAAAAACTGAGCAGAAAAACTGATCAGAAAAACTGAGAAAAAAAACTATTTTAAAAAACTGAAGAAAAACGGAGGAAAAAAACTGAGAAGAAAAATTGAGAAAAAACGACTGAAAAAACTGAAGAAAAACTAAGAAAAAAACTGTGAAAAAAATTGTGAAAAAAAAGAACTGAGAAAAAAGACTGAAAAAACTGAAGAAAAACTTAGAAAAAAACTGTGAAAAAAAAGAAGAACTGAGAAAAAAAATGAAGAAAAACTTAGAAAAAAACTGTGCACAAAACTGTGAAAAAAAAGAATTCAGAAAAAAAACTGAAGAAAAAACTGTGCAGAAAAACTGAAAAAAAACTATTAAAAAAATACTGAAGAAAAACGGAGTAAAAAAACTGAGAAGAAAAATTGAGAAAAAACGACTGAAAAAACTCAAGAAAAACTTAGAAAAAAACTGTGAAAAAAAAGAACTGAGAAAAAAGACTGAAAAAACTGAAGAAAAACTTGGAAAAAAAACTGAAAAAAACTGAGAAAATAAACTATTAAAAAAAAACTGAAGAAAAAGGAGGAAAATCTGAGAAGAAAAACTGAGAAAAAAAGACTGAAAAAACTGAAGAAAAACTTAGAAAAAAACTGTGAAAAAAAAGAAGAACTGAGCAAAAAAACTGAAGAAAAACTTAGAAAAAAACTGAAAAAAACTGCAAAAAAAGAACTGAGAAAAAAATCTGAAGAAAAAACTGAGCAGAAAAACTGATCAGAAAAACTGAGAAAAAAAACTTTTAAAAAACTGAAGAAAAACGGAGGAAAAAAACTGAGAAGAAAAATTGAGAAAAAACGACTGAAAAAACTGAAGAAAAACGAAGAAAAAAACTGTGAAAAAAATTGTGAAAAAAAAGAACTGAGAAAAAAAACTGAAGAAAAAACTGAGCAGAAAAACTGAGCAGAAAAACTGAGAAAAAAATAACTATTAAAAAAATACTGAAGAAAAACGGAGTAAAAAAACTGAAGAAAAATTGAGAAAAAACGATTCAAAAAACTGAAGAAAAACTTAGAAAAAAAACTGAAAAAAACTGAGAAAATAAACTATTAAAAAAAAACTGAAGAAAAAGGAGGAAAATCTGAGAAGAAAAACTGAGAAAAAAAGACTGAAAAAACTGAAGAAAAGCTGAGAAAAAAACTGTGAAAAAAAAGAAGAACTGAGCAAAAAAACTGAAGAAAAACTTAGAAAAAAACTGAAAAAAACTGCAAAAAAAGAACTGAGAAAAAAATCTGAAGAAAAAACTGAGCAGAAAAACTGATCAGAAAAACTGAGAGAAAAAACTATTTTAAAAAACTGAAGAAAAACGGAAGGAAAAAACTGAGAAGAAAAATTGAGAAAAAACGACTGAAAAAACTGAAGAAAAACTAAGAAAAAAACTGTGAAAAAAATTGTGAAAAACAAGAACTGAGAAAAAAAACTGAAGAAAAAACTGAGCAGAAAAACTGAGCAGAAAAACTGAGAAAAAAATAACTATTAAAAAAATACTGAAGAAAAACGGAGTAAAAAAACTGAGAAGAAAAATTGAGAAAAAACGATTCAAAAAACTGAAGAAGAACTTAGAAAAAAACTGAAAAAAAAGAACTGAGAAAAAAAACTGAAGAAAAATTTAGAAAAAAACTGTGCACAAAAGTGTGGAAAAAAAGAACTGAGAAAAAAACTGAGCAGAAAAACTGAGCAGAAAAACTGAGAAAAAAAACTATTAAAAAAAACTGAAGAAAAACGGATGAAAAAAACTGAGAAGAAAAATTGAGAAAAAACGACTGAAAAAACTCAAGAAAAACTTAGAAAAAAACTGTGAAAAAAACTGAAAAAAAAGAACTGAGAAAAAAAACTGAAGAAAAAACTGAGCAGAAAAACTGAGCCGAAAAATTGACAAAAAAACTATTAAAAAAATACTGAAGAAAAACGGAGTAAAAAAACTGAGAAGAAAAATTGAGAAAAAACGACTGAAAAAACTCAAGAAAAACTTAGAAAAAAACTGTGAAAAAAAAGAACTGAGAAAAAAAACTGAAGAAAAACTTGGAAAAAAAACTGTGAACAAAACAGTGAAAAAAAAGAAGAACTGAGAAAAAAAACTGAGAAAAATCTGAAGAAAAAACTGAGCAGAAAAACTGATTAGAAAAACTGAGAAAAAAAACTATTTAAAAAAACTGAAGAAAAACGGAGGAAAAAAACTGAGAAGAAAAATTGAGAAAAAACGACTGAAAAAACTGAAGAAAACCTAAGAAAAAATCTGTGAAAAAAATTGTGAAAAAAAAGAACTGAGAAAAAAAACTGAAGAAAAAACTAAGCTGAAAAACTGAGCAGAAAAACTGAGAAAAAAATAACTATTAAAAAAATACTGAAGAAAAACGGAGTAAAAAAACTGAGAAGAAAAATTGAGAAAAAACGATTCAAAAAACTGAAGAAAAACTTAGAAAAAAACTGTGAAAAAAAAGAACTGAGAAAAAAAACTGAAGAAAAATTTAGAAAAAAACTGTGCACAAAAGTGTGGAAAAAAAGAACTGAGAAAAAAACTGAGAAAAAACTGAGCAGAAAAACTGAGCAGAAAAACTGACAAAAAAACTATTAAAAAAATACTGAAGAAAAACGGAGTAAAAAAACTGAGAAGAAAAATTGAGAAAAAACGACTGAAAAAACTCAAGAAAAACTTAGAAAAAAACTGAAAAAAAAGAACTGAGAAAAAAAACTGAAGAAAAACTTAGAAAAAAACTGTGCACAAAACTGAAAAAAAAGAATTCAGAAACAAAACTGAGAAAAAACTGTGCAGAAAAATTGAGCAGAAAAACTGAGAAAAAAAACTATTAAAAAAAACTGAAGAAAAACGGAGGAATAAAACAGAGAAGAAAAACTGAGAAAAAAGACTGAAAAAACTGAAGAAAAACTTAGGAAGAAAACTGTGAAAAAAACTGAGAAAAAAAAGTATTAAAAAAAAATTGAAGAAAAAGGAGGAAAAAAACTGAGAAGAAAAACTGAGAAAAAATGACTGAAAAAACTGAAGAAAAACTTAGAAAAAAACTGTGAAAAAAAAGAACTGAGAAAAAAAACTGAAGAAAAACTTAGAAAAAAACTGAAAAAAACTGCAAAAAAAGAACTGAGAAAAAAATCTGAAGAAAAAACTGAGCAGAAAAACTGGTCAGAAAAACTGAGAAAAAAAACTATTTAAAAAAACTGAAGAAAAACGGAGGAAAAAAACTGAGAAGAAAAATTGAGAAAACATGACTGAAAAAACTGAAGAAAAACTAAGAAAAAAACTGTGAAAAAAATTGTGAAAGAAAAGAACTGAGAAAAAAGACTGAAAAAACTGAAGAAAAAATAAGAAAAAAAACTGTGAAAAAGAACTGAGAAAAA
Organism: Pristiophorus japonicus; assembly: GCF_044704955.1. Classification (NCBI taxonomy): domain Eukaryota; kingdom Metazoa; phylum Chordata; class Chondrichthyes; family Pristiophoridae; genus Pristiophorus; species Pristiophorus japonicus. Next base: position 1,367,061 of record NW_027251071.1, read on the forward strand.
AAAGTATTAAAAAAAATTGAAGAAAAAGGAGGAAAAAAACTGAGAAGAAAAACTGAGAAAAAAAGACTGAAAAAACTGAAGAAAAACTTAGAAAAAAACTGTGAAAAATACTGAGAAAAAAACTATTAAAATAAAATTGAGCAAAAAGGAGGAAAAAAACTGAGAAGAAAAACTGAGAAAAAAAGACTGAAAAAACTGAAGAAAAACTTAGAAAAAAACTGTGAAAAAAAAGAACTGAGAAAAAAAACTGAAGAAAAACTTAGAAAAAAACTGAAAAAAACTGCAAAAAAAGAACTGAGAAAAAAATCTGAAGAAAAAACTGAGCAGAAAAACTGATCAGAAAAACTGAGAAAAAAAACTATTTAAAAAAACTGAAGAAAAAGGAGGAAAAAAACTGAGAAGAAAAATTGAGAAAAAACGACTGAAAAAACTCAAGAAAAACTTAGAAAAAAACTGTGAAAAAAACTGAAAAAAAAGAACTGAGAAAAAAAACTGAAGAAAAAACTGAGCAGAAAAACTGAGCCGAAAAATTGACAAAAAAACTATTAAAAAAATACTGAAGAAAAACGGAGTAAAAAAACTGAGAAGAAAAATTGAGAAAAAACGACTGAAAAAACTCAAGAAAAACTTAGAAAAAAACTGTGAAAAAAAAGAACTGAGAAAAAAAACTGAAGAAAAACTTGGAAAAAAAACTGTGAACAAAACAGTGAAAAAAAAGAAGAACTGAGAAAAAAAACTGAGAAAAATCTGAAGAAAAAACTGAGCAGAAAAACTGATTAGAAAAACTGAGAAAAAAAACTATTTAAAAAAACTGAAGAAAAACGGAGGAAAAAAACTGAGAAGAAAAATTGAGAAAAAACGACTGAAAAAACTGAAGAAAAACTAAGAAAAAATCTGTGAAAAAAATTGTGAAAAAAAAGAACTGAGAAAAAAAACTGAAGAAAAAACTAAGCTGAAAAACTGAGCAGAAAAACTGAGAAAAAAATAACTATTAAAAAAATACTGAAGAAAAACGGAGTAAAAAAACTGAGAAGAAAAATTGAGAAAAAACGATTCAAAAAACTGAAGAAAAACTTAGAAAAAAACTGTGAAAAAAAAGAACTGAGAAAAAAAACTGAAGAAAAATTTAGAAAAAAACTGTGCACAAAAGTGTGGAAAAAAAGAACTGAGAAAAAAACTGAGAAAAAACTGAGCAGAAAAACTGAGCAGAAAAACTGACAAAAAAACTATTAAAAAAATACTGAAGAAAAACGGAGTAAAAAAACTGAGAAGAAAAATTGAGAAAAAACGACTGAAAAAACTCAAGAAAAACTTAGAAAAAAACTGAAAAAAAAGAACTGAGAAAAAAAACTGAAGAAAAACTTAGAAAAAAACTGTGCACAAAACTGAAAAAAAAGAATTCAGAAACAAAACTGAGAAAAAACTGTGCAGAAAAATTGAGCAGAAAAACTGAGAAAAAAAACTATTAAAAAAAACTGAAGAAAAACGGAGGAATAAAACAGAGAAGAAAAACTGAGAAAAAAGACTGAAAAAACTGAAGAAAAACTTAGGAAGAAAACTGTGAAAAAAACTGAGAAAAAAAAGTATTAAAAAAAAATTGAAGAAAAAGGAGGAAAAAAACTGAGAAGAAAAACTGAGAAAAAATGACTGAAAAAACTGAAGAAAAACTTAGAAAAAAACTGTGAAAAAAAAGAACTGAGAAAAAAAACTGAAGAAAAACTTAGAAAAAAACTGAAAAAAACTGCAAAAAAAGAACTGAGAAAAAAATCTGAAGAAAAAACTGAGCAGAAAAACTGGTCAGAAAAACTGAGAAAAAAAACTATTTAAAAAAACTGAAGAAAAACGGAGGAAAAAAACTGAGAAGAAAAATTGAGAAAACATGACTGAAAAAACTGAAGAAAAACTAAGAAAAAAACTGTGAAAAAAATTGTGAAAGAAAAGAACTGAGAAAAAAGACTGAAAAAACTGAAGAAAAAATAAGAAAAAAAACTGTGAAAAAGAACTGAGAAAAAAAAGTATTAAAAAAAATTGAAGAAAAAGGAGGAAAAAAACTGAGAAGAAAAACTGAGAAAAAAAGACTGAAAAAACTGAAGAAAAACTTAGAAAAAAACTGTGAAAAATACTGAGAAAAAAACTATTAAAATAAAATTGAGCAAAAAGGAGGAAAAAAACTGAGAAGAAAAACTGAGAAAAAAAGACTGAAAAAACTGAAGAAAAACTTAGAAAAAAACTGTGAAAAAAAAGAACTGAGAAAAAAAACTGAAGAAAAACTTAGAAAAAAACTGAAAAAAACTGCAAAAAAAGAACTGAGAAAAAAATCTGAAGAAAAAACTGAGCAGAAAAACTGATCAGAAAAACTGAGAAAAAAAACTATTTAAAAAAACTGAAGAAAAAGGAGGAAAAAAACTGAGAAGAAAAATTGAGAAAAAACGACTGAAAAAACTCAAGAAAAACTTAGAAAAAAACTGTGAAAAAAACTGAAAAAAAAGAACTGAGAAAAAAAACTGAAGAAAAAACTGAGCAGAAAAACTGAGCCGAAAAATTGACAAAAAAACTATTAAAAAAATACTGAAGAAAAACGGAGTAAAAAAACTGAGAAGAAAAATTGAGAAAAAACGACTGAAAAAACTCAAGAAAAACTTAGAAAAAAACTGTGAAAAAAAAGAACTGAGAAAAAAAACTGAAGAAAAACTTGGAAAAAAAACTGTGAACAAAACAGTGAAAAAAAAGAAGAACTGAGAAAAAAAACTGAGAAAAATCTGAAGAAAAAACTGAGCAGAAAAACTGATTAGAAAAACTGAGAAAAAAAACTATTTAAAAAAACTGAAGAAAAACGGAGGAAAAAAACTGAGAAGAAAAATTGAGAAAAAACGACTGAAAAAACTGAAGAAAAACTAAGAAAAAATCTGTGAAAAAAATTGTGAAAAAAAAGAACTGAGAAAAAAAACTGAAGAAAAAACTAAGCTGAAAAACTGAGCAGAAAAACTGAGAAAAAAATAACTATTAAAAAAATACTGAAGAAAAACGGAGTAAAAAAACTGAGAAGAAAAATTGAGAAAAAACGATTCAAAAAACTGAAGAAAAACTTAGAAAAAAACTGTGAAAAAAAAGAACTGAGAAAAAAAACTGAAGAAAAATTTAGAAAAAAACTGTGCACAAAAGTGTGGAAAAAAAGAACTGAGAAAAAAACTGAGAAAAAACTGAGCAGAAAAACTGAGCAGAAAAACTGACAAAAAAACTATTAAAAAAATACTGAAGAAAAACGGAGTAAAAAAACTGAGAAGAAAAATTGAGAAAAAACGACTGAAAAAACTCAAGAAAAACTTAGAAAAAAACTGAAAAAAAAGAACTGAGAAAAAAAACTGAAGAAAAACTTAGAAAAAAACTGTGCACAAAACTGAAAAAAAAGAATTCAGAAACAAAACTGAGAAAAAACTGTGCAGAAAAATTGAGCAGAAAAACTGAGAAAAAAAACTATTAAAAAAAACTGAAGAAAAACGGAGGAATAAAACAGAGAAGAAAAACTGAGAAAAAAGACTGAAAAAACTGAAGAAAAACTTAGGAAGAAAACTGTGAAAAAAACTGAGAAAAAAAAGTATTAAAAAAAAATTGAAGAAAAAGGAGGAAAAAAACTGAGAAGAAAAACTGAGAAAAAATGACTGAAAAAACTGAAGAAAAACTTAGAAAAAAACTGTGAAAAAAAAGAACTGAGAAAAAAAACTGAAGAAAAACTTAGAAAAAAACTGAAAAAAACTGCAAAAAAAGAACTGAGAAAAAAATCTGAAGAAAAAACTGAGCAGAAAAACTGGTCAGAAAAACTGAGAAAAAAAACTATTTAAAAAAACTGAAGAAAAACGGAGGAAAAAAACTGAGAAGAAAAATTGAGAAAACATGACTGAAAAAACTGAAGAAAAACTAAGAAAAAAACTGTGAAAAAAATTGTGAAAGAAAAGAACTGAGAAAAAAGACTGAAAAAACTGAAGAAAAAATAAGAAAAAAAACTGTGAAAAAGAACTGAGAAAAAAAAGTATTAAAAAAAATTGAAGAAAAAGGAGGAAAAAAACTGAGAAGAAAAACTGAGAAAAAAAGACTGAAAAAACTGAAGAAAAACTTAGAAAAAAACTGTGAAAAATACTGAGAAAAAAACTATTAAAATAAAATTGAGCAAAAAGGAGGAAAAAAACTGAGAAGAAAAACTGAGAAAAAAAGACTGAAAAAACTGAAGAAAAACTTAGAAAAAAACTGTGAAAAAAAAGAACTGAGAAAAAAAACTGAAGAAAAACTTAGAAAAAAACTGAAAAAAACTGCAAAAAAAGAACTGAGAAAAAAATCTGAAGAAAAAACTGAGCAGAAAAACTGATCAGAAAAACTGAGAAAAAAAACTATTTAAAAAAACTGAAGAAAAAGGAGGAAAAAAACTGAGAAGAAAAATTGAGAAAAAACGACTGAAAAAACTGAAGAAAAACTTAGAAAAAATTGTGAAAAAAACTGTGAAAAAAAGGATCTGAGAAAAAAAACTGAAGAAATATTTAGAAAAAAACTGTGCACAAAACTGTGGAAAAAAAGAACTGAGAAAAAAAACTGAGAAAAAACTGAGCAGAAGAACTGATCAGAAAAACTGAGAAAAAAAACTAGTTCAAAAAACTGAAGAAAAACGGAGGAAAAAAACTGAGAAGAAAAATTGAGAAAAAACGACTGAAAAAACTGAAGAAAAACTAAGAAAAAAACTGTGCACAAAAGTGTGGAAAAAAAGAACTGAGAAAAAAACTGAGAAAAAACTGAGCAGAAAAACTGAGCAGAAAAACTGAGAAAAAAATCTATTAAAAAAAAACTGAAGAAAAACGGATGAAAAAAACTGAGAAGAAAAATTGAGAAAAAACGACTGAAAAAACTGAAGAAAAACTTCGAAAAAAACTGTGAAAAAAACTGAAAAAAAAGAACTGAGAAAAAAAACTGAAGAAAAACTTAGAAAAAAACTGTGCACAAAACTGTGAAAAAAAAGAACTGAGAAAAAAAACTGAGAAAAAACTGACTAGAAAAACTGAGCAGAAAAACTGAGGAGAAAAACTGAGAAAAAAAGACTGAAAAAACTGAAGAAAAACTTGGAAAAAAAACTGTGAAAAAAACAGTGAAAAAAAAGAAGAACTGAGAAAAAAAACTGAGAAAAAACTGACTAGAAACACTGAGCAGGAAAACTGAGGAGAAAAACTGAGAAAAAAAACTATTAAAAAAAACTGAAGAAAAAGGAGGAAAAAAACTGAGAAGACAAACTGACAAAAAAAGACTGAAAAAATTGAAGAAAAACTTAGAAAAAACTGTGAAAAAAAGAAGAACTGAGAAAAAAAACTGAAGAAAAACTTAGAAAAAAACTGAAAAAAACGGTGCAAAAAAGAACGGAGAAAAATAGCTGAAGAAAAAACTGAGCAGAAAAACTGAGCAGAAAAACTGAGAAAAAAAACTATTAAAAAAAACTGAAGAAAAAGGGAGGGAAAAAACTGAGAAGAAAAACTGAGAAAAAAAGACTGAAAAAACTGAAGAAAAACTTAGAAAAAAACTGTGAAAAAAAAGAAGAACTGAGAAAAAAAACTGAAGAAAAACTTAGAAAAAAACTGAAAAAAACTGCAAAAAAAGAACTGAGAAAAAAATCTGAAGAAAAAACTGAGCAGAAAAACTGATCAGAAAAACTGAGAAAAAAAACTATTTAAAAAAACTGAAGAAAAACTAAGAAAAAAACTGTGAAAAAAATTGTGAAAAAAATGAACTGAGAAAAAAAACTGAAGAAAAAACTGAGCAGAAAAACTGAGCAGAAAAACTGAGAAAAAAATAACTATTAAAAAAATACTGAAGAAAAACGGAGTAAAAAAACTGAGAAGAAAAATTGAGAAAAAACGATTCAAAAAACTCAAGAAAAACTTAGAAAAAAACTGTGAAAAAAAAGAACTGAGAAAAAAAAACTGAAGAAAAACTTAGAAAAAAACTGTGCACAAAAGTGTGAAAAAAAAGAACTGAGAAAAAAAATGAAGAAAAATTTAGAAAAAAACTGTGCACAAAAGTGTGGAAAAAAAGAACTGAGAAAAAAACTGAGAAAAAACTGAGCAGAAAAACTGAGCAGAAAAACTGAGAAAAAAATCTATTAAAAAAAACTGAAGAAAAAGGGAGGGAAAAAACTGAGAAGAAAAACTGAGAAAAAAAGACTGAAAAAACTGAACAAAAACTTAGAAAAAAACTGTGAAAAAAAAGAAGAACTGAGAAAAAAAACTGAAGAAAAACTTAGAAAAAAACTGTGCACAAAAGTGTGAAAAAAAAGAACTGAGAAAAAAAACTGAAGAAAAATTAAAAAAAAACTGTGCACAAAAGTGTGGAAAAAAAGAACTGAGAAAAAAACTGAGAAAAAACTGAGCAGAAAAACTGAGAAAAAAAACTATTAAAAAAAACTGAAGAAAAACGGATGAAAAAAACTGAGAAGAAAAATGGAGAAAAAACGACTGAAAAAACTGAAGAAAAACTTAGAAAAAAACTGTGAAAAAAACTGAAAAAAAAGAACTGAGAAAAAAAACTGAAGAAAAAACTGAGCAGAAAAACTGAGCAGAAAAACTGACAAAAAAAACTATTAAAAAAATACTGAAGAAAAACGGAGTAAAAAAACTGAGAAGAAAAATTGAGAAAAAACGACTGAAAAAACTGAAGAAAAACTAAGAAAAAAACTGTGAAAAAAATTGTGAAAAAAATGAACTGAGAAAAAAAACTGAAGAAAAAACTGAGCAGAAAAACTGAGCAGAAAAACTGAGAAAAAAATAACTATTAAAAAAATACTGAAGAAAAACGGAGTAAAAAAACTGAGAAGAAAAATTGAGAAAAAACGATTCAAAAAACTCAAGAAAAACTTAGAAAAAAACTGTGAAAAAAAAGAACTGAGAAAAAAAAACTGAAGAAAAACTTAGAAAAAAAACTGTGCACAAAAGTGTGAAAAAAAAGAACTGAGAAAAAAAAATGAAGAAAAATTTAGAAAAAAACTGTGCACAAAAGTGTGGAAAAAAAGAACTGAGAAAAAAACTGAGAAAAAACTGAGCAGAAAAACTGAGCAGAAAAACTGAGAAAAAAATCTATTAAAAAAAAACTGAAGAAAAACGGATGAAAAAACTGAGAAGAAAAATTGAGAAAAAACGACTGAAAAAACTGAAGAAAAACTTAGAAAAAAACTGTGAAAAAAACTGAAAAAAAAGAACTGAGAAAAAAAACTGAAGAAAAACTTAGAAAAAAACTGTGCACAAAACTGTGAAAAAAAAGAACTGAGAAAAAAAACTGAGAAAAAACTGACTAGAAAAACTGAGCAGAAAAACTGAGGAGAAAAACTGAGAAAAAAAGACTGAAAAAACTGAAGAAAAACTTAGAAAAATACAGTGAAAAAAAAGAAGAACTGAGAAAAAAAACTGAAGAAAAACTTGGAAAAAAAACTGTGAACAAAACAGTGAAAAAAAAGAAGAATTGAGAAAAAAAACTGAGAAAAAACTGACTTGAAACACTGAGCAGGAAAACTGAGGAGAAAAACTGAGAAAAAAAACTATTAAAAAAAAACTGAAGAAAAAGGAGGAAAAAACTGAGAAGACAAACTGACAAAAAAAGACTGAAAACATTGAAGAAAAACTTAGAAAAAACTGTGAAAAAAAGAAGAACTGAGAAAAAAAACTGAAGAAAAACTTAGAAAAAAACTGAAAAAAACGGTGCAAAAAAGAACGGAGAAAAATAGCTGAAGAAAAAACTGAGCAGAAAAACTGAGCAGAAAAACTGAGAACAAAAACTATTAAAAAAAACTGAAGAAAAAGGGAGGGAAAAAACTGAGCAGAAAAACTGAGAAAAAAAGACTGAAAAAACTGAACAAAAACTTAGAAAAAAACTGTGAAAAAAAAGAAGAACTGAGAAAAAAAACTGAAGAAAAACTTAGAAAAAAACTGAAAAAAACTGCAAAAAAAGAACTGAGAAAAAAATCTGAAGAAAAAACTGAGCAGAAAAACTGATCAGAAAAACTGAGAAAATAAACTATTTAAAAAAACTGAAGAAAAACGGAGGAAAAAAACTGAGAAGAAAAATTGAGAAAAAACGACTGAAAAAACTGAAGAAAAACTAAGAAAAAAACTGTGAAAAAAATTGTGAAAAAAATGAACTGAGAAAAAAAACTGAAGAAATAACTGAGCAGAAAAACTGAGCAGAAAAACTGAGAAAAAAATAACTATTAAAAAAATACTGAAGAAAAACGGAGCAAAAAAACTGAGAAGAAAAATTGAGAAAAAACGATTCAAAAAACTGAAGAAAAACTTAGAAAAAAACTGTGAAAAAAAAGAACTGAGAAAAAAAAACTGAAGAAAAACTTAGAAAAAAACTGTGCACAAAAGTGTGAAAAAAAAGAACTGAGAAAAAAAACTGAAGAAAAATTTAAAAAAAACTGTGCACAAAAGTGTGGAAAAAAAGAACTGAGAAAAAAACTGAGAAAAAACTGAGCAGAAAAACTGAGAAAAAAAACTATTAAAAAAAAACTGAAGAAAAACGGATGAAAAAAACTGAGAAGAAAAATTGAGAAAAAACGACTGAAAAAACTGAAGAAAAACTTAGAAAAAAACTGTGAAAAAAACTGAAAAAAAAGAACTGAGAAAAAAAACTGAAGAAAAAACTGAGCAGAAAAACTGAGCAGAAAAACTGACAAAAAAACTATTAAAAAAATACTGAAGAAAAACGGAGTAAAAAAACTGAGAAGAAAAATTGAGAAAAAACGACTGAAAAAACTCAAGAAAAACTTAGAAAAAAACTGTGAAAAAAAAGAACTGAGAAAAAAAACTGAAGAAAAACTTAGAAAAAAACTGTGCACAAAACTGTGAAAAAAAAGAATTCAGAAACAAAACTGAGAAAAAACTGTGCAGAAAAATTGAGCAGAAAAACTGAGAAAAAAAATATTAAAAAAAACTGAAGAAAAACGGAGGAATAAAACAGAGAAGAAAAACTGAGAAAAAAGACTGAAAAAACTGAAGAAAAACTTAGGAAAAAAACTGTGAAAAAAACTGAGAAAAAAAAGTATTAAAAAAAAATTGAAGAAAAAGGAGGAAAAGAACTGAGAAGAAAAACTGAGAAAAAATGACTGAAAAAACTGAAGAAAAACTTAGAAAAAAACTGTGAAAAAAAAGAACTGAGAAAAAAAACTGAAGAAAAACTTAGAAAAAAACTGAAAATAACTGCAAAAAAAGAACTGAGAAAAAAATCTGAAGAAAAAACTGAGCAGAAAAACTGGTCAGAAAAACTGAGAAAAAAAACTATTTAAAAAAACTGAAGAAAAACGGAGGAAAAAAACTAAGAAAAATTGAGAAAACATGACTGAAAAAACTGAAGAAAAACTAAGAAAAAAACTGTGAAAAAAATTGTGAAAGAAAAGAACTGAGAAAAAAGACTGAAAAAACTGAAGAAAAAATAAGAAAAAAAACTGAAAAAAACTGAGAAAAAAAACTATTAAAAAAAAAGTGAAGAAAAAGGAGGAAAAAAACAGAGAAGAAAAACTGAGAAAAAAGACTGAAAAAACTGAAGAAAAACTTAGGAAAAAAACTGTGAAAAAAACTGAGAAAAAAACTATTAAAATAAAATTGAGCAAAAAGGAGGAAAAAAACTGAGAAGAAAAACTGAGAAAAAATGACTGAAAAAACTGAAGAAAAACTTAGACAAAAACTGTGAAAAAAAAGAACTGAGAAAAAAATCTGAAGAAAAAACTGAGCAGAAAAACTGGTCAGAAAAACTGAGAAAAAAAACTATTTAAAAAAACTGAAGAAAAACGGAGGAAAAAAACTGAGAAGAAAAATTGAGAAAACATGACTGAAAAAACTGAAGAAAAACTAAGAAAAAAACTGTGAAAAAAATTGTGAAAGAAAAGAACTGAGAAAAAAGACTGAAAACACTGAAGAAAAAATAAGAAAAAAAACTGAAAAAAACTGAGAAAAAAAACTATTAAAAAAAAAGTGAAGAAAAAGGAGGAAAAAAACAGAGAAGAAAAACTGAGAAAAAAGACTGAAAAAACTGAAGAAAAACTTAGGAAAAAAACTGTGAAAAAAACTGAGAAAAAAACTATTAAAATAAAATTGAGCAAAAAGGAGGAAAAAAACTGAGAAGAAAAACTGAGAAAAAATGACTGAAAAAACTGAAGAAAAACTTAGACAAAAACTGTGAAAAAAAAGAACTGAGAAAAAAAACTGAAGAAAAACTTAGAAAAAAACTGAAAAAAACTGCAAAAAAAGAACTGAGAAAAAAATCTGAAGAAAAAACTGAGCAGAAAAACTGATCAGAAAAACTGAGAAAAAAAAATATTTAAAAAAACTGAAGAAAATGGAGGAAAAAAACTGAGAAGAAAAATTGAGAAAAAACGACTGAAAAAACTGAAGAAAAACTTAGAAAAAACTGTGAAAAAAAAGAAGAACTGAGAAAAAAAACTGAAGAATAACTTAGAAAAAAACTGAAAAAAACGGTGCAAAAAAGAACGGAGAAAAACATCTGAAGAAAAAACTGAGCAGAAAAACTGAGCAGAAAAACTGAGAAAAAAATATTTTAAAAAACTGAAGAAAAAGGGAGGAAAAAAACTGAGAAGAAAAATTGAGAAAAAACGACTGAAAAAACTGAAGAAAAACTTAGAAAAAATTGTGAAAAAAACTGTGAAAAAAAAGATCTGAGAAAAAAAACTGAAGAAATATTTAGAAAAAAACTGTGCACAAAACTGTGGAAAAAAAGAACTGAGAAAAAAAACTGAGAAAAAACTGAGCAGAAGAACTGATCAGAAAAACTGAGAAAAAAAACTAGTTAAAAAAACTGAAGAAAAACGGAGGAAAAAAACTGAGAAGAAAAATTGAGAAAAAACGACTGAAAAAACTGAAGAAAAACTAAGAAAAAAACTGTGCACAAAAGTGTGGAAAAAAAGAACTGAGAAAAAAACTGATAAAAAACTGAGCAGAAAAACTGAGAAAAAAATCTATTAAAAAAAAACTGAAGAAAAACGGATGAAAAAAACTGAGAAGAAAAATTGAGAAAAAACGACTGAAAAAACTGAAGAAAAACTTAGAAAAAAACTGTGAAAAAAACTGAAAAAAAAGAACTGAGAAAAAAAACTGAAGAAAAACTTAGAAAAAAACTGTGCACAAAACTGTGAAAAAAAAGAACTGAGAAAAAAAACTGAGAAAAAACTGACTAGAAAAACTGAGCAGAAAAACTGAGGAGAAAAACTGAGAAAAAAAGACTGAAAAAACTGAAGAAAAACTTAGAAAAATACAGTGAAAAAAAAGAAGAACTGAGAAAAAAAACTGAAGAAAAACTTGGAAAAAAAACTGTGAACAAAACAGTGAAAAAAAAGAAGAATTGAGAAAAAAAACTGAGAAAAAACTGACTTGAAACACTGAGCAGGAAAACTGAGGAGAAAAACTGAGAAAAAAAACTATTAAAAAAAAACTGAAGAAAAAGGAGGAAAAAACTGAGAAGACAAACTGACAAAAAAAGACTGAAAAAATTGAAGAAAAACTTAGAAAAAACTGTGAAAAAAAGAAGAACTGAGAAAAAAAACTGAAGAAAAACTTAGAAAAAAACTGAAAAAAACGGTGCAAAAAAGAACGGAGAAAGATAGCTGAAGAAAAAACTGAGCAGAAAAACTGAGCAGAAAAACTGAGAAAAAAAACTATTAAAAAAAACTGAAGAAAAAGGGAGGGAAAAAACTGAGAAGAAAAACTGAGAAAAAAAGACTGAAAAAACTGAAGAAAAACTTAGAAAAAAACTGTGAAAAAAAAGAAGAACTGAGAAAAAAAACTGAAGAAAAACTTAGAAAAAAACTGTGAAAAAAAAGAAGAACTGAGAAAAAAAACTGAAGAAAAACTTGGAAAAAAACTGAAAAAAACTGCAAAAAAAGAACTGAGAAAAAAATCTGAAGAAAAAACTGAGCAGAAAAACTGATCAGAAAAACTGAGAAAAAAAACTATTTAAAAAAACTGAAGAAAAACGGAGGAAAAAAACTGAGAAGAAAAATTGAGAAAAAACGACTGAAAAAACTGAAGAAAAACTAAGAAAAAAACTGTGCACAAAAGTGTGGAAAAAAAGAACTGAGAAAAAAACTGAGAAAAAACTGAGCAGAAAAACTTCGAAAAAAACTGTGAAAAAAACTGAAAAAAAAGAACTGAGAAAAAAAACTGAAGAAAAACTTAGAAAAAAACTGTGCACAAAACTGTGAAAAAAAAGAACTGAGAAAAAAAACTGAGAAAAAACTGACTAGAAAAACTGAGCAGAAAAACTGAGGAGAAAAACTGAGAAAAAAAGACTGAAAAAACTGAAGAAAAACTTAGAAAAATACAGTGAAAAAAAAGAAGAACTGAGAAAAAAAACTGAAGAAAAACTAAGAAAAAAACTGTGAAAAAAATTGTGAAAAAAATGAACTGAGAAAAAAAACTGAAGAAAAAACTGAGCAGAAAAACTGAGCAGAAAAACTGAGAAAAAAATAACTATTAAAAAAATACTGAAGAAAAACGGAGTAAAAAAACTGAGAAGAAAAATTGAGAAAAAGCGATTCAAAAAACTCAAGAAAAACTTAGAAAAAAACTGTGAAAAAAAAGAACTGAGAAAAAAAAACTGAAGAAAAACTTAGAAAAAAACTGTGCACAAAAGTGTGAAAAAAAAGAACTGAGAAAAAAAATGAAGAAAAATTTAGAAAAAAACTGTGCACAAAAGTGTGGAAAAAAAGAACTGAGAAAAAAACTGAGAAAAAACTGAGCAGAAAAACTGAGCAGAAAAACTGAGAAAAAAATCTATTAAAAAAAACTGAAGAAAAACGGATGAAAAAAACTGAGAAGAAAAATTGAGAAAAAACGACTGAAAAAACTGAAGAAAAACTTAGAAAAAAACTGTGAAAAAAACTGAAAAAAAAGAACTGAGAAAAAAAAACTGAAGAAAAACTTAGAAAAAAACTGTGCACAAAACTGTGAAAAAAAAGAACTGAGAAAAAAAACTGAGAAAAAACTGACTAGAAAAACTGAGCAGAAAAACTGAGGAGAAAAACTGAGAAAAAAAGACTGAAAAAACTGAAGAAAAACTTAGAAAAATACAGTGAAAAAAAAGAAGAACTGAGAAAAAAAACTGAAGAAAAACTTGGAAAAAAAACTGTGAACGAAACAGTGAAAAAAAAGAAGAACTGAGAAAAAAAACTGAGAAAAAACTGACTAGAAACACTGAGCAGGAAAACTGAGGAGAAAAACTGAGAAAAAAAACTATTAAAAAAAAACTGAAGAAAAAGGAGGAAAAAAACTGAGAAGACAAACTGACAAAAAAAGACTGAAAAAATTGAAGAAAAACTTAGAAAAAACTGTGAAAAAAAGAAGAACTGAGAAAAAAAACTGAAGAAAAACTTAGAAAAAAACTGAAAAAAACGGTGCAAAAATGAACGGAGAAAAATAGCTGAAGAAAAAACTGAGCAGAAAAACTGAGCAGAAAAACTGAGAAAAAAAACTATTAAAAAAAACTGAAGAAAAAGGGAGGGAAAAAACTGAGAAGAAAAACTGAGAAAAAAAGACTGAAAAAACTGAACAAAAACTTAGAAAAAAACTGTGAAAAAAAAGAAGAACTGAGAAAAAAAACTGAAGAAAAACTTAGAAAAAAACTGAAAAAAACTGCAAAAAATGAACTGAGAAAAAAATCTGAAGAAAAAACTGAGCAGAAAAACTGATCAGAAAAACTGAGAAAATAAACTATTTAAAAAAACTGAAGAAAAACGGAGGAAAAAAACTGAGAAGAAAAATTGAGAAAAAACGACTGAAAAAACTGAAGAAAAACTAAGAAAAAAACTGTGAAAAAAATTGTGAAAAAAATGAACTGAGAAAAAAAACTGAAGAAAAAACTGAGCAGAAAAACTGAGCAGAAAAACTGAGAAAAAAATAACTATTAAAAAAATACTGAAGAAAAACGGAGTAAAAAAACTGAGAAGAAAAATTGAGAAAAAACGATTCAAAAAACTGAAGAAAAACTTAGAAAAAAACTGTGAAAAAAAAGAACTGAGAAAAAAAAACTGAAGAAAAACTTAGAAAAAAACTGTGCACAAAAGTGTGAAAAAAAAGAACTGAGAAAAAAAACTGAAGAAAAATTAAAAAAAAACTGTGCACAAAAGTGTGGAAAAAAAGAACTGAGAAAAAAACTGAGAAAAAACTGAGCAGAAAAACTGAGAAAAAAAACTATTAAAAAAAAACTGAAGAAAAACGGATGAAAAAAACTGAGAAGAAAAATGGAGAAAAAACGACTGAAAAAACTGAAGAAAAACTTAGAAAAAAACTGTGAAAAAAACTGAAAAAAAAGAACTGAGAAAAAAAACTGAAGAAAAAACTGAGCAGAAAAACTGAGCAGAAAAACTGACAAAAAAAACTATTAAAAAAATACTGAAGAAAAACGGAGTAAAAAAACTGAGAAGAAAAATTGAGAAAAAACGACTGAAAAAACTGAAGAAAAACAAAGAAAAAAACTGTGAAAAAAATTGTGAAAAAAATGAACTGAGAAAAAAAACTGAAGAAAAAACTGAGCAGAAAAACTGAGCAGAAAAACTGAGAAAAAAATAACTATTAAAAAAATACTGAAGAAAAACGGAGTAAAAAAACTGAGAAGAAAAATTGAGAAAAAACGATTCAAAAAACTCAAGAAAAACTTAGAAAAAAACTGTGAAAAAAAAGAACTGCGAAAAAAAAACTGAAGAAAAACTTAGAAAAAAACTGTGCACAAAAGTGTGAAAAAAAAGAACTGAGAAAAAAAAATGAAGAAAAATTTAGAAAAAAACTGTGCACAAAAGTGTGGAAAAAAAGAACTGAGAAAAAAACTGAGAAAAAACTGAGCAGAAAAACTGAGCAGAAAAACTGAGAAAAAAATCTATTAAAAAAAAAATGAAGAAAAACGGATGAAAAAAACTGAGAAGAAAAATTGAGAAAAAACGACTGAAAAAACTGAAGAAAAACTTAGAAAAAAACTGTGAAAAAAACTGAAAAAAAAGAACTGAGAAAAAAAACTGAAGAAAAACTTAGAAAAAAACTGTGCACAAAACTGTGAAAAAAAAGAACTGAGAAAAAAAACTGAGAAAAAACTGACTAGAAAAACTGAGCAGAAAAACTGAGGAGAAAAACTGAGAAAAAAAGACTGAAAAAACTGAAGAAAAACTTAGAAACATACAGTGAAAAAAAAGAACTGAGAAAAAAAACTGAAGAAAAACTTGGAAAAAAAACTGTGAACAAAACAGTGAAAAAAAAGAAGCACTGAGAAAAAAAACTGAGAAAAAACTGACTAGAAAAACTGAGCAGGAAAACTGAGGAGAAAAACTGAGAAAAAAAACTATTTAAAAAAAACTGAAGAAAAAGGAGGAAAAAAACTGAGAAGACAAACTGACAAAAAAAGACTGAAAAAATTGAAGAAAAACTTAGAAAAAACTGTGAAAAAAAGTAGAACTGAGAAAAAAAACTGAAGAAAAACTTAGAAAAAAACTGAAAAAAACGGTGCAAAAAAGAACGGAGAAAAATAGCTGAAGAAAAAACTGAGCAGAAAAACTGAGCAGAAAAACTGAGAAAAAAAACTATTGAAAAAAACTGAAGAAAAAGGGAGGGAAAAAACTGAGAAGAAAAACTGAGAAAAAAAGACTGAAAAAACTGAAGAAAAACTTAGAAAAAAACTGTGAAAAAAAAGAAGAACTGAGAAAAAAAACTGAAGAAAAACTTAGAAAAAAACTGAAAAAAACTGCAAAAAAAGAACTGAGAAAAAAATCTGAAGCAAAAACTGAGCAGAAAAACTGATCAGAAAAACTGAGAAAAAAAACTATTTAAAAAAACTGAAGAATAACGGAGGAAAAAAACTGAGAAGAAAAATTGAGAAAAAACGACTGAAAAAACTGAAGAAAAACTAAGAAAAAAACTGTGAAAAAAATTGTGAAAAAAATGAACTGAGAAAAAAAACTGAAGAAAAAACTGAGCAGAAAAACTGAGCAGAAAAACTGAGAAAAAATAACTATTAAAAAAATACTGAAGAAAAACGGAGTAAAAAAACTGAGAAGAAAAATTGAGAAAAAACGATTCAAAAAACTCAAGAAAAAATTAGAAAAAAACTGTGAAAAAAAAGAACTGAGAAAAAAAAACTGAAGAAAAACTTAGAAAAAAACTGTGCACAAAACTGTGAAAAATAAGAACTGAGAAAAAAAACTGAAGAAAAATTTAGAAAAAAACTGTGCACAAAAGTGTGGAAAAAAAGAACTGAGAAAAAAACTGAGAAAAAACTGAGCAGAAAAACTGAGAAAAAAAACTATTAAAAAAAAACTGAAGAAAAACGGATGAAAAAAACTGAGAAGAAAAACTGAGAAAAAAAGACTGAAAAAACTGAAGAAAAACTTAGAAAAAAACTGTGAAAAAAACTGAAAAAAAAGAACTGAGAAAAAAAACTGAAGAAAAAACTGAGCAGAAAAACTGAGCCGAAAAACTGACAAAAAACTATTAAAAAAATACTGAAGAAAAACGGAGTAAAAAAACAGAGAAGAAAAACTGAGAAAAAAAGACTGAAAAAACTGAAGAAAAACTAAGAAAAAAACTGTGAAAAAAATTGTGAAAAAAATGAACTGAGAAAAAAAACTGAAGAAAAAACTGAGCAGAAAAACTGAGCAGAAAAACTGAGAAAAAATAACTATTAAAAAAATACTGAAGAAAAACGGAGTAAAAAAACTGAGAAGAAAAATTGAGAAAAAACGATTCAAAAAACTCAAGAAAAAATTAGAAAAAAACTGTGAAAAAAAAGAACTGAGAAAAAAAAACTGAAGAAAAACTTAGAAAAAAACTGTGCACAAAACTGTGAAAAATAAGAACTGAGAAAAAAAACTGAAGAAAAATTTAGAAAAAAACTGTGCACAAAAGTGTGGAAAAAAAGAACTGAGAAAAAAACTGAGAAAAAACTGAGCAGAAAAACTGAGAAAAAAAACTATTAAAAAAAAACTGAAGAAAAACGGATGAAAAAAACTGAGAAGAAAAACTGAGAAAAAAAGACTGAAAAAACTGAAGAAAAACTTAGAAAAAAACTGTGAAAAAAACTGAAAAAAAAGAACTGAGAAAAAAAACTGAAGAAAAAACTGAGCAGAAAAACTGAGCCGAAAAACTGACAAAAAACTATTAAAAAAATACTGAAGAAAAACGGAGTAAAAAAACAGAGAAGAAAAACTGAGAAAAAAAGACTGAAAAAACTGAAGAAAAACTTAGAAAAAAACTGTGAAAAAAACTGAGAAAAAAAACTATTAAAAAAAAATTGAAGAAAAAGGAGGAAAAAAACTGAGAAGAAAAACTGAGAAAAAAAGACTGAAAAAACTGAAGAAAAACTTAGAAAAAAACTGTGAAAAAAAAGAACTGAGAAAAAAAACTGAAGAAAAACTTAGAAAAAAACTGAAAAAAACTGAAAAAAAAGAACTGAGAAAAAAATCTGAAGAAAAAACTGAGCAGAAAAACTGAGCAGAAAAACTGCGAAAAAAAATATTTAAAAAAACTGAAGAAAAAGGGAGGAAAAAAACTGAGAAGAAAAATTGAGAAAAAACGACTGAAAAAACTGAAGAAAAACTTCGAAAAAAACTGTGAAAAAAAAGAACTGAGAAAAAAAACTGAGAAAAAACTGAGCAGAAAAACTGATCAGAAAAACTGAGAAAAAAAACTATTTAAAAAAACTGAAGAAAAACGGAGGAAAAAAACTGAGAAGAAAAATTGAGAAAAAACGACTGAAAAAACTGAAGAAAAACTAAGAAAAAATCTGTGAAAAAAATTGTGAAAAAAAAGAACTGAGAAAAAAGACTGAAAAAACTGAAGAAAAACTTCGAAAAAAACTGTGAAAAAAAAGAAGAACTGAGAAAAAAAACTGAAGAAAAACTTAGAAAAAAACTGTGAAAAAAAAGAACTGAGAAAAAAAAACTGAAGAAAAACTTAGAAAAAAACTGTGCACAAAACTGTGAAAAAAAAGAATTCAGAAAAAAAACTGAGAAAAAACTGAGCAGAAAAATTGAGCAGAAAAACTGAGAAAAAAAACTATTAAAAAAAACTGAAGAAAAACGGAGGAATAAAACTGAGAAGAAAAACTGAGAAAAAAGACGGAAAAAATTGAAGAAAAACTTAGAAAAAAAACTGTGAAAAAAACTGAGAAAAAAAACTATTAAAAAAAAACTGAAGAAAAAGGAGGAAAAAAACTGAGAAGAAAAACTGAGAAAAAAAGACTGAAAAAACTGAAGAAAAACTTAGAAAAAAAACTGTGAAAAAAACTGAGAAAAAAAACTATTAAAAAAAAACTGAAGAAAAACGGAGTAAAAAAACTGAGAAGAAAAATTGAGAAAAAACGAGTCAAAAAACTGAAGAAAAACTTAGAAAAAAACTGTGAAAACTAAGAACTGAGAAAAAAAACTGAAGAAAAATTTAGAAAAAAACTGTGCACAAAAGTGTGGAAAAAAAGAACTGAGAAAAAAACTGAGAAAAAACTGAGCAGAAAAACTGAGCAGAAAAACTGAGAAAAAAAACTATTAAAAAAAAACTGAAGAAAAACGGATGAAAAAAACTGAGAAGCAAAATTGAGAAAAAACGACTGAAAAAACTGAAGAAAAACTTAGAAAAAAACTGTGAAAAAAACTGAAAAAAAAGAACTGAGAAAAAAAACTGAAGAAAAACTTAGAAAAAAATTGTGCACAAAACTGTGAAAAAAAAGAACTGAGAAAAAAAACTGAGAAAAAACTGACCAGAAAAACTGAGCAGAAAAACTGAGGAGAAAAACTGAGAAAAAGAGCTATTAAAAAAAAACTGAAGAAAAAGGAGGAAAAAAACTGAGAAGAAAAACTGAGAAAAAAAGACTGAAAAAACTGAAGAAAAACTTAGAAAAATACTGTGAAAAAAAAGAAGAACTGAGAAAAAAAACTGAAGAAAAATTTAGAAAAAAACTGTGCACAAAAGTGTGGAAAAAAAGAACTGAGAAAAAAACTGAGAAAAAAACTGAGCAGAAAAACTGAGCAGAAAAACTGAGAAAAAAAACTATTAAAAAAAAACTGAAGAAAAACGGATGAAAAAAACTGAGAAGAAAAATTGAGAAAAAACGACTGAAAAAACTGAAGAAAAACTTAGAAAAAAACTGTGAAAAAAAAGAACTGAGAAAAAAAAACTGAAGAAAAACTTAGAAAAAAAACTGTGAAAAAAACTGAGAAAAAAAACTATTAAAAAAAAACTGAAGAAAAACGGAGTAAAAAAACTGAGAAGAAAAATTGAGAAAAAACGATTCAAAAAACTGAAGAAAAACTTAGAAAAAAACTGTGAAAAAAACTGAAAAAAAAGAACTGAGAAAAAAAACTGAAGAAAAACTTAGAAAAAAACTGTGCACAAAACTGTGAAAAAAAAGAACTGAGAAAAAAAACTGAGAAAAAACTGACTAGAAAAACTGAGCAGAAAAACTGAGGAGAAAAACTGAGAAAAAAAGCTATTAAAAAAAACTGAAGAAAAAGGAGGGAAAAAACTGAGAAGAAAAACTGAGAAAAAAAGACTGAAAAAACTGAAGAAAAACTTAGAAAAAAAACTGTGAAAAAAACTGAGAAAAAAAACTATTAAAAAAAAACTGAAGAAAAACGGAGTAAAAAAACTGAGAAGAAAAATTGAGAAAAAACGAGTCAAAAAACTGAAGAAAAACTTAGAAAAAAACTGTGAAAACTAAGAACTGAGAAAAAAAACTGAAGAAAAATTTAGAAAAAAACTGTGCACAAAAGTGTGGAAAAAAAGAACTGAGAAAAAAACTGAGAAAAAACTGAGCAGAAAAACTGAGCAGAAAAACTGAGAAAAAAAACTATTAAAAAAAAACTGAAGAAAAACGGATGAAAAAAACTGAGAAGCAAAATTGAGAAAAAACGACTGAAAAAACTGAAGAAAAACTTAGAAAAAAACTGTGAAAAAAACTGAAAAAAAAGAACTGAGAAAAAAAACTGAAGAAAAACTTAGAAAAAAATTGTGCACAAAACTGTGAAAAAAAAGAACTGAGAAAAAAAACTGAGAAAAAACTGACCAGAAAAACTGAGCAGAAAAACTGAGGAGAAAAACTGAGAAAAAGAGCTATTAAAAAAAAACTGAAGAAAAAGGAGGAAAAAAACTGAGAAGAAAAACTGAGAAAAAAAGACTGAAAAAACTGAAGAAAAACTTAGAAAAATACTGTGAAAAAAAAGAAGAACTGAGAAAAAAAACTGAAGAAAAATTTAGAAAAAAACTGTGCACAAAAGTGTGGAAAAAAAGAACTGAGAAAAAAACTGAGAAAAAAACTGAGCAGAAAAACTGAGCAGAAAAACTGAGAAAAAAAACTATTAAAAAAAAACTGAAGAAAAACGGATGAAAAAAACTGAGAAGAAAAATTGAGAAAAAACGACTGAAAAAACTGAAGAAAAACTTAGAAAAAAACTGTGAAAAAAAAGAACTGAGAAAAAAAAACTGAAGAAAAACTTAGAAAAAAACTGTGCACAAAACTGTGAAAAAAAAGAACTGAGAAAAAAAACTGAGAAAAAACTGACTAGAAAAACTGAGCAGAAAAACTGAGGAGAAAAACTGAGAAAAAAAGCTATTAAAAAAAACTGAAGAAAAAGGAGGGAAAAAACTGAGAAGAAAAACTGAGAAAAAAAGACTGAAAAAACTGAAGAAAAACTTAGAAAAAAAACTGTGAAAAAAACTGAGAAAAAAAACTATTAAAAAAAAACTGAAGAAAAACGGAGTAAAAAAACTGAGAAGAAAAATTGAGAAAAAACGATTCAAAAAACTGAAGAAAAACTTAGAAAAAAACTGTGAAAAAAACTGAAAAAAAAGAACTGAGAAAAAAAACTGAAGAAAAACTTAGAAAAAAACTGTGCACAAAACTGTGAAAAAAAAGAACTGAGAAAAAAAACTGAGAAAAAACTGACTAGAAAAACTGAGCAGAAAAACTGAGGAGAAAAACTGAGAAAAAAAGACTGAAAAAACTGAAGAAAAACTTAGAAACATACAGTGAAAAAAAAGAACTGAGAAAAAAAACTGAAGAAAAACTTGGAAAAAAAACTGTGAACAAAACAGTGAAAAAAAAGAAGCACTGAGAAAAAAAACTGAGAAAAAACTGACTAGAAAAACTGAGCAGGAAAACTGAGGAGAAAAACTGAGAAAAAAAACTATTTAAAAAAAACTGAAGAAAAAGGAGGAAAAAAACTGAGAAGACAAACTGACAAAAAAAGACTGAAAAAATTGAAGAAAAACTTAGAAAAAACTGTGAAAAAAAGTAGAACTGAGAAAAAAAACTGAAGAAAAACTTAGAAAAAAACTGAAAAAAACGGTGCAAAAAAGAACGGAGAAAAATAGCTGAAGAAAAAACTGAGCAGAAAAACTGAGCAGAAAAACTGAGAAAAAAAACTATTGAAAAAAACTGAAGAAAAAGGGAGGGAAAAAACTGAGAAGAAAAACTGAGAAAAAAAGACTGAAAAAACTGAAGAAAAACTTAGAAAAAAACTGTGAAAAAAAAGAAGAACTGAGAAAAAAAACTGAAGAAAAACTTAGAAAAAAACTGAAAAAAACTGCAAAAAAAGAACTGAGAAAAAAATCTGAAGCAAAAACTGAGCAGAAAAACTGATCAGAAAAACTGAGAAAAAAAACTATTTAAAAAAACTGAAGAATAACGGAGGAAAAAAACTGAGAAGAAAAATTGAGAAAAAACGACTGAAAAAACTGAAGAAAAACTAAGAAAAAAACTGTGAAAAAAATTGTGAAAAAAATGAACTGAGAAAAAAAACTGAAGAAAAAACTGAGCAGAAAAACTGAGCAGAAAAACTGAGAAAAAATAACTATTAAAAAAATACTGAAGAAAAACGGAGTAAAAAAACTGAGAAGAAAAATTGAGAAAAAACGATTCAAAAAACTCAAGAAAAAATTAGAAAAAAACTGTGAAAAAAAAGAACTGAGAAAAAAAAACTGAAGAAAAACTTAGAAAAAAACTGTGCACAAAACTGTGAAAAATAAGAACTGAGAAAAAAAACTGAAGAAAAATTTAGAAAAAAACTGTGCACAAAAGTGTGGAAAAAAAGAACTGAGAAAAAAACTGAGAAAAAACTGAGCAGAAAAACTGAGAAAAAAAACTATTAAAAAAAAACTGAAGAAAAACGGATGAAAAAAACTGAGAAGAAAAACTGAGAAAAAAAGACTGAAAAAACTGAAGAAAAACTTAGAAAAAAACTGTGAAAAAAACTGAAAAAAAAGAACTGAGAAAAAAAACTGAAGAAAAAACTGAGCAGAAAAACTGAGCCGAAAAACTGACAAAAAACTATTAAAAAAATACTGAAGAAAAACGGAGTAAAAAAACAGAGAAGAAAAACTGAGAAAAAAAGACTGAAAAAACTGAAGAAAAACTTAGAAAAAAACTGTGAAAAAAACTGAGAAAAAAAACTATTAAAAAAAAATTGAAGAAAAAGGAGGAAAAAAACTGAGAAGAAAAACTGAGAAAAAAAGACTGAAAAAACTGAAGAAAAACTTAGAAAAAAACTGTGAAAAAAAAGAACTGAGAAAAAAAACTGAAGAAAAACTTAGAAAAAAACTGAAAAAAACTGAAAAAAAAGAACTGAGAAAAAAATCTGAAGAAAAAACTGAGCAGAAAAACTGAGCAGAAAAACTGCGAAAAAAAATATTTAAAAAAACTGAAGAAAAAGGGAGGAAAAAAACTGAGAAGAAAAATTGAGAAAAAACGACTGAAAAAACTGAAGAAAAACTTCGAAAAAAACTGTGAAAAAAAAGAACTGAGAAAAAAAACTGAGAAAAAACTGAGCAGAAAAACTGATCAGAAAAACTGAGAAAAAAAACTATTTAAAAAAACTGAAGAAAAACGGAGGAAAAAAACTGAGAAGAAAAATTGAGAAAAAACGACTGAAAAAACTGAAGAAAAACTAAGAAAAAATCTGTGAAAAAAATTGTGAAAAAAAAGAACTGAGAAAAAAGACTGAAAAAACTGAAGAAAAACTTCGAAAAAAACTGTGAAAAAAAAGAAGAACTGAGAAAAAAAACTGAAGAAAAACTTAGAAAAAAACTGTGAAAAAAAAGAACTGAGAAAAAAAAACTGAAGAAAAACTTAGAAAAAAACTGTGCACAAAACTGTGAAAAAAAAGAATTCAGAAAAAAAACTGAGAAAAAACTGAGCAGAAAAATTGAGCAGAAAAACTGAGAAAAAAAACTATTAAAAAAAACTGAAGAAAAACGGAGGAATAAAACTGAGAAGAAAAACTGAGAAAAAAGACGGAAAAAATTGAAGAAAAACTTAGAAAAAAAACTGTGAAAAAAACTGAGAAAAAAAACTATTAAAAAAAAACTGAAGAAAAAGGAGGAAAAAAACTGAGAAGAAAAACTGAGAAAAAAAGACTGAAAAAACTGAAGAAAAACTTAGAAAAAAAACTGTGAAAAAAACTGAGAAAAAAAACTATTAAAAAAAAACTGAAGAAAAACGGAGTAAAAAAACTGAGAAGAAAAATTGAGAAAAAACGAGTCAAAAAACTGAAGAAAAACTTAGAAAAAAACTGTGAAAACTAAGAACTGAGAAAAAAAACTGAAGAAAAATTTAGAAAAAAACTGTGCACAAAAGTGTGGAAAAAAAGAACTGAGAAAAAAACTGAGAAAAAACTGAGCAGAAAAACTGAGCAGAAAAACTGAGAAAAAAAACTATTAAAAAAAAACTGAAGAAAAACGGATGAAAAAAACTGAGAAGCAAAATTGAGAAAAAACGACTGAAAAAACTGAAGAAAAACTTAGAAAAAAACTGTGAAAAAAACTGAAAAAAAAGAACTGAGAAAAAAAACTGAAGAAAAACTTAGAAAAAAATTGTGCACAAAACTGTGAAAAAAAAGAAGTGAGAAAAAAAACTGAGAAAAAACTGACCAGAAAAACTGAGCAGAAAAACTGAGGAGAAAAACTGAGAAAAAGAGCTATTAAAAAAAAACTGAAGAAAAAGGAGGAAAAAAACTGAGAAGAAAAACTGAGAAAAAAAGACTGAAAAAACTGAAGAAAAACTTAGAAAAATACTGTGAAAAAAAAGAAGAACTGAGAAAAAAAACTGAAGAAAAATTTAGAAAAAAACTGTGCACAAAAGTGTGGAAAAAAAGAACTGAGAAAAAAACTGAGAAAAAAACTGAGCAGAAAAACTGAGCAGAAAAACTGAGAAAAAAAACTATTTAAAAAAACTGAAGAAAAACGGATGAAAAAAACTGAGAAGAAAAATTGAGAAAAAACGACTGAAAAAACTGAAGAAAAACTTAGAAAAAAACTGTGAAAAAAAAGAACTGAGAAAAAAAAACTGAAGAAAAACTTAGAAAAAAAACTGTGAAAAAAACTGAGAAAAAAAACTATTAAAAAAAAACTGAAGAAAAACGGAGTAAAAAAACTGAGAAGAAAAATTGAGAAAAAACGATTCAAAAAACTGAAGAAAAACTTAGAAAAAAACTGTGAAAAAAACTGAAAAAAAAGAACTGAGAAAAAAAACTGAAGAAAAACTTAGAAAAAAACTGTGCACAAAACTGTGAAAAAAAAGAACTGAGAAAAAAAACTGAGAAAAAACTGACTAGAAAAACTGAGCAGAAAAACTGAGGAGAAAAACTGAGAAAAAAAGCTATTAAAAAAAACTGAAGAAAAAGGAGGGAAAAAACTGAGAAGAAAAACTGAGAAAAAAAGACTGAAAAAACTGAAGAAAAACTTAGAAAAAAAACTGTGAAAAAAACTGAGAAAAAAAACTATTAAAAAAAAACTGAAGAAAAACGGAGTAAAAAAACTGAGAAGAAAAATTGAGAAAAAACGAGTCAAAAAACTGAAGAAAAACTTAGAAAAAAACTGTGAAAACTAAGAACTGAGAAAAAAAACTGAAGAAAAATTTAGAAAAAAACTGTGCACAAAAGTGTGGAAAAAAAGAACTGAGAAAAAAACTGAGAAAAAACTGAGCAGAAAAACTGAGCAGAAAAACTGAGAAAAAAAACTATTAAAAAAAAACTGAAGAAAAACGGATGAAAAAAACTGAGAAGCAAAATTGAGAAAAAACGACTGAAAAAACTGAAGAAAAACTTAGAAAAAAACTGTGAAAAAAACTGAAAAAAAAGAACTGAGAAAAAAAACTGAAGAAAAACTTAGAAAAAAATTGTGCACAAAACTGTGAAAAAAAAGAACTGAGAAAAAAAACTGAGAAAAAACTGACCAGAAAAACTGAGCAGAAAAACTGAGGAGAAAAACTGAGAAAAAGAGCTATTAAAAAAAAACTGAAGAAAAAGGAGGAAAAAAACTGAGAAGAAAAACTGAGAAAAAAAGACTGAAAAAACTGAAGAAAAACTTAGAAAAATACTGTGAAAAAAAAGAAGAACTGAGAAAAAAAACTGAAGAAAAATTTAGAAAAAAACTGTGCACAAAAGTGTGGAAAAAAAGAACTGAGAAAAAAACTGAGAAAAAAACTGAGCAGAAAAACTGAGCAGAAAAACTGAGAAAAAAAACTATTAAAAAAAAACTGAAGAAAAACGGATGAAAAAAACTGAGAAGAAAAATTGAGAAAAAACGACTGAAAAAACTGAAGAAAAACTTAGAAAAAAACTGTGAAAAAAAAGAACTGAGAAAAAAAACTGAAGAAAAACTTAGAAAAAAACTGTGCACAAAACTGTGAAAAAAAAGAACTGAGAAAAAAAACTGAGAAAAAACTGACTAGAAAAACTGAGCAGAAAAACTGAGGAGAAAAACTGAGAAAAAAAGCTATTAAAAAAAACTGAAGAAAAAGGAGGGAAAAAACTGAGAAGAAAAACTGAGAAAAAAAGACTGAAAAAACTGAAGAAAAACTTAGAAAAAAAACTGTGAAAAAAACTGAGAAAAAAAACTATTAAAAAAAAACTGAAGAAAAACGGAGTAAAAAAACTGAGAAGAAAAATTGAGAAAAAACGATTCAAAAAACTGAAGAAAAACTTAGAAAAAAACTGTGAAAAAAACTGAAAAAAAAGAACTGAGAAAAAAAACTGAAGAAAAACTTAGAAAAAAACTGTGCACAAAACTGTGAAAAAAAAGAACTGAGAAAAAAAACTGAGAAAAAACTGACTAGAAAAACTGAGCAGAAAAACTGAGGAGAAAAACTGAGAAAAAAAGCTATTAAAAAAAACTGAAGAAAAAGGAGGGAAAAAACTGAGAAGAAAAACTGAGAAAAAAAGACTGAAAAAACTGAAGAAAAACTTAGAAAAAAAACTGTGAAAAAAACTGAGAAAAAAAACTATTAAAAAAAAACTGAAGAAAAACGGAGTAAAAAAACTGAGAAGAAAAATTGAGAAAAAACGAGTCAAAAAACTGAAGAAAAACTTAGAAAAAAACTGTGAAAACTAAGAACTGAGAAAAAAAACTGAAGAAAAATTTAGAAAAAAACTGTGCACAAAAGTGTGGAAAAAAAGAACTGAGAAAAAAACTGAGAAAAAACTGAGCAGAAAAACTGAGAAAAAAAACTATTAAAAAAAAACTGAAGAAAAACGGATGAAAAAAACTGAGAAGAAAAATGGAGAAAAAACGACTGAAAAAACTGAAGAAAAACTTAGAAAAAAACTGTGAAAAAAACTGAAAAAAAAGAACTGAGAAAAAAAACTGAAGAAAAAACTGAGCAGAAAAACTGAGCAGAAAAACTGACAAAAAAAACTATTAAAAAAATACTGAAGAAAAACGGAGTAAAAAAACTGAGAAGAAAAATTGAGAAAAAACGACTGAAAAAACTGAAGAAAAACTAAGAAAAAAACTGTGAAAAAAATTGTGAAAAAAATGAACTGAGAAAAAAAACTGAAGAAAAAACTGAGCAGAAAAACTGAGCAGAAAAACTGAGAAAAAAATAACTATTAAAAAAATACTGAAGAAAAACGGAGTAAAAAAACTGAGAAGAAAAATTGAGAAAAAACGATTCAAAAAACTCAAGAAAAACTTAGAAAAAAACTGTGAAAAAAAAGAACTGCGAAAAAAAAACTGAAGAAAAACTTAGAAAAAAACTGTGCACAAAAGTGTGAAAAAAAAGAACTGAGAAAAAAAAATGAAGAAAAATTTAGAAAAAAACTGTGCACAAAAGTGTGGAAAAAAAGAACTGAGAAAAAAACTGAGAAAAAACTGAGCAGAAAAACTGAGCAGAAAAACTGAGAAAAAAATCTATTAAAAAAAAAATGAAGAAAAACGGATGAAAAAAACTGAGAAGAAAAATTGAGAAAAAACGACTGAAAAAACTGAAGAAAAACTTAGAAAAAAACTGTGAAAAAAACTGAAAAAAAAGAACTGAGAAAAAAAACTGAAGAAAAACTTAGAAAAAAACTGTGCACAAAACTGTGAAAAAAAAGAACTGAGAAAAAAAACTGAGAAAAAACTGACTAGAAAAACTGAGCAGAAAAACTGAGGAGAAAAACTGAGAAAAAAAGACTGAAAAAACTGAAGAAAAACTTAGAAACATACAGTGAAAAAAAAGAACTGAGAAAAAAAACTGAAGAAAAACTTGGAAAAAAAACTGTGAACAAAACAGTGAAAAAAAAGAAGCACTGAGAAAAAAAACTGAGAAAAAACTGACTAGAAAAACTGAGCAGGAAAACTGAGGAGAAAAACTGAGAAAAAAAACTATTTAAAAAAAACTGAAGAAAAAGGAGGAAAAAAACTGAGAAGACAAACTGACAAAAAAAGACTGAAAAAATTGAAGAAAAACTTAGAAAAAACTGTGAAAAAAAGTAGAACTGAGAAAAAAAACTGAAGAAAAACTTAGAAAAAAACTGAAAAAAACGGTGCAAAAAAGAACGGAGAAAAATAGCTGAAGAAAAAACTGAGCAGAAAAACTGAGCAGAAAAACTGAGAAAAAAAACTATTGAAAAAAACTGAAGAAAAAGGGAGGGAAAAAACTGAGAAGAAAAACTGAGAAAAAAAGACTGAAAAAACTGAAGAAAAACTTAGAAAAAAACTGTGAAAAAAAAGAAGAACTGAGAAAAAAAACTGAAGAAAAACTTAGAAAAAAACTGAAAAAAACTGCAAAAAAAGAACTGAGAAAAAAATCTGAAGCAAAAACTGAGCAGAAAAACTGATCAGAAAAACTGAGAAAAAAAACTATTTAAAAAAACTGAAGAATAACGGAGGAAAAAAACTGAGAAGAAAAATTGAGAAAAAACGACTGAAAAAACTGAAGAAAAACTAAGAAAAAAACTGTGAAAAAAATTGTGAAAAAAATGAACTGAGAAAAAAAACTGAAGAAAAAACTGAGCAGAAAAACTGAGCAGAAAAACTGAGAAAAAATAACTATTAAAAAAATACTGAAGAAAAACGGAGTAAAAAAACTGAGAAGAAAAATTGAGAAAAAACGATTCAAAAAACTCAAGAAAAAATTAGAAAAAAACTGTGAAAAAAAAGAACTGAGAAAAAAAAACTGAAGAAAAACTTAGAAAAAAACTGTGCACAAAACTGTGAAAAATAAGAACTGAGAAAAAAAACTGAAGAAAAATTTAGAAAAAAACTGTGCACAAAAGTGTGGAAAAAAAGAACTGAGAAAAAAACTGAGAAAAAACTGAGCAGAAAAACTGAGAAAAAAAACTATTAAAAAAAAACTGAAGAAAAACGGATGAAAAAAACTGAGAAGAAAAACTGAGAAAAAAAGACTGAAAAAACTGAAGAAAAACTTAGAAAAAAACTGTGAAAAAAACTGAAAAAAAAGAACTGAGAAAAAAAACTGAAGAAAAAACTGAGCAGAAAAACTGAGCCGAAAAACTGACAAAAAACTATTAAAAAAATACTGAAGAAAAACGGAGTAAAAAAACAGAGAAGAAAAACTGAGAAAAAAAGACTGAAAAAACTGAAGAAAAACTTAGAAAAAAACTGTGAAAAAAACTGAGAAAAAAAACTATTAAAAAAAAATTGAAGAAAAAGGAGGAAAAAAACTGAGAAGAAAAACTGAGAAAAAAAGACTGAAAAAACTGAAGAAAAACTTAGAAAAAAACTGTGAAAAAAAAGAACTGAGAAAAAAAACTGAAGAAAAACTTAGAAAAAAACTGAAAAAAACTGAAAAAAAAGAACTGAGAAAAAAATCTGAAGAAAAAACTGAGCAGAAAAACTGAGCAGAAAAACTGCGAAAAAAAATATTTAAAAAAACTGAAGAAAAAGGGAGGAAAAAAACTGAGAAGAAAAATTGAGAAAAAACGACTGAAAAAACTGAAGAAAAACTTCGAAAAAAACTGTGAAAAAAAAGAACTGAGAAAAAAAACTGAGAAAAAACTGAGCAGAAAAACTGATCAGAAAAACTGAGAAAAAAAACTATTTAAAAAAACTGAAGAAAAACGGAGGAAAAAAACTGAGAAGAAAAATTGAGAAAAAACGACTGAAAAAACTGAAGAAAAACTAAGAAAAAATCTGTGAAAAAAATTGTGAAAAAAAAGAACTGAGAAAAAAGACTGAAAAAACTGAAGAAAAACTTCGAAAAAAACTGTGAAAAAAAAGAAGAACTGAGAAAAAAAACTGAAGAAAAACTTAGAAAAAAACTGTGAAAAAAAAGAACTGAGAAAAAAAAACTGAAGAAAAACTTAGAAAAAAACTGTGCACAAAACTGTGAAAAAAAAGAATTCAGAAAAAAAACTGAGAAAAAACTGAGCAGAAAAATTGAGCAGAAAAACTGAGAAAAAAAACTATTAAAAAAAACTGAAGAAAAACGGAGGAATAAAACTGAGAAGAAAAACTGAGAAAAAAGACGGAAAAAATTGAAGAAAAACTTAGAAAAAAAACTGTGAAAAAAACTGAGAAAAAAAACTATTAAAAAAAAACTGAAGAAAAAGGAGGAAAAAAACTGAGAAGAAAAACTGAGAAAAAAAGACTGAAAAAACTGAAGAAAAACTTAGAAAAAAAACTGTGAAAAAAACTGAGAAAAAAAACTATTAAAAAAAAACTGAAGAAAAACGGAGTAAAAAAACTGAGAAGAAAAATTGAGAAAAAACGAGTCAAAAAACTGAAGAAAAACTTAGAAAAAAACTGTGAAAACTAAGAACTGAGAAAAAAAACTGAAGAAAAATTTAGAAAAAAACTGTGCACAAAAGTGTGGAAAAAAAGAACTGAGAAAAAAACTGAGAAAAAACTGAGCAGAAAAACTGAGCAGAAAAACTGAGAAAAAAAACTATTAAAAAAAAACTGAAGAAAAACGGATGAAAAAAACTGAGAAGCAAAATTGAGAAAAAACGACTGAAAAAACTGAAGAAAAACTTAGAAAAAAACTGTGAAAAAAACTGAAAAAAAAGAACTGAGAAAAAAAACTGAAGAAAAACTTAGAAAAAAATTGTGCACAAAACTGTGAAAAAAAAGAACTGAGAAAAAAAACTGAGAAAAAACTGACCAGAAAAACTGAGCAGAAAAACTGAGGAGAAAAACTGAGAAAAAGAGCTATTAAAAAAAAACTGAAGAAAAAGGAGGAAAAAAACTGAGAAGAAAAACTGAGAAAAAAAGACTGAAAAAACTGAAGAAAAACTTAGAAAAATACTGTGAAAAAAAAGAAGAACTGAGAAAAAAAACTGAAGAAAAATTTAGAAAAAAACTGTGCACAAAAGTGTGGAAAAAAAGAACTGAGAAAAAAACTGAGAAAAAAACTGAGCAGAAAAACTGAGCAGAAAAACTGAGAAAAAAAACTATTAAAAAAAAACTGAAGAAAAACGGATGAAAAAAACTGAGAAGAAAAATTGAGAAAAAACGACTGAAAAAACTGAAGAAAAACTTAGAAAAAAACTGTGAAAAAAAAGAACTGAGAAAAAAAAACTGAAGAAAAACTTAGAAAAAAAACTGTGAAAAAAACTGAGAAAAAAAACTATTAAAAAAAAACTGAAGAAAAACGGAGTAAAAAAACTGAGAAGAAAAATTGAGAAAAAACGATTCAAAAAACTGAAGAAAAACTTAGAAAAAAACTGTGAAAAAAACTGAAAAAAAAGAACTGAGAAAAAAAACTGAAGAAAAACTTAGAAAAAAACTGTGCACAAAACTGTGAAAAAAAAGAACTGAGAAAAAAAACTGAGAAAAAACTGACTAGAAAAACTGAGCAGAAAAACTGAGGAGAAAAACTGAGAAAAAAAGCTATTAAAAAAAACTGAAGAAAAAGGAGGGAAAAAACTGAGAAGAAAAACTGAGAAAAAAAGACTGAAAAAACTGAAGAAAAACTTAGAAAAAAAACTGTGAAAAAAACTGAGAAAAAAAACTATTAAAAAAAAACTGAAGAAAAACGGAGTAAAAAAACTGAGAAGAAAAATTGAGAAAAAACGAGTCAAAAAACTGAAGAAAAACTTAGAAAAAAACTGTGAAAACTAAGAACTGAGAAAAAAAACTGAAGAAAAATTTAGAAAAAAACTGTGCACAAAAGTGTGGAAAAAAAGAACTGAGAAAAAAACTGAGAAAAAACTGAGCAGAAAAACTGAGCAGAAAAACTGAGAAAAAAAACTATTAAAAAAAAACTGAAGAAAAACGGATGAAAAAAACTGAGAAGCAAAATTGAGAAAAAACGACTGAAAAAACTGAAGAAAAACTTAGAAAAAAACTGTGAAAAAAACTGAAAAAAAAGAACTGAGAAAAAAAACTGAAGAAAAACTTAGAAAAAAATTGTGCACAAAACTGTGAAAAAAAAGAACTGAGAAAAAAAACTGAGAAAAAACTGACCAGAAAAACTGAGCAGAAAAACTGAGGAGAAAAACTGAGAAAAAGAGCTATTAAAAAAAAACTGAAGAAAAAGGAGGAAAAAAACTGAGAAGAAAAACTGAGAAAAAAAGACTGAAAAAACTGAAGAAAAACTTAGAAAAATACTGTGAAAAAAAAGAAGAACTGAGAAAAAAAACTGAAGAAAAATTTAGAAAAAAACTGTGCACAAAAGTGTGGAAAAAAAGAACTGAGAAAAAAACTGAGAAAAAAACTGAGCAGAAAAACTGAGCAGAAAAACTGAGAAAAAAAACTATTAAAAAAAAACTGAAGAAAAACGGATGAAAAAAACTGAGAAGCAAAATTGAGAAAAAACGACTGAAAAAACTGAAGAAAAACTTAGAAAAAAACTGTGAAAAAAACTGAAAAAAAAGAACTGAGAAAAAAAACTGAAGAAAAACTTAGAAAAAAATTGTGCACAAAACTGTGAAAAAAAAGAACTGAGAAAAAAAACTGAGAAAAAACTGACCAGAAAAACTGAGCAGAAAAACTGAGCAGAAAAACTGAGAAAAAAAACTATTAAAAAAAACTGAAGAAAAACGGATGAAAAAAACTGAGAAGAAAAATTGAGAAAAAACGACTGAAAAAACTGAAGAAAAACTTAGAAAAAAACTGTGAAAAAAACTGTGAAAAAAAGAACTGAGAAAAAAAACTGAAGAAAAAACTGAGCAGAAAAACTGAGAAGAAAAACTGAGAAAAAAACTATTTAAAAAATACTGAAGAAAAACGGAGTACAAAAACTGAGAATAAAAATTGAGAAAAAACGACTGAAAAAACTGAAGAAAAACTTAGAAAAAAACTGTGAAAAAAACTGAAAAAAAAGAACTGAGAAAAAAAACTGAAGAAAAACTTAGAAAAAAACTGTGCACAAAACTGTGAAAAAAAAGAACTGAGAAAAAAAACTGAGAAAAAACTGACTAGAAAAACTGAGCAGAAAAACTGAGGAGAAAAACTGAGAAAAAAAGACTGAAAAAACTGAAGAAAAACTTAGAAACATACAGTGAAAAAAAAGAACTGAGAAAAAAAACTGAAGAAAAACTTGGAAAAAAAACTGTGAACAAAACAGTGAAAAAAAAGAAGCACTGAGAAAAAAAACTGAGAAAAAACTGACTAGAAAAACTGAGCAGGAAAACTGAGGAGAAAAACTGAGAAAAAAAACTATTTAAAAAAAACTGAAGAAAAAGGAGGAAAAAAACTGAGAAGACAAACTGACAAAAAAAGACTGAAAAAATTGAAGAAAAACTTAGAAAAAACTGTGAAAAAAAGTAGAACTGAGAAAAAAAACTGAAGAAAAACTTAGAAAAAAACTGAAAAAAACGGTGCAAAAAAGAACGGAGAAAAATAGCTGAAGAAAAAACTGAGCAGAAAAACTGAGCAGAAAAACTGAGAAAAAAAACTATTGAAAAAAACTGAAGAAAAAGGGAGGGAAAAAACTGAGAAGAAAAACTGAGAAAAAAAGACTGAAAAAACTGAAGAAAAACTTAGAAAAAAACTGTGAAAAAAAAGAAGAACTGAGAAAAAAAACTGAAGAAAAACTTAGAAAAAAACTGAAAAAAACTGCAAAAAAAGAACTGAGAAAAAAATCTGAAGCAAAAACTGAGCAGAAAAACTGATCAGAAAAACTGAGAAAAAAAACTATTTAAAAAAACTGAAGAATAACGGAGGAAAAAAACTGAGAAGAAAAATTGAGAAAAAACGACTGAAAAAACTGAAGAAAAACTAAGAAAAAAACTGTGAAAAAAATTGTGAAAAAAATGAACTGAGAAAAAAAACTGAAGAAAAAACTGAGCAGAAAAACTGAGCAGAAAAACTGAGAAAAAATAACTATTAAAAAAATACTGAAGAAAAACGGAGTAAAAAAACTGAGAAGAAAAATTGAGAAAAAACGATTCAAAAAACTCAAGAAAAAATTAGAAAAAAACTGTGAAAAAAAAGAACTGAGAAAAAAAAACTGAAGAAAAACTTAGAAAAAAACTGTGCACAAAACTGTGAAAAATAAGAACTGAGAAAAAAAACTGAAGAAAAATTTAGAAAAAAACTGTGCACAAAAGTGTGGAAAAAAAGAACTGAGAAAAAAACTGAGAAAAAACTGAGCAGAAAAACTGAGAAAAAAAACTATTAAAAAAAAACTGAAGAAAAACGGATGAAAAAAACTGAGAAGAAAAACTGAGAAAAAAAGACTGAAAAAACTGAAGAAAAACTTAGAAAAAAACTGTGAAAAAAACTGAAAAAAAAGAACTGAGAAAAAAAACTGAAGAAAAAACTGAGCAGAAAAACTGAGCCGAAAAACTGACAAAAAACTATTAAAAAAATACTGAAGAAAAACGGAGTAAAAAAACAGAGAAGAAAAACTGAGAAAAAAAGACTGAAAAAACTGAAGAAAAACTTAGAAAAAAACTGTGAAAAAAACTGAGAAAAAAAACTATTAAAAAAAAATTGAAGAAAAAGGAGGAAAAAAACTGAGAAGAAAAACTGAGAAAAAAAGACTGAAAAAACTGAAGAAAAACTTAGAAAAAAACTGTGAAAAAAAAGAACTGAGAAAAAAAACTGAAGAAAAACTTAGAAAAAAACTGAAAAAAACTGAAAAAAAAGAACTGAGAAAAAAATCTGAAGAAAAAACTGAGCAGAAAAACTGAGCAGAAAAACTGCGAAAAAAAATATTTAAAAAAACTGAAGAAAAAGGGAGGAAAAAAACTGAGAAGAAAAATTGAGAAAAAACGACTGAAAAAACTGAAGAAAAACTTCGAAAAAAACTGTGAAAAAAAAGAACTGAGAAAAAAAACTGAGAAAAAACTGAGCAGAAAAACTGATCAGAAAAACTGAGAAAAAAAACTATTTAAAAAAACTGAAGAAAAACGGAGGAAAAAAACTGAGAAGAAAAATTGAGAAAAAACGACTGAAAAAACTGAAGAAAAACTAAGAAAAAATCTGTGAAAAAAAT
The DNA here is from genome assembly GCF_044704955.1 of Pristiophorus japonicus. Lineage (NCBI taxonomy): Eukaryota > Metazoa > Chordata > Chondrichthyes > Pristiophoridae > Pristiophorus > Pristiophorus japonicus. The sequence continues at coordinate 1,401,726 of NW_027251071.1, forward strand.
TGTGAAAAAAAAGAACTGAGAAAAAAGACTGAAAAAACTGAAGAAAAACTTCGAAAAAAACTGTGAAAAAAAAGAAGAACTGAGAAAAAAAACTGAAGAAAAACTTAGAAAAAAACTGTGAAAAAAAAGAACTGAGAAAAAAAAACTGAAGAAAAACTTAGAAAAAAACTGTGCACAAAACTGTGAAAAAAAAGAATTCAGAAAAAAAACTGAGAAAAAACTGAGCAGAAAAATTGAGCAGAAAAACTGAGAAAAAAAACTATTAAAAAAAACTGAAGAAAAACGGAGGAATAAAACTGAGAAGAAAAACTGAGAAAAAAGACGGAAAAAATTGAAGAAAAACTTAGAAAAAAAACTGTGAAAAAAACTGAGAAAAAAAACTATTAAAAAAAAACTGAAGAAAAAGGAGGAAAAAAACTGAGAAGAAAAACTGAGAAAAAAAGACTGAAAAAACTGAAGAAAAACTTAGAAAAAAAACTGTGAAAAAAACTGAGAAAAAAAACTATTAAAAAAAAACTGAAGAAAAACGGAGTAAAAAAACTGAGAAGAAAAATTGAGAAAAAACGAGTCAAAAAACTGAAGAAAAACTTAGAAAAAAACTGTGAAAACTAAGAACTGAGAAAAAAAACTGAAGAAAAATTTAGAAAAAAACTGTGCACAAAAGTGTGGAAAAAAAGAACTGAGAAAAAAACTGAGAAAAAACTGAGCAGAAAAACTGAGCAGAAAAACTGAGAAAAAAAACTATTAAAAAAAAACTGAAGAAAAACGGATGAAAAAAACTGAGAAGCAAAATTGAGAAAAAACGACTGAAAAAACTGAAGAAAAACTTAGAAAAAAACTGTGAAAAAAACTGAAAAAAAAGAACTGAGAAAAAAAACTGAAGAAAAACTTAGAAAAAAATTGTGCACAAAACTGTGAAAAAAAAGAACTGAGAAAAAAAACTGAGAAAAAACTGACCAGAAAAACTGAGCAGAAAAACTGAGGAGAAAAACTGAGAAAAAGAGCTATTAAAAAAAAACTGAAGAAAAAGGAGGAAAAAAACTGAGAAGAAAAACTGAGAAAAAAAGACTGAAAAAACTGAAGAAAAACTTAGAAAAATACTGTGAAAAAAAAGAAGAACTGAGAAAAAAAACTGAAGAAAAATTTAGAAAAAAACTGTGCACAAAAGTGTGGAAAAAAAGAACTGAGAAAAAAACTGAGAAAAAAACTGAGCAGAAAAACTGAGCAGAAAAACTGAGAAAAAAAACTATTAAAAAAAAACTGAAGAAAAACGGATGAAAAAAACTGAGAAGAAAAATTGAGAAAAAACGACTGAAAAAACTGAAGAAAAACTTAGAAAAAAACTGTGAAAAAAAAGAACTGAGAAAAAAAAACTGAAGAAAAACTTAGAAAAAAAACTGTGAAAAAAACTGAGAAAAAAAACTATTAAAAAAAAACTGAAGAAAAACGGAGTAAAAAAACTGAGAAGAAAAATTGAGAAAAAACGATTCAAAAAACTGAAGAAAAACTTAGAAAAAAACTGTGAAAAAAACTGAAAAAAAAGAACTGAGAAAAAAAACTGAAGAAAAACTTAGAAAAAAACTGTGCACAAAACTGTGAAAAAAAAGAACTGAGAAAAAAAACTGAGAAAAAACTGACTAGAAAAACTGAGCAGAAAAACTGAGGAGAAAAACTGAGAAAAAAAGCTATTAAAAAAAACTGAAGAAAAAGGAGGGAAAAAACTGAGAAGAAAAACTGAGAAAAAAAGACTGAAAAAACTGAAGAAAAACTTAGAAAAAAAACTGTGAAAAAAACTGAGAAAAAAAACTATTAAAAAAAAACTGAAGAAAAACGGAGTAAAAAAACTGAGAAGAAAAATTGAGAAAAAACGAGTCAAAAAACTGAAGAAAAACTTAGAAAAAAACTGTGAAAACTAAGAACTGAGAAAAAAAACTGAAGAAAAATTTAGAAAAAAACTGTGCACAAAAGTGTGGAAAAAAAGAACTGAGAAAAAAACTGAGAAAAAACTGAGCAGAAAAACTGAGCAGAAAAACTGAGAAAAAAAACTATTAAAAAAAAACTGAAGAAAAACGGATGAAAAAAACTGAGAAGCAAAATTGAGAAAAAACGACTGAAAAAACTGAAGAAAAACTTAGAAAAAAACTGTGAAAAAAACTGAAAAAAAAGAACTGAGAAAAAAAACTGAAGAAAAACTTAGAAAAAAATTGTGCACAAAACTGTGAAAAAAAAGAACTGAGAAAAAAAACTGAGAAAAAACTGACCAGAAAAACTGAGCAGAAAAACTGAGGAGAAAAACTGAGAAAAAGAGCTATTAAAAAAAAACTGAAGAAAAAGGAGGAAAAAAACTGAGAAGAAAAACTGAGAAAAAAAGACTGAAAAAACTGAAGAAAAACTTAGAAAAATACTGTGAAAAAAAAGAAGAACTGAGAAAAAAAACTGAAGAAAAATTTAGAAAAAAACTGTGCACAAAAGTGTGGAAAAAAAGAACTGAGAAAAAAACTGAGAAAAAAACTGAGCAGAAAAACTGAGCAGAAAAACTGAGAAAAAAAACTATTAAAAAAAAACTGAAGAAAAACGGATGAAAAAAACTGAGAAGCAAAATTGAGAAAAAACGACTGAAAAAACTGAAGAAAAACTTAGAAAAAAACTGTGAAAAAAACTGAAAAAAAAGAACTGAGAAAAAAAACTGAAGAAAAACTTAGAAAAAAATTGTGCACAAAACTGTGAAAAAAAAGAACTGAGAAAAAAAACTGAGAAAAAACTGACCAGAAAAACTGAGCAGAAAAACTGAGGAGAAAAACTGAGAAAAAGAGCTATTAAAAAAAAACTGAAGAAAAAGGAGGAAAAAAACTGAGAAGAAAAACTGAGAAAAAAAGACTGAAAAAACTGAAGAAAAACTTAGAAAAATACTGTGAAAAAAAAGAAGAACTGAGAAAAAAAACTGAAGAAAAATTTAGAAAAAAACTGTGCACAAAAGTGTGGAAAAAAAGAACTGAGAAAAAAACTGAGAAAAAAACTGAGCAGAAAAACTGAGCAGAAAAACTGAGAAAAAAAACTATTAAAAAAAAACTGAAGAAAAACGGATGAAAAAAACTGAGAAGAAAAATTGAGAAAAAACGACTGAAAAAACTGAAGAAAAACTTAGAAAAAAACTGTGAAAAAAAAGAACTGAGAAAAAAAAACTGAAGAAAAACTTAGAAAAAAAACTGTGAAAAAAACTGAGAAAAAAAACTATTAAAAAAAAACTGAAGAAAAACGGAGTAAAAAAACTGAGAAGAAAAATTGAGAAAAAACGATTCAAAAAACTGAAGAAAAACTTAGAAAAAAACTGTGAAAAAAACTGAAAAAAAAGAACTGAGAAAAAAAACTGAAGAAAAACTTAGAAAAAAACTGTGCACAAAACTGTGAAAAAAAAGAACTGAGAAAAAAAACTGAGAAAAAACTGACTAGAAAAACTGAGCAGAAAAACTGAGGAGAAAAACTGAGAAAAAAAGCTATTAAAAAAAACTGAAGAAAAAGGAGGGAAAAAACTGAGAAGAAAAACTGAGAAAAAAAGACTGAAAAAACTGAAGAAAAACTTAGAAAAAAAACTGTGAAAAAAACTGAGAAAAAAAACTATTAAAAAAAAACTGAAGAAAAACGGAGTAAAAAAACTGAGAAGAAAAATTGAGAAAAAACGAGTCAAAAAACTGAAGAAAAACTTAGAAAAAAACTGTGAAAACTAAGAACTGAGAAAAAAAACTGAAGAAAAATTTAGAAAAAAACTGTGCACAAAAGTGTGGAAAAAAAGAACTGAGAAAAAAACTGAGAAAAAACTGAGCAGAAAAACTGAGCAGAAAAACTGAGAAAAAAAACTATTAAAAAAAAACTGAAGAAAAACGGATGAAAAAAACTGAGAAGCAAAATTGAGAAAAAACGACTGAAAAAACTGAAGAAAAACTTAGAAAAAAACTGTGAAAAAAACTGAAAAAAAAGAACTGAGAAAAAAAACTGAAGAAAAACTTAGAAAAAAATTGTGCACAAAACTGTGAAAAAAAAGAACTGAGAAAAAAAACTGAGAAAAAACTGACCAGAAAAACTGAGCAGAAAAACTGAGGAGAAAAACTGAGAAAAAGAGCTATTAAAAAAAAACTGAAGAAAAAGGAGGAAAAAAACTGAGAAGAAAAACTGAGAAAAAAAGACTGAAAAAACTGAAGAAAAACTTAGAAAAATACTGTGAAAAAAAAGAAGAACTGAGAAAAAAAACTGAAGAAAAATTTAGAAAAAAACTGTGCACAAAAGTGTGGAAAAAAAGAACTGAGAAAAAAACTGAGAAAAAAACTGAGCAGAAAAACTGAGCAGAAAAACTGAGAAAAAAAACTATTAAAAAAAAACTGAAGAAAAACGGATGAAAAAAACTGAGAAGAAAAATTGAGAAAAAACGACTGAAAAAACTGAAGAAAAACTTAGAAAAAAACTGTGAAAAAAAAGAACTGAGAAAAAAAAACTGAAGAAAAACTTAGAAAAAAACTGTGCACAAAACTGTGAAAAAAAAGAACTGAGAAAAAAAACTGAGAAAAAACTGACTAGAAAAACTGAGCAGAAAAACTGAGGAGAAAAACTGAGAAAAAAAGCTATTAAAAAAAACTGAAGAAAAAGGAGGGAAAAAACTGAGAAGAAAAACTGAGAAAAAAAGACTGAAAAAACTGAAGAAAAACTTAGAAAAAAAACTGTGAAAAAAACTGAGAAAAAAAACTATTAAAAAAAAACTGAAGAAAAACGGAGTAAAAAAACTGAGAAGAAAAATTGAGAAAAAACGATTCAAAAAACTGAAGAAAAACTTAGAAAAAAACTGTGAAAAAAACTGAAAAAAAAGAACTGAGAAAAAAAACTGAAGAAAAACTTAGAAAAAAACTGTGCACAAAACTGTGAAAAAAAAGAACTGAGAAAAAAAACTGAGAAAAAACTGACTAGAAAAACTGAGCAGAAAAACTGAGGAGAAAAACTGAGAAAAAAAGCTATTAAAAAAAACTGAAGAAAAAGGAGGGAAAAAACTGAGAAGAAAAACTGAGAAAAAAAGACTGAAAAAACTGAAGAAAAACTTAGAAAAAAAACTGTGAAAAAAACTGAGAAAAAAAACTATTAAAAAAAACTGAAGAAAAACGGAGTAAAAAAACTGAGAAGAAAAATTGAGAAAAAACGAGTCAAAAAACTGAAGAAAAACTTAGAAAAAAACTGTGAAAACTAAGAACTGAGAAAAAAAACTGAAGAAAAATTTAGAAAAAAACTGTGCACAAAAGTGTGGAAAAAAAGAACTGAGAAAAAAACTGAGAAAAAACTGAGCAGAAAAACTGAGCAGAAAAACTGAGAAAAAAAACTATTAAAAAAAAACTGAAGAAAAACGGATGAAAAAAACTGAGAAGCAAAATTGAGAAAAAACGACTGAAAAAACTGAAGAAAAACTTAGAAAAAAACTGTGAAAAAAACTGAAAAAAAAGAACTGAGAAAAAAAACTGAAGAAAAACTTAGAAAAAAATTGTGCACAAAACTGTGAAAAAAAAGAACTGAGAAAAAAAACTGAGAAAAAACTGACCAGAAAAACTGAGCAGAAAAACTGAGGAGAAAAACTGAGAAAAAGAGCTATTAAAAAAAAACTGAAGAAAAAGGAGGAAAAAAACTGAGAAGAAAAACTGAGAAAAAAAGACTGAAAAAACTGAAGAAAAACTTAGAAAAATACTGTGAAAAAAAAGAAGAACTGAGAAAAAAAACTGAAGAAAAATTTAGAAAAAAACTGTGCACAAAAGTGTGGAAAAAAAGAACTGAGAAAAAAACTGAGAAAAAAACTGAGCAGAAAAACTGAGCAGAAAAACTGAGAAAAAAAACTATTAAAAAAAAACTGAAGAAAAACGGATGAAAAAAACTGAGAAGAAAAATTGAGAAAAAACGACTGAAAAAACTGAAGAAAAACTTAGAAAAAAACTGTGAAAAAAAAGAACTGAGAAAAAAAAACTGAAGAAAAACTTAGAAAAAAAACTGTGAAAAAAACTGAGAAAAAAAACTATTAAAAAAAAACTGAAGAAAAACGGAGTAAAAAAACTGAGAAGAAAAATTGAGAAAAAACGATTCAAAAAACTGAAGAAAAACTTAGAAAAAAACTGTGAAAAAAACTGAAAAAAAAGAACTGAGAAAAAAAACTGAAGAAAAACTTAGAAAAAAACTGTGCACAAAACTGTGAAAAAAAAGAACTGAGAAAAAAAACTGAGAAAAAACTGACTAGAAAAACTGAGCAGAAAAACTGAGGAGAAAAACTGAGAAAAAAAGCTATTAAAAAAAACTGAAGAAAAAGGAGGGAAAAAACTGAGAAGAAAAACTGAGAAAAAAAGACTGAAAAAACTGAAGAAAAACTTAGAAAAAAACTGTGAAAAAAAAGAACTGAGAAAAAAAAACTGAAGAAAAACTTAGAAAAAAACTGTGCACAAAACTGTGAAAAAAAAGAATTCAGAAAAAAAACTGAGAAAAAACTGAGCAGAAAAATTGAGCAGAAAAACTGAGAAAAAAAAATATTAAAAAAAACTGAAGAAAAAGGGAGGAAAAAAACTGAGAAGAAAAATTGAGAAAAGACGACTGAAAAAACTGAAGAAAAACTGAGAAAAAATTGTGAAAAAAACTGTGAAAAAAAAGATCTGAGAAAAAAAACTGAAGAAATATTTAGAAAAAAACTGTGCACAAAACTGTGGAAAAAAAGAACTGAGAAAAAAAACTGAGAAAAAACTGAGCAGAAAAACTGATCAGAAAAACTGAGAAAAAAAAACTAGTTAAAAAAACTGAAGAAAAACGGAGGAAAAAAACTGAGAAGAAAAATTGAGAAAAAACGACTGAAAAAACTCAAGAAAAACTTAGAAAAAAACTGTGAAAAAAAAGAACTGAGAAAAAAAACTGAAGAAAAACTTAGAAAAAAACTGTGCACAAAACTGTGAAAAAAAAGAATTCAGAAACAAAACTGAGAAAAAACTGTGCAGAAAAATTGAGCAGAAAAACTGAGAAAAAAAACTATAAAAAAAAACTGAAGAAAAACGGAGGAATAAAACAGAGAAGAAAAACTGAGAAAAAAGACTGAAAAAACTGAAGAAAAACTTAGGAAAAAAACTGTGAAAAAAACTGAGAAAAAAAAGTATTAAAAAAAAATTGAAGAAAAAGGAGGAAAAAAACTGAGAAGAAAAACTGAGAAAAAATGACTGAAAAAACTGAAGAAAAACTTAGAAAAAAACTGTGAAAAAAAAGAACTGAGAAAAAAAACTGAAGAAAAACTTAGAAAAAACTGAAAAAAACTGCAAAAAAAGAACTGAGAAAAAAATCTGAAGAAAAAACTGAGCAGAAAAACTGGTCAGAAAAACTGAGAAAAAAAACTATTTAAAAAAACTGAAGAAAAACGGAGGAAAAAACTGAGAAGAAAAATTGAGAAAACATGACTGAAAAAACTGAAGAAAAACTAAGAAAAAAACTGTGAAAAAGAACTGAGAAAAAAAAGTATTAAAAAAAAATTGAAGAAAAAGGAGGAAAACAACTGAGAAGAAAAACTGAGAAAAAAAGACTGAAAAAACTGAAGAAAAACTTAGAAAAAAACTGTGAAAAAAACTGAGAAAAAAACTATTAAAATAAAATTGAGCAAAAAGGAGGAAAAAAACTGAGAAGAAAAACTGAGAAAAAAAGACTGAAAAAACTGAAGAAAAACTTAGAAAAAAACTGTGAAAAAAAAGAACTGAGAAAAAAAACTGAAGAAAAACTTAGAAAAAAACTGAAAAAAACTGCAAAAAAAGAACTGAGAAAAAAATCTGAAGAAAAAACTGAGCAGAAAAACTGATCAGAAAAACTGAGAAAAAAAACTATTTAAAAAAACTGAAGAAAAAGGAGGAAAAAAACTGAGAAGAAAAATTGAGAAAAAACGACTGAAAAAACTGAAGAAAAACTTAGAAAAAATTGTGAAAAAAAAGAAGAACTGAGAAAAAAAACTGAAGAATAACTTAGAAAAAAACTGAAAAAAACGGTGCAAAAAAGGACGGAGAAAAACATCTGAAGAAAAAACTGAGCAGAAAAACTGAGCAGAAAAACTGAGAAAAAAATATTTTACAAAACTGAAGAAAAAGGGAGGAAAAAAACTGAGAAGAAAAATTGAGAAAAAACGACTGAAAAAACTGAAGAAAAACTTAGAAAAAATTGTGAAAAAAACTGTGAAAAAAAAGATCTGAGAAAAAAAACTGAAGAAATATTTAGAAAAAAACTGTGCACAAAACTGTGGAAAAAAAGAACTGAGAAAAAAAACTGAGAAAAAACTGAGCAGAAGAACTGATCAGAAAAACTGAGAAAAAAAACTAGTTCAAAAAACTGAAGAAAAACGGAGGAAAAAAACTGAGAAGAAAAATTGAGAAAAAACGACTGAAAAAACTGAAGAAAAACTAAGAAAAAAACTGTGCACAAAAGTGTGGAAAAAAAGAACTGAGAAAAAAACTGAGAAAAAACTGAGCAGAAAAACTGAGCAGAAAAACTGAGAAAAAAATCTATTAAAAAAAAACTGAAGAAAAACGGATGAAAAAAACTGAGAAGAAAAATTGAGAAAAAACGACTGAAAAAACTGAAGAAAAACTTAGAAAAAAACTGTGAAAAAAACTGAAAAAAAAGAACTGAGAAAAAAAACTGAAGAAAAACTTAGAAAAAAACTGTGCACAAAACTGTGAAAAAAAAGAACTGAGAAAAAAAACTGAGAAAAAACTGACTAGAAAAACTGAGCAGAAAAACTGAGGAGAAAAACTGAGAAAAAAAGACTGAAAAAACTGAAGAAAAACTTTGAAAAATACAGTGAAAAAAAAGAAGAACTGAGAAAAAAAACTGAAGAAAAACTTGGAAAAAAAACTATTAAAAAAAAACTGAAGAAAAAGGAGGAAAAAAACTGAGAAGACAAACTGACAAAAAAAGACTGAAAAAATTGAAGAAAAACTTAGAAAAAACTGTGAAAAAAAGAAGAACTGAGAAAAAAAACTGAAGAAAAACTTAGAAAAAAACTGAAAAAAACGGTGCAAAAAAGAACGGAGAAAAATAGCTGAAGAAAAAACTGAGCAGAAAAACTGAGCAGAAAAACTGAGAAAAAAAACTATTAAAAAAAACTGAAGAAAAACGGAGGAAAAAAACTGAGCAGAAAAATTGAGAAAAAACGACTGAAAAAACTGAAGAAAAACTAAGAAAAAAACTGTGAAAAAAATTGTGAAAAAAATGAACTGAGAAAAAAAACTGAAGAAAAAACTGAGCAGAAAAACTGAGCAGAAAAACTGAGAAAAAAATAACTATTAAAAAAATACTGAAGAAAAACGGAGTAAAAAAACTGAGAAGAAAAATTGAGAAAAAACGATTCAAAAAACTCAAGAAAAACTTAGAAAAAAACTGTGAAAAAAAAGAACTGAGAAAAAAAAACTGAAGAAAAACTTAGAAAAAAACTGTGCACAAAAGTGTGAAAAAAAAGAACTGAGAAAAAAAAATGAAGAAAAATTTAGAAAAAAACTGCACAAAAGTGTGGAAAAAAAGAACTGAGAAAAAAACTGAGAAAAAACTGAGCAGAAAAACTGAGCAGAAAAACTGAGAAAAAAATCTATTAAAAAAAAACTGAAGAAAAACGGATGAAAAAAACTGAGAAGAAAAATTGAGAAAAAACGACTGAAAAAACTGAAGAAAAACTTAGAAAAAAACTGTGAAAAAAACTGAAAAAAAAGAACTGAGAAAAAAAACTGAAGAAAAACTTAGAAAAAAACTGTGCACAAAACTGTGAAAAAAAAGAACTGAGAAAAAAAACTGAGAAAAAACTGACTAGAAAAACTGAGCAGAAAAACTGAGGAGAAAAACTGAGAAAAAAAGACTGAAAAAACTGAAGAAAAACTTTGAAAAATACAGTGAAAAAAAAGAAGAACTGAGAAAAAAAACTGAAGAAAAACTTGGAAAAAAAACTATTAAAAAAAAACTGAAGAAAAAGGAGGAAAAAAACTGAGAAGACAAACTGACAAAAAAAGACTGAAAAAATTGAAGAAAAACTTAGAAAAAACTGTGAAAAAAAGAAGAACTGAGAAAAAAAACTGAAGAAAAACTTAGAAAAAAACTGAAAAAAACGGTGCAAAAAAGAACGGAGAAAAATAGCTGAAGAAAAAACTGAGCAGAAAAACTGAGCAGAAAAACTGAGAAAAAAAACTATTAAAAAAAACTGAAGAAAAACGGAGGAAAAAAACTGAGAAGAAAAATTGAGAAAAAACGACTGAAAAAACTGAAGAAAAACTAAGAAAAAAACTGTGAAAAAAATTGTGAAAAAAATGAACTGAGAAAAAAAACTGAAGAAAAAACTGAGCAGAAAAACTGAGCAGAAAAACTGAGAAAAAAATAACTATTAAAAAAATACTGAAGAAAAACGGAGTAAAAAAACTGAGAAGAAAAATTGAGAAAAAACGATTCAAAAAACTCAAGAAAAACTTAGAAAAAAACTGTGAAAAAAAAGAACTGAGAAAAAAAAACTGAAGAAAAACTTAGAAAAAAACTGTGCACAAAAGTGTGAAAAAAAAGAACTGAGAAAAAAAAATGAAGAAAAATTTAGAAAAAAACTGCACAAAAGTGTGGAAAAAAAGAACTGAGAAAAAAACTGAGAAAAAACTGAGCAGAAAAACTGAGCAGAAAAACTGAGAAAAAAATCTATTAAAAAAAAACTGAAGAAAAACGGATGAAAAAAACTGAGAAGAAAAATTGAGAAAAAACGACTGAAAAAACTGAAGAAAAACTTAGAAAAAAACTGTGAAAAAAACTGAAAAAAAAGAACTGAGAAAAAAAACTGAAGAAAAACTTAGAAAAAAACTGTGCACAAAACTGTGAAAAAAAAGAACTGAGAAAAAAAACTGAGAAAAAACTGACTGGAAAAACTGAGCAGAAAAACTGAGGAGAAAAACTGAGAAAAAAAGACTGAAAAAACTGAAGAAAAACTTAGAAAAATACAGTGAAAAAAAAGAAGAACTGAGAAAAAAAACTGAAGAAAAACTTGGAAAAAAAACTGTGAACAAAACAGTGAAAAAAAAGAAGAACTGAGAAAAAAAACTGAGAAAAAACTGACTAGAAACACTGAGCAGGAAAACTGAGGAGAAAAACTGAGAAAAAAAACTATTAAAAAAAAACTGAAGAAAAAGGAGGAAAAAAACTGAGAAGACAAACTGACAAAAAAAGACTGAAAAAATTGAAGAAAAACTTAGAAAAAACTGTGAAAAAAAGAAGAACTGAGAAAAAAAACTGAAGAAAAACTTAGAAAAAAACTGAAAAAAACGGTGCAAAAAAGAACGGAGAAAAATAGCTGAAGAAAAAACTGAGCAGAAAAACTGAGCAGAAAAACTGAGAAAAAAAACTATTAAAAAAAACTGAAGAAAAAGGGAGGGAAAAAACTGAGAAGAAAAACTGAGAAAAAAAGACTGAAAAAACTGAACAAAAACTTAGAAAAAAACTGTGAAAAAAAAGAAGAACTGAGAAAAAAAACTGAAGAAAAACTTAGAAAAAAACTGAAAAAAACTGCAAAAAAAGAACTGAGAAAAAAATCTGAAGAAAAAACTGAGCAGAAAAACTGATCAGAAAAACTGAGAAAAAAAACTATTTAAAAAAACTGAAGAAAAACGGAGGAAAAAAACTGAGAAGAAAAATTGAGAAAAAACGACTGAAAAAACTGAAGAAAAACTAAGAAAAAAACTGTGAAAAAAATTGTGAAAAAAATGAACTGAGAAAAAAAACTGAAGAAAAAACTGAGCAGAAAAACTGAGCAGAAAAACTGAGAAAAAATAACTATTAAAAAAATACTGAAGAAAAACGGAGTAAAAAAACTGAGAAGAAAAATTGAGAAAAAACGATTCAAAAAACTCAAGAAAAACTTAGAAAAAAACTGTGAAAAAACGAACTGAGAAAAAAAAACTGAAGAAAAACTTAGAAAAAAACTGTGCACAAAAGTGTGAAAAAAAAGAACTGAGAAAAAAAACTGAAGAAAAATTTAAAAAAAACTGTGCACAAAAGTGTGGAAAAAAAGAACTGAGAAAAAAACTGAGAAAAAACTGAGCAGAAAAACTGAGAAAAAAAACTATTAAAAAAAAACTGAAGAAAAACGGATGAAAAAAACTGAGAAGAAAAATTGAGAAAAAACGACTGAAAAAACTGAAGAAAAACTTAGAAAAAAACTGTGAAAAAAACTGAAAAAAAAGAACTGAGAAAAAAAACTGAAGAAAAAACTGAGCAGAAAAACTGAGCAGAAAAACTGACAAAAAAACTATTAAAAAAATACTGAAGAAAAACGGAGTAAAAAAACTGAGAAGAAAAATTGAGAAAAAACGACTGAAAAAACTCAAGAAAAACGTAGAAAAAAACTGTGAAAAAAAAGAACTGAGAAAAAAAACTGAAGAAAAACTTAGAAAAAAACTGTGCACAAAACTGTGAAAAAAAAGAATTCAGAAACAAAACTGAGAAAAAACTGTGCAGAAAAATTGAGCAGAAAAACTGAGAAAAAAAACTATTAAAAAAAACTGAAGAAAAACGGAGGAATAAAACAGAGAAGAAAAACTGAGAAAAAAGACTGAAAAAACTGAAGAAAAACTTAGGAAAAAAACTGTGAAAAAAACTGAGAAAAAAAAGTATTAAAAAAAAATTGAAGAAAAAGGAGGAAAAGAACTGGGAAGAAAAACTGAGAAAAAATGACTGAAAAAACTGAAGAAAAACTTAGAAAAAAACTGTGAAAAAAAAGAACTGAGAAAAAAAACTGAAGAAAAACTTAGAAAAAAACTGAAAATAACTGCAAAAGAAGAACTGAGAAAAAAATCTGAAGAAAAAACTGAGCAGAAAAACTGGTCAGAAAAACTGAGAAAAAAAACTATTTAAAAAAACTGAAGAAAAACGGAGGAAAAAAACTGAGAAGAAAAATTGAGAAAACATGACTGAAAAAACTGAAGAAAAACTAAGAAAAAAACTGTGAAAAAAATTGTGAAAGAAAAGAACTGAGAAAAAAGACTGAAAAAACTGAAGAAAAAATAAGAAAAAAAACTGAAAAAAACTGAGAAAAAAAACTATTAAAAAAAAACTGAAGAAAAAGGAGGAAAAAAACAGAGAAGAAAAACTGAGAAAAAAGACTGAAAAAACTGAAGAAAAACTTAGGAAAAAAACTGTGAAAAAGAACTGAGAAAAAAAAGTATTAAAAAAAAATTGAAGAAAAAGGAGGAAAAAAACTGAGAAGAAAAACTGAGAAAAAACGACTGAAAAAACTGAAGAAAAACTTAGAAAAAATTGTGAAAAAAACTGTGAAAAAAAAGATCTGAGAAAAAAAACTGAAGAAATATTTAGAAAAAAACTGTGCACAAAACTGTGGAAAAAAAGAACTGAGAAAAAAAACTGAGAAAAAACTGAGCAGAAAAACTGATCAGAAAAACTGAGAAAAAAAACTAGTTCAAAAAACTGAAGAAAAACGGAGGAAAAAAACTGAGAAGAAAAATTGAGAAAAAACGACTGAAAAAACTAAAGAAAAACTAAGAAAAAAACTGTGCACAAAAGTGTGGAAAAAAAGAACTGAGAAAAAAACTGAGAAAAAACTGAGCAGAAAAACTGAGCAGAAAAACTGAGAAAAAAATCTATTAAAAAAAAACTGAAGAAAAACGGATGAAAAAAACTGAGAAGAAAAATTGAGAAAAAACGACTGAAAAAACTGAAGAAAAACTTAGAAAAAAACTGTGAAAAAAACTGAAAAAAAAGAACTGAGAAAAAAAACTGAAGAAAAACTTAGAAAAAAACTGTGCACAAAACTGTGAAAAAAAAGAACTGAGAAAAAAAACTGAGAAAAAACTGACTAGAAAAACTGAGCAAAAAAACTGAGGAGAAAAACTGAGAAAAAAAGACTGAAAAAACTGAAGAAAAACTTAGAAAAATACAGTGAAAAAAAAGAACTGAGAAAAAAAACTGAAGAAAAACTTGGAAAAAAAACTGTGAACAAAACAGTGAAAAAAAAGAAGAACTGAGAAAAAAAACTGAGAAAAAACTGACTAGAAAATCTGAGCAGGAAAACTGAGGAGAAAAACTGAGAAAAAAAACTATTAAAAAAAAACTGAAGAAAAACGGATGAAAAAAACTGAGAAGAAAAACTGAGAAAAAAAGACTGAAAAAACTGAAGAAAAACTTAGAAAAAAACTGTGAAAAAAACTGAAAAAAAAGAACTGAGAAAAAAAACTGAAGAAAAAACTGAGCAGAAAAACTGAGCCGAAAAACTGACAAAAAAACTATTAAAAAAATACTGAAGAAAAACGGAGTAAAAAAACAGAGAAGAAAAACTGAGAAAAAAAGACTGAAAAAACTGAAGAAAAACTTAGAAAAAAACTGTGAAAAAAACTGAGAAAAAAACTATAAAAAAAAATTGAAGAAAAAGGAGGAAAAAAACTGAGAAGAAAAACTGAGAAAAAAAGACTGAAAAAACTGAAGAAAAACTTAGAAAAAAACTGTGAAAAAAACTGAGAAAAAAACTATTAAAAAAAATTGAAGAAAAAGGAGGAAAAAAACTGAGAAGAAAAACTGAGAAAAAAAGACTGAAAAAACTGAAGAAAAACTTAGAAAAAAACTGTGAAAAAAACTGAAAAAAAAGAACTGAGAAAAAAAACTGAAGAAAAAACTGAGCAGAAAAACTGAGCCGAAAAACTGACAAAAAAACTATTAAAAAAATACTGAAGAAAAACGGAGTAAAAAAACAGAGAAGAAAAACTGAGAAAAAAAGACTGAAAAAACTGAAGAAAAACTTAGAAAAAAACTGTGAAAAAAACAGAGAAAAAAACTATTAAAATAAAATTGAGCAAAAAGGAGGAAAAAAACTGAGAAGAAAAACTGAGAAAAAAAGACTGAAAAAACTGAAGAAAAACTTAGAAAAAAACTGTGAAAAAAAAGAACTGAGAAAAAAAACTGAAGAAAAACTTAGAAAAAAACTGAAAAAAACTGCAAAAAAAGAACTGAGAAAAAAATCTGAAGAAAAAACTGAGCAGAAAAACTGATCAGAAAAACTGAGAAAAAAAACTATTTAAAAAAACTGAAGAAAAAGGAGGAAAAAAACTGAGAAGAAAAATTGAGAAAAAACGACTGAAAAAACTGAAGAAAAACTTAGAAAAAATTGTGAAAAAAAAGAAGAACTGAGAAAAAAAACTGAAGAATAACTTAGAAAAAAACTGAAAAAAACGGTGCAAAAAAGGACGGAGAAAAACATCTGAAGAAAAAACTGAGCAGAAAAACTGAGCAGAAAAACTGAGAAAAAAATATTTTACAAAACTGAAGAAAAAGGGAGGAAAAAAACTGAGAAGAAAAATTGAGAAAAAACGACTGAAAAAACTGAAGAAAAACTTAGAAAAAATTGTGAAAAAAACTGTGAAAAAAAAGATCTGAGAAAAAAAACTGAAGAAATATTTAGAAAAAAACTGTGCACAAAACTGTGGAAAAAAAGAACTGAGAAAAAAAACTGAGAAAAAACTGAGCAGAAGAACTGATCAGAAAAACTGAGAAAAAAAACTAGTTCAAAAAACTGAAGAAAAACGGAGGAAAAAAACTGAGAAGAAAAATTGAGAAAAAACGACTGAAAAAACTGAAGAAAAACTAAGAAAAAAACTGTGCACAAAAGTGTGGAAAAAAAGAACTGAGAAAAAAACTGAGAAAAAACTGAGCAGAAAAACTGAGCAGAAAAACTGAGAAAAAAATCTATTAAAAAAAAACTGAAGAAAAACGGATGAAAAAAACTGAGAAGAAAAATTGAGAAAAAACGACTGAAAAAACTGAAGAAAAACTTAGAAAAAAACTGTGAAAAAAACTGAAAAAAAAGAACTGAGAAAAAAAACTGAAGAAAAACTTAGAAAAAAACTGTGCACAAAACTGTGAAAAAAAAGAACTGAGAAAAAAAACTGAGAAAAAACTGACTAGAAAAACTGAGCAGAAAAACTGAGGAGAAAAACTGAGAAAAAAAGACTGAAAAAACTGAAGAAAAACTTTGAAAAATACAGTGAAAAAAAAGAAGAACTGAGAAAAAAAACTGAAGAAAAACTTGGAAAAAAAACTATTAAAAAAAAACTGAAGAAAAAGGAGGAAAAAAACTGAGAAGACAAACTGACAAAAAAAGACTGAAAAAATTGAAGAAAAACTTAGAAAAAACTGTGAAAAAAAGAAGAACTGAGAAAAAAAACTGAAGAAAAACTTAGAAAAAAACTGAAAAAAACGGTGCAAAAAAGAACGGAGAAAAATAGCTGAAGAAAAAACTGAGCAGAAAAACTGAGCAGAAAAACTGAGAAAAAAAACTATTAAAAAAAACTGAAGAAAAACGGAGGAAAAAAACTGAGAAGAAAAATTGAGAAAAAACGACTGAAAAAACTGAAGAAAAACTAAGAAAAAAACTGTGAAAAAAATTGTGAAAAAAATGAACTGAGAAAAAAAACTGAAGAAAAAACTGAGCAGAAAAACTGAGCAGAAAAACTGAGAAAAAAATAACTATTAAAAAAATACTGAAGAAAAACGGAGTAAAAAAACTGAGAAGAAAAATTGAGAAAAAACGATTCAAAAAACTCAAGAAAAACTTAGAAAAAAACTGTGAAAAAAAAGAACTGAGAAAAAAAAACTGAAGAAAAACTTAGAAAAAAACTGTGCACAAAAGTGTGAAAAAAAAGAACTGAGAAAAAAAAATGAAGAAAAATTTAGAAAAAAACTGCACAAAAGTGTGGAAAAAAAGAACTGAGAAAAAAACTGAGAAAAAACTGAGCAGAAAAACTGAGCAGAAAAACTGAGAAAAAAATCTATAAAAAAAAAACTGAAGAAAAACGGATGAAAAAAACTGAGAAGAAAAATTGAGAAAAAACGACTGAAAAAACTGAAGAAAAACTTAGAAAAAAACTGTGAAAAAAACTGAAAAAAAAGAACTGAGAAAAAAAACTGAAGAAAAACTTAGAAAAAAACTGTGCACAAAACTGTGAAAAAAAAGAACTGAGAAAAAAAACTGAGAAAAAACTGACTGGAAAAACTGAGCAGAAAAACTGAGGAGAAAAACTGAGAAAAAAAGACTGAAAAAACTGAAGAAAAACTTAGAAAAATACAGTGAAAAAAAAGAAGAACTGAGAAAAAAAACTGAAGAAAAACTTGGAAAAAAAACTGTGAACAAAACAGTGAAAAAAAAGAAGAACTGAGAAAAAAAACTGAGAAAAAACTGACTAGAAACACTGAGCAGGAAAACTGAGGAGAAAAACTGAGAAAAAAAACTATTAAAAAAAAACTGAAGAAAAAGGAGGAAAAAAACTGAGAAGACAAACTGACAAAAAAAGACTGAAAAAATTGAAGAAAAACTTAGAAAAAACTGTGAAAAAAAGAAGAACTGAGAAAAAAAACTGAAGAAAAACTTAGAAAAAAACTGAAAAAAACGGTGCAAAAAAGAACGGAGAAAAATAGCTGAAGAAAAAACTGAGCAGAAAAACTGAGCAGAAAAACTGAGAAAAAAAACTATTAAAAAAAACTGAAGAAAAAGGGAGGGAAAAAACTGAGAAGAAAAACTGAGAAAAAAAGACTGAAAAAACTGAACAAAAACTTAGAAAAAAACTGTGAAAAAAAAGAAGAACTGAGAAAAAAAACTGAAGAAAATCTTAGAAAAAAACTGAAAAAAACTGCAAAAAAAGAACTGAGAAAAAAATCTGAAGAAAAAACTGAGCAGAAAAACTGATCAGAAAAACTGAGAAAAAAAACTATTTAAAAAAACTGAAGAAAAACGGAGGAAAAAAACTGAGAAGAAAAATTGAGAAAAAACGACTGAAAAAACTGAAGAAAAACTAAGAAAAAAACTGTGAAAAAAATTGTGAAAAAAATGAACTGAGAAAAAAAACTGAAGAAAAAACTGAGCAGAAAAACTGAGCAGAAAAACTGAGAAAAAATAACTATTAAAAAAATACTGAAGAAAAACGGAGTAAAAAAACTGAGAAGAAAAATTGAGAAAAAACGATTCAAAAAACTCAAGAAAAACTTAGAAAAAAACTGTGAAAAAAAAGAACTGAGAAAAAAAAACTGAAGAAAAACTTAGAAAAAAACTGTGCACAAAAGTGTGAAAAAAAAGAACTGAGAAAAAAAACTGAAGAAAAATTTAAAAAAAACTGTGCACAAAAGTGTGGAAAAAAAGAACTGAGAAAAAAACTGAGAAAAAACTGAGCAGAAAAACTGAGAAAAAAAACTATTAAAAAAAAACTGAAGAAAAACGGATGAAAAAAACTGAGAAGAAAAATTGAGAAAAAACGACTGAAAAAACTGAAGAAAAACTTAGAAAAAAACTGTGAAAAAAACTGAAAAAAAAGAACTGAGAAAAAAAACTGAAGAAAAAACTGAGCAGAAAAACTGAGCAGAAAAACTGACAAAAAAACTATTAAAAAAATACTGAAGAAAAACGGAGTAAAAAAACTGAGAAGAAAAATTGAGAAAAAACGACTGAAAAAACTCAAGAAAAACGTAGAAAAAAACTGTGAAAAAAAAGAACTGAGAAAAAAAACTGAAGAAAAACTTAGAAAAAAACTGTGCACAAAACTGTGAAAAAAAAGAATTCAGAAACAAAACTGAGAAAAAACTGTGCAGAAAAATTGAGCAGAAAAACTGAGAAAAAAAACTATTAAAAAAAACTGAAGAAAAACGGAGGAATAAAACAGAGAAGAAAAACTGAGAAAAAAGACTGAAAAAACTGAAGAAAAACTTAGGAAAAAAACTGTGAAAAAAACTGAGAAAAAAAAGTATTAAAAAAAAATTGAAGAAAAAGGAGGAAAAGAACTGGGAAGAAAAACTGAGAAAAAATGACTGAAAAAACTGAAGAAAAACTTAGAAAAAAACTGTGAAAAAAAAGAACTGAGAAAAAAAACTGAAGTAAAACTTAGAAAAAAACTGAAAATAACTGCAAAAAAAGAACTGAGAAAAAAATCTGAAGAAAAAACTGAGCAGAAAAACTGGTCAGAAAAACTGAGAAAAAAAACTATTTAAAAAAACTGAAGAAAAACGGAGGAAAAAAACTGAGAAGAAAAATTGAGAAAACATGACTGAAAAAACTGAAGAAAAACTAAGAAAAAAACTGTGAAAAAAATTGTGAAAGAAAAGAACTGAGAAAAAAGACTGAAAAAACTGAAGAAAAAATAAGAAAAAAAACTGAAAAAAACTGAGAAAAAAAACTATTAAAAAAAAACTGAAGAAAAAGGAGGAAAAAAACAGAGAAGAAAAACTGAGAAAAAAGACTGAAAAAACTGAAGAAAAACTTAGGAAAAAAACTGTGAAAAAGAACTGAGAAAAAAAAGTATTAAAAAAAAATTGAAGAAAAAGGAGGAAAAAAACTGAGAAGAAAAACTGAGAAAAAAAGACTGAAAAAACTGAAGAAAAACTTAGAAAAAAACTGTGAAAAAAACTGAGAAAAAAACTATTAAAATAAAATTGAGCAAAAAGTAGGAAAAAAACTGAGAAGAAAAACTGAGAAAAAAAGACTGAAAAAACTGAAGAAAAACTTAGAAAAAACTGTGAAAAAAAGAAGAACTGAGAAAAAAAACTGAAGAATAACTTAGAAAAAAACTGAAAAAAACGGTGCAAAAAAGAACGGAGAAAAACATCTGAAGAAAAAACTGAGCAGAAAAACTGAGCAGAAAAACTGAGAAAAAAATATTTTAAAAAACTGAAGAAAAAGGGAGGAAAAAACTGAGAAGAAAAATTGAGAAAAAACGACTGAGAAAACTGAAGAAAAACTTAGAAAAAATTGTGAAAAAAACTGTGAAAAAAAAGATCTGAGAAAAAAAACTGAAGAAATATTTAGAAAAAAACTGTGCACAAAACTGTGGAAAAAAAGAACTGAGAAAAAAAACTGAGAAAAAACTGAGCAGAAGAACTGATCAGAAAAACTGAGAAAAAAAACTAGTTCAAAAAACTGAAGAAAAACGGAGGAAAAAAACTGAGAAGAAAAATTGAGAAAAAACGACTGAAAAAACTGAAGAAAAACTAAGAAAAAAACTGTGCACAAAAGTGTGAAAAAAAAGAACTGAGAAAAAAAAATGAAGAAAAATTTAGAAAAAAACTGTGCACAAAAGTGTGGAAAAAAAGAACTGAGAAAAAAACTGAGAAAAAACTGAGCAGAAAAACTGAGCAGAAAAACTGAGAAAAAAATCTATTAAAAAAAAACTGAAGAAAAACGGATGAAAAAAACTGAGAAGAAAAATTGAGAAAAAACGACTGAAAAAACTGAAGAAAAACTTAGAAAAAAACTGTGAAAAAAACTGAAAAAAAAGAACTGAGAAAAAAAACTGAAGAAAAACTTAGAAAAAAACTGTGCACAAAACTGTGAAAAAAAAGAACTGAGAAAAAAAACTGAGAAAAAACTGACTAGAAAAACTGAGCAGAAAAACTGAGGAGAAAAACTGAGAAAAAAAGACTGAAAAAACTGAAGAAAAACTTAGAAAAATACAGTGAAAAAAAAGAAGAACTGAGAAAAAAAACTGAAGAAAAACTTGGAAAAAAAACTGTGAACAAAACAGTGAAAAAAAAGAAGAACTGAGAAAAAAAACTGAGAAAAAACTGACTAGAAACACTGAGCAGGAAAACTGAGGAGAAAAACTGAGAAAAAAAACTATTAAAAAAAAACTGAAGAAAAAGGAGGAAAAAAACTGAGAAGACAAACTGACAAAAAAAGACTGAAAAAATTGAAGAAAAACTTAGAAAAAACTGTGAAAAAAAGAAGAACTGAGTAAAAAAACTGAAGAAAAACTTAGAAAAAAACTGTGAAAAAAAAGAACTGAGAAAAAAAACTGAAGAAAAACTTAGAAAAAAACTGTGAAAAAAAAGAAGAACTGAGAAAAAAAACTGAAGAAAAACTTAGAAAAAAACTGTGAAAAAAAAGAAGAACTGAGAAAAAAAACTGAAGAAAAACTTAGAAAAAAACTGAAAAAAACTGCAAAAAAAGAACTGAGAAAAAAATCTGAAGAAAAAACTGAGCAGAAAAACTGATCAGAAAAACTGAGAAAAAAAACTATTTAAAAAAACTGAAGAAAAACGGAGGAAAAAAACTGAGAAGAAAAATTGAGAAAAAACGACTGAAAAAACTGAAGAAAAACTAAGAAAAAAACTGTGAAAAAAATTGTGAAAAAAATGAACTGAGAAAAAAAACTGAAGAAAAAACTGAGCAGAAAAACTGAGCAGAAAAACTGAGAAAAAAATAACTATTAAAAAAATACTGAAGAAAAACGGAGTAAAAAAACTGAGAAGAAAAATTGAGAAAAAACGATTCAAAAAACTCAAGAAAAACTTAGAAAAAAACTGTGAAAAAAAAGAACTGAGAAAAAAAAACTGAAGAAAAATTTAGAAAAAAACTGTGCACAAAAGTGTGGAAAAAAAGAACTGAGAAAAAAACTGAGAAAAAACTGAGCAGAAAAACTGAGAAAAAAAACTATAAAAAAAAAACTGAAGAAAAACGGATGAAAAAAACTGAGAAGAAAAATTGAGAAAAAACGACTGAAAAAACTGAAGAAAAACTTAGAAAAAAACTGTGAAAAAAACTGAAAAAAAAGAACTGAGAAACAAAACTGAAGAAAAAACTGAGCAGAAAAACTGAGCCGAAAAACTGACAAAAAAACTATTAAAAAAATACTGAAGAAAAACGGAGTAAAAAAACAGAGAAGAAAAACTGAGAAAAAAAGACTGAAAAAACTGAAGAAAAACTTAGAAAAAAACTGTGAAAAAAAAGAACTGAGAAAAAAAAACTGAAGAAAAACTTAGAAAAAAACTGTGCACAAAACTGTGACAAAAAAGAATTCAGAAAAAAAACTGAGAAAAAACTGAGCAGAAAAATTGAGCAGAAAAACTGAGAAAAAAAACTATAAAAAAAAACTGAAGAAAAACGGAGGAATAAAACAGAGAAGAAAAACTGAGAAAAAAGACTGAAAAAAGTGAAGAAAAACTTAGAAAAAAAACTGTGAAAAAAACTGAGAAAAAAAACTATTAAAAAAAAACTGAAGAAAAAGGAGGAAAAAACTGAGAAGAAAAACTGAGAAAAAAAGACTGAAAAAACTGAAGAAAAACTTAGAAAAAACTGTGAAAAAAAAGTAGAACTGAGAAAAAAAACTGAAGAATAACTTAGAAAAAAACTGAAAAAAACGGTGCAAAAAAGAACGGAGAAAAACATCTGAAGAAAAAACTGAGCAGAAAAACTGAGCAGAAAAACTGAGAAAAAAATATTTTAAAAAACTGAAGAAAAAGGGAGGAAAAAAACTGAGAAGAAAAATTGAGAAAAAACGACTGAAAAAACTGAAGAAAAACTTAGAAAAAATTGTGAAAAAAACTGTGAAAAAAAAGATCTGAGAAAAAAAACTGAAGAAATATTTAGAAAAAAACTGTGCACAAAACTGTGGAAAAAAAGAACTGAGAAAAAAAACTGAGAAAAAACTGAGCAGAAAAACTGATCAGAAAAACTGAGAAAAAAAACTAGTTCAAAAAACTGAAGAAAAACGGAGGAAAAAAACTGAGAAGAAAAATTGAGAAAAAACGACTGAAAAAACTGAAGAAAAACTAAGAAAAAAACTGTGCACAAAAGTGTGGAAAAAAAGAACTGAGAAAAAAACTGAGAAAAAACTGAGCAGAAAAACTGAGCAGAAAAACTGAGAAAAAAATCTATTAAAAAAAAACTGAAGAAAAACGGATGAAAAAAACTGAGAAGAAAAATTGAGAAAAAACGACTGAAAAAACTGAAGAAAAACTTAGAAAAAAACTGTGAAAAAAACTGAAAAAAAAGAACTGAGAAAAAAAACTGAAGAAAAACTTAGAAAAAAACTGTGCACAAAACTGTGAAAAAAAAGAACTGAGAAAAAAAACTGAGAAAAAACTGACTAGAAAAACTGAGCAGAAAAACTGAGGAGAAAAACTGAGAAGAAAAGACTGAAAAAACTGAAGAAAAACTTAGAAAAATACAGTGAAAAAAAAGAACTGAGAAAAAAAACTGAAGAAAAACTTGGAAAAAAAACTGTGAACAAAACAGTGAAAAAAAAGAAGAACTGAGAAAAAAAACTGAGAAAAAACTGACTAGAAAAACTGAGCAGGAAAACTGAGGAGAAAAACTGAGAAAAAAAACTATTAAAAAAAAACTGAAGAAAAACGGATGAAAAAAACTGAGAAGAAAAACTGAGAAAAAAAGACTGAAAAAACTGAAGAAAAACTTAGAAAAAAACTGTGAAAAAAACTGAAAAAAAAGAACTGAGAAAAAAAACTGAAGAAAAAACTGAGCAGAAAAACTGAGCCGAAAAACTGACAAAAAAACTATTAAAAAAATACTGAAGAAAAACGGAGTAAAAAAACAGAGAAGAAAAACTGAGAAAAAAAGACTGAAAAAACTGAAGAAAAACTTAGAAAAAAACTGTGAAAAAAACTGAGAAAAAAACTATAAAAAAAAAATTGAAGAAAAAGGAGGAAAAAAACTGAGAAGAAAAACTGAGAAAAAAAGACTGAAAAAACTGAAGAAAAACTTAGAAAAAAACTGTGAAAAAAACTGAGAAAAAAACTATTAAAAAAAATTGAAGAAAAAGGAGGAAAAAAACTGAGAAGAAAAACTGAGAAAAAAAGACTGAAAAAACTGAAGAAAAACTTAGAAAAAAACTGTGAAAAAAACTGAAAAAAAAGAACTGAGAAAAAAAACTGAAGAAAAAACTGAGCAGAAAAACTGAGCCGAAAAACTGACAAAAAAACTATTAAAAAAATACTGAAGAAAAACGGAGTAAAAAAACAGAGAAGGAAAACTGAGAAAAAAAGACTGAAAAAACTGAAGAAAAACTTAGAAAAAAACTGTGAAAAAAACTGAGAAAAAAACTATTAAAAAAAAATTGAAGAAAAAGGAGGAAAAAAACTGAGAAGAAAAACTGAGAAAAAAAGACTGAAAAAACTGAAGAAAAACTTAGAAAAAAACTGTGAAAAAAAAGAACTGAGAAAAAAAACTGAAGTAAAACTTAGAAAAAAACTGAAAAAAACTGAAAAAAAAGAACTGAGAAAAAAATCTGAAGAAAAAACTGAGCAGAAAAACTGATCAGAAAAACTGAGAAAAAAAACTATTTAAAAAAACTGAAGAAAAACGGAGGAAAAAAACTGAGAAGAAAAATTGAGAAAAAACGACTGAAAAAACTGAAGAAAAACTTAGAAAAAACTGCGAAAAAAAAGAAGAACTGAGAAAAAAAACTGAAGAATAACTTAGAAAAATACTGAAAAAAACGGTGCAAAAAAGAACGGAGAAAAACATCTGAAGAAAAAACTGAGCAGAAAAACTGAGCAGAAAAACTGAGAAAAAAAATATTTAAAAAAACTGAAGAAAAAGGGAGGAAAAAAACTGAGAAGAAAAATTGAGAAAAAACGACTGAAAAAACTGAAGAAAAACTTAGAAAAAAACTGTGAAAAAAAAGAACTGAGAAAAAAAACTGAGAAAAAACTGAGCAGAAAAACTGATCAGAAAAACTGAGAAAAAAAACTCTTTAAAAAAACTAAAGAAAAACGGAGGAAAAAAACTGAGAAGAAAAATTGAGAAAAAACGACTGAAAAAACTGAAGAAAAACTAAGAAAAAATCTGTGAAAAAAATTGTGAAAAAAAAGAACTGAGAAAAAAGACTGAAAAAACTGAAGAAAAACTTCGAAAAAAACTGTGAAAAAAAAGAACTGAGAAAAAAAAACTGAAGAAAAACTTAGAAAAAAACTGTGCACAATACTGTGAAAAAAAAGAATTCAGAAAAAAAACTGAGAAAAAACTGAGCAGAAAAATTGAGCAGAAAAACTGAGAAAAAAAACTATTAAAAAAAACTGAAGAAAAACGGAGGAATAAAACTGAGAAGAAAAACTGAGAAAAAAGACTGAAAAAATTGAAGAAAAACTTAGAAAAAAAACTGAGCAGAAAAACTGACAAAAAAAAACTCTTAAAAAAAAACTGAAGAAAAACGGATGAAAAAAACTGAGAAGAAAAATTGAGAAAAAAACGACTGAAAAAACTGAAGAAAAACTTAGAAAAAACTGTGAAAAAAAAGAACTGAGAAAAAAAAACTGAAGAAAAACTTAGAAAAAAAACTGTGAAAAAAACTGAGAAAAAAAACTATTAAAAAAAAACTGAAGAAAAACGGAGTAAAAAAACTGAGAAGAAAAATTGAGAAAAAACGATTCAAAAAACTGAAGAAAAACTTAGAAAAAAACTGTGAAAACAAAGAACTGAGAAAAAAAACTGAAGAAAAATTTAGAAAAAAACTGTGCACAAAAGTGTGGAAAAAAAGAACTGAGAAAAAAACTGAGAAAAAACTGAGCAGAAAACTGAGCAGAAAAACTGAGAAAAAAAACTATTTAAAAAAAACTGAAGAAAAACGGATGAAAAAAACTGAGAAGAAAAATTGAGAAAAAACGACTGAAAAAACTGAAGAAAAACTTAGAAAAAAACTGTGAAAAAAACTGAAAAAAAAGAACTGAGAAAAAAAACTGAAGAAAAACTTAGAAAAAAACTGTGCACAAAACTGTGAAAAAAAAGAACTGAGAAAAAAAACTGAGAAACAACTGACTAGAAAAACTGAGCAGAAAAACTGAGGAGAAAAACTGAGAAAAAAAGCTATTAAAAAAAAACTGAAGAAAAAGGAGGAAAAAAACTGAGAAGAAAAACTGAGAAAAAAAGACTGAAAAAACTGAAGAAAAACTTAGAAAAAAACTGTGAAAAAAAAGAACTGAGAAAAAAAAACTGAAGAAAAACTTAGAAAAAAACTGTGCACAAAACTGTGAAAAAAAAGAATTCAGAAAAAAAACTGAGAAAAAACTGAGCAGAAAAATTGAGCAGAAAAACTGAGAAAAAAAAATATTAAAAAAAACTGAAGAAAAAGGGAGGAAAAAAACTGAGAAGAAAAATTGAGAAAAAACGACTGAAAAAACTGAAGAAAAACTGAGAAAAAATTGTGAAAAAAACTGTGAAAAAAAAGATCTGAGAAAAAAAACTGAAGAAATATTTAGAAAAAAACTGTGCACAAAACTGTGGAAAAAAAGAACTGAGAAAAAAAACTGAGAAAAAACTGAGCAGAAAAACTGATCAGAAAAACTGAGAAAAAAAACTAGTTAAAAAAACTGAAGAAAAACGGAGGAAAAAAACTGAGAAGAAAAATTGAGAAAAAACGACTGAAAAAACTGAAGAAAAACTTAGAAAAAATTGTGAAAAAAACTGTGAAAAAAAAGATCTGAGAAAAAAAACTGAAGAAATATTTAGAAAAAAACTGTGCACAAAAGTGTGGAAAAAAAGAACTGAGAAAAAAACTGAGAAAAAACTGAGCAGAAAAACTGAGCAGAAAAACTGAGAAAAAAAACTATAAAAAAAAACTGAAGAAAAACGGATGAAAAAAACTGAGAAGAAAAATTGAGAAAAAACGACTGAAAAAACTGAAGAAAAACTTAGAAAAAAAACTGTGAAAAAAACTGAAAAAAAAAAACTGAGAAAAAAAACTGAAGAAAAACTTAGAAAAAAACTGTGCACAAAACTGTGAAAAAAAAGAACTGAGAAAAAAACTGAGAAAAAACTGAGCAGAAAAACTGAGCAGAAAAACTGAGAAAAAAAACTATTAAAAAAAACTGAAGAAAAACGGATGAAAAAAACTGAGAAGAAAAATTGAGAAAAAACGACTGAAAAAACTGAAGAAAAACTTAGAAAAAAACTGTGAAAAAAACTGAAAAAAAAAAACTGAGAAAAAAAACTGAAGAAAAACTTAGAAAAAAAACTGCACAAAACTGTGAAAAAAAAGAACTGAGAAAAAAAACTGAGAAAAAACTGACTAGAAAAACTGAGCAGAAAAACTGAGGAGAAAAACTGAGAAAAAAAGCTATTAAAAAAAACTGAAGAAAAAGGAGGGAAAAAACTGAGAAGAAAAACTGAGAAAAAAAGACTGAAAAAACTGAAGAAAAACTTAGAAAAATACTGTGAAAAAAAAGAAGAAATGAGAAAAAAAACTGAAGAAAAACTTAGAAAAAAACTGTGAAAAAAAAGAACTGAGAAAAAAAACTGAAGAAAAACTTGGAAAAAAAACTGTGAACAAAACAGTGAAAAAAAAGAAGAAATGAGAAAAAAAACTGAGAAAAAACTGACTAGAAAAACTGAGCAAGAAAACTGAGGAGAAAAACTGAGAAAAAAAACCATTAAAAAAATACTGAAGAAAAAGGAGAAAAAAACTGTGAAAAAAAAAGAATTCAGAAAAAAAACTGAGAAAAAACTGAGCAGAAAAATTGAGCAGAAAAACTGAGAAAAAAAAATATTAAAAAAAACTGAAGAAAAACGGAGGAATAAAACAGAGAAGAAAAACTGAGAAAAAAGACTGAAAAAACTGAAGAAAAACTTAGAAAAAAAACTGAGAAAAAAAACTATTAAAAAAAACTGAAGAAAAAGGAGGAAAAAACTGAGAAGAAAAACTGAGAAAAAAAGACTGAAAAAATTGAAGAAAAACTTAGAAAAAAACTGTGAAAAAAAAGAAGAACTGAGAAAAAAAACTGAAGAAAAACTTAGAAAAAAACTGAAAAAAACTGCAAAAAAAGAACTGAGAAAAAAATCTGAAGAAAAAACTGAGCAGAAAAACTGATCAGAAAAACTGAGAAAAAAAACTATTTAAAAAAACTGAAGAAAAACGGAGGAAAAAAACTGAGAAGAAAAATTGAGAAAAAACGACTGAAAAAACTGAAGAAAAACTTAGAAAAAAACTGTGAAAAAAACTGTGAAAAAAAAGAACTGAGAAAAAAAACTGAAGAAAAACTTGGAAAAAAAACTGTGAACAAAACAGTGAAAAAAAAGATGAACTGAGAAAAAAAACTGAGAAAAAACTGACTAGAAAAACTGAGGA
The DNA here is from genome assembly GCF_044704955.1 of Pristiophorus japonicus. Taxonomy (NCBI): domain Eukaryota; kingdom Metazoa; phylum Chordata; class Chondrichthyes; family Pristiophoridae; genus Pristiophorus; species Pristiophorus japonicus. Next base: position 1,429,619 of record NW_027251071.1, read on the forward strand.
GAAAAACTGAGAAAAAAAACTATTAAAAAAATACTGAAGAAAAAGGAGGAAAAAAACTGAGAAGAAAAACTGAGAAAAAAAGACTGAAAAAACTGAAGAAAAACTTAGAAAAAACTGTGAAAAAAAAGAAGAACTGAGAAAAAAAACTGAAGAATAACTTAGAAAAAAACTGAAAAAAACGGTGCAAAAAAGAACGGAGAAAAACATCTGAAGAAAAAACTGAGCAGAAAAACTGAGCAGAAAAACTGACAAAAAAACTATTAAAAAAATACTGAAGAAAAACGGAGTAAAAAAACTGAGAAGAAAAATTGAGAAAAAACGACTGAAAAAACTCAAGAAAAACTTAGAAAAAAACTGTGAAAAAAAAGAACTGAGAAAAAAAACTGAAGAAAAATTTAGAAAAAAACTGTGCACAAAAGTGTGGAAAAAAAGAACTGAGAAAAAAACTGAGAAAAAACTGAGCAGAAAAACTGAACAGAAAAACTGAGAAAAAAAACTATTAAAAAAAACTGAAGAAAAACGGATGAAAAAAACTGAGAAGAAAAATTGAGAAAAAACGACTGAAAAAACTGAAGAAAAACTTCGAGAAAAACTGTGAAAAAAAAGAAGAACTGAGAAAAAAAACTGAAAAAAAAGAACTGAGAAAAAAAACTGAAGAAAAAACTGAGCAGAAAAACTGAGCCGAAAAACTGACAAAAAAACTATTAAAAAAATACTGAAGAAAAACGGAGTAAAAAAACTGAGAAGAAAAATTGAGAAAAAACGACTGAAAAAACTCAAGAAAAACTTAGAAAAAAACTGTGAAAAAAAGAACTGAGAAAAAAAAACTGAAGAAAAACTTAGAAAAAAACTGTGCACAAAACTGTGAAAAAAAAGAATTCAGAAAAAAAACTGAGAAAAAACTGAGCAGAAAAATTGAGCAGAAAAACTGAGAAAAAAAAATATTTAAAAAAACTGAAGAAAAACGGAGGAATAAAACAGAGAAGAAAAACTGAGAAAAAAGACTGAAAAAAATGAAGAAAAACTTAGAAAAAAACTGTGAAAAAAAAGAAGAACTGAGAAAAAAAACTGAAAAAAACTGCAAAAAAAAAACTATTTAAAAAAACTGAAGAAAAACGGAGGAAAAAAACTGAGAAGAAAAATTGAGAAAAAACGACTGAAAAAACTGAAGAAAAACTAAGAAAAAATCTGTGAAAAAAATTGTGAAAAAAAAGAACTGAGAAAAAAGACTGAAAAAACAGAAGAAAAACTTAGAAAACACTGTGAAAAAAAAGAAGAACTGAGAAAAAAAACTGAAGAACAACTTAGAAAAACACTGAAAAAAACGGTGCAAAAAAGAACGGAGAAAAACATTTGAAGAAAAAACTGAGCAGAAAAACTGAGCAGAAAAACTGAGAAAAAAAATATTAAAAAAAACTGAAGAAAAAGGGAGGAAAAAAACTGAGAAGAAAAATTGAGAAAAAACGACTGAAAAAACTGAAGAAAAACTGAGAAAAAATTGTGAAAAAAACTGTGAAAAAAAAGATCTGAGAAAAAAAACTGAAGAAATATTTAGAAAAAAACTGTGCACAAAACTGTGGAAAAAAAGAACTGAGAAAAAAAACTGAGAAAAAACTGAGCAGAAAAACTGATCAGAAAAACTGAGAAAAAAAACTAGTTAAAAAAACTGAAGAAAAATGGAGGAAAAAAACTGAGAAGAAAAATTGAGAAAAAACGACTGAAAAAACTGAAGAAAAACTAAGAAAAAAACTGTGAAAAAAATTGTGAAAAAAAAGAACTGAGAAAAAAAACTGAAGAAAAATTTAGAAAAAAACTGTGCACAAAAGTGTGGAAAAAAAGAACTGAGAAAAAAACTGAGAAAAAACTGAGCAGAAAAACTGAGAAAAAAAACTATAAAAAAAAAACTGAAGAAAAACGGATGAAAAAAACTGAGAAGAAAAACTGAGAAAAAAAGACTGAAAAAACTGAAGAAAAACTTAGAAAAAAACTGTGAAAAAAAAGAACTGAGAAAAAAAAACTGAAGAAAAACTTAGAAAAAAACTGTGCACAAAACTGTGAAAAAAAAGAATTCAGAAAAAAAACTGAGAAAAAACTGAGCAGAAAAATTGAGCAGAAAAACTGAGAAAAAAAAATATTAAAAAAAACTGAAGAAAAAGGGAGGAAAAAAACTGAGAAGAAAAATTGAGAAAAAACGACTGAAAAAACTGAAGAAAAACTGAGAAAAAATTGTGAAAAAAACTGTGAAAAAAAAGATCTGAGAAAAAAAACTGAAGAAATATTTAGAAAAAAACTGTGCACAAAACTGTGGAAAAAAAGAACTGAGAAAAAAAACTGAGAAAAAACTGAGCAGAAAAACTGATCAGAAAAACTGAGAAAAAAAACTAGTTAAAAAAACTGAAGAAAAACGGAGGAAAAAAACTGAGAAGAAAAATTGAGAAAAAACGACTGAAAAAACTGAAGAAAAACTTAGAAAAAATTGTGAAAAAAACTGTGAAAAAAAAGATCTGAGAAAAAAAACTGAAGAAATATTTAGAAAAAAACTGTGCACAAAAGTGTGGAAAAAAAGAACTGAGAAAAAAACTGAGAAAAAACTGAGCAGAAAAACTGAGCAGAAAAACTGAGAAAAAAAACTATAAAAAAAAACTGAAGAAAAACGGATGAAAAAAACTGAGAAGAAAAATTGAGAAAAAACGACTGAAAAAACTGAAGAAAAACTTAGAAAAAAAACTGTGAAAAAAACTGAAAAAAAAAAACTGAGAAAAAAAACTGAAGAAAAACTTAGAAAAAAACTGTGCACAAAACTGTGAAAAAAAAGAACTGAGAAAAAAACTGAGAAAAAACTGAGCAGAAAAACTGAGCAGAAAAACTGAGAAAAAAAACTATTAAAAAAAACTGAAGAAAAACGGATGAAAAAAACTGAGAAGAAAAATTGAGAAAAAACGACTGAAAAAACTGAAGAAAAACTTAGAAAAAAACTGTGAAAAAAACTGAAAAAAATAAACTGAGAAAAAAAACTGAAGAAAAACTTAGAAAAAAAACTGCACAAAACTGTGAAAAAAAAGAACTGAGAAAAAAAACTGAGAAAAAACTGACTAGAAAAACTGAGCAGAAAAACTGAGGAGAAAAACTGAGAAAAAAAGCTATTAAAAAAAACTGAAGAAAAAGGAGGGAAAAAACTGAGAAGAAAAACTGAGAAAAAAAGACTGAAAAAACTGAAGAAAAACTTAGAAAAATACTGTGAAAAAAAAGAAGAAATGAGAAAAAAAACTGAAGAAAAACTTAGAAAAAAACTGTGAAAAAAAAGAACTGAGAAAAAAAACTGAAGAAAAACTTGGAAAAAAAACTGTGAAAAAAAAGAAGAAATGAGAAAAAAAACTGAGAAAAAACTGACTAGAAAAACTGAGCAAGAAAACTGAGGAGAAAAACTGAGAAAAAAAACCATTAAAAAAATACTGAAGAAAAAGGAGAAAAAAACTGTGAAAAAAAAAGAATTCAGAAAAAAAACTGAGAAAAAACTGAGCAGAAAAATTGAGCAGAAAAACTGAGAAAAAAAAATATTAAAAAAAACTGAAGAAAAACGGAGGAATAAAACAGAGAAGAAAAACTGAGAAAAAAGACTGAAAAAACTGAAGAAAAACTTAGAAAAAAAACTGAGAAAAAAAACTATTAAAAAAAACTGAAGAAAAAGGAGGAAAAAACTGAGAAGAAAAACTGAGAAAAAAAGACTGAAAAAATTGAAGAAAAACTTAGAAAAAAACTGTGAAAAAAAAGAAGAACTGAGAAAAAAAACTGAAGAAAAACTTAGAAAAAAACTGAAAAAAACTGCAAAAAAAGAACTGAGAAAAAAATCTGAAGAAAAAACTGAGCAGAAAAACTGATCAGAAAAACTGAGAAAAAAAACTATTTAAAAAAACTGAAGAAAAACGGAGGAAAAAAACTGAGAAGAAAAATTGAGAAAAAACGACTGAAAAAACTGAAGAAAAACTTAGAAAAAAACTGTGAAAAAAACTGTGAAAAAAAAGAACTGAGAAAAAAAACTGAAGAAAAACTTGGAAAAAAAACTGTGAACAAAACAGTGAAAAAAAAGATGAACTGAGAAAAAAAACTGAGAAAAAACTGACTAGAAAAACTGAGGAGAAAAACTGAGAAAAAAAACTATTAAAAAAATACTGAAGAAAAAGGAGGAAAAAAACTGAGAAGAAAAACTGAGAAAAAAAGACTGAAAAAACTGAAGAAAAACTTAGAAAAAACTGTGAAAAAAAAGAAGAACTGAGAAAAAAAACTGAAGAATAACTTAGAAAAAAACTGAAAAAAACGGTGCAAAAAAGAACGGAGAAAAACATCTGAAGAAAAAACTGAGCAGAAAAACTGAGCAGAAAAACTGACAAAAAAACTATTAAAAAAATACTGAAGAAAAACGGAGTAAAAAAACTGAGAAGAAAAATTGAGAAAAAACGACTGAAAAAACTCAAGAAAAACTTAGAAAAAAACTGTGAAAAAAAAGAACTGAGAAAAAAAACTGAAGAAAAATTTAGAAAAAAACTGTGCACAAAAGTGTGGAAAAAAAGAACTGAGAAAAAAACTGAGAAAAAACTGAGCAGAAAAACTGAACAGAAAAACTGAGAAAAAAAACTATTAAAAAAAACTGAAGAAAAACGGATGAAAAAAACTGAGAAGAAAAATTGAGAAAAAACGACTGAAAAAACTGAAGAAAAACTTCGAAAAAAACTGTGAAAAAAAAGAAGAACTGAGAAAAAAAACTGAAAAAAAAGAACTGAGAAAAAAAACTGAAGAAAAAACTGAGCAGAAAAACTGAGCCGAAAAACTGACAAAAAAACTATTAAAAAAATACTGAAGAAAAACGGAGTAAAAAAACTGAGAAGAAAAATTGAGAAAAAACGACTGAAAAAACTCAAGAAAAACTTAGAAAAAAACTGTGAAAAAAAGAACTGAGAAAAAAAAACTGAAGAAAAACTTAGAAAAAAACTGTGCACAAAACTGTGAAAAAAAAGAATTCAGAAAAAAAACTGAGAAAAAACTGAGCAGAAAAATTGAGCAGAAAAACTGAGAAAAAAAAATATTTAAAAAAACTGAAGAAAAACGGAGGAATAAAACAGAGAAGAAAAACTGAGAAAAAAGACTGAAAAAAATGAAGAAAAACTTAGAAAAAAACTGTGAAAAAAAAGAAGAACTGAGAAAAAAAACTGAAAAAAACTGCAAAAAAAAAACTATTTAAAAAAACTGAAGAAAAACGGAGGAAAAAAACTGAGAAGAAAAATTGAGAAAAAACGACTGAAAAAACTGAAGAAAAACTAAGAAAAAATCTGTGAAAAAAATTGTGAAAAAAAAGAACTGAGAAAAAAGACTGAAAAAACAGAAGAAAAACTTAGAAAACACTGTGAAAAAAAAGAAGAACTGAGAAAAAAAACTGAAGAACAACTTAGAAAAACACTGAAAAAAACGGTGCAAAAAAGAACGGAGAAAAACATTTGAAGAAAAAACTGAGCAGAAAAACTGAGCAGAAAAACTGAGAAAAAAAATATTAAAAAAAACTGAAGAAAAAGGGAGGAAAAAAACTGAGAAGAAAAATTGAGAAAAAACGACTGAAAAAACTGAAGAAAAACTGAGAAAAAATTGTGAAAAAAACTGTGAAAAAAAAGATCTGAGAAAAAAAACTGAAGAAATATTTAGAAAAAAACTGTGCACAAAACTGTGGAAAAAAAGAACTGAGAAAAAAAACTGAGAAAAAACTGAGCAGAAAAACTGATCAGAAAAACTGAGAAAAAAAACTAGTTAAAAAAACTGAAGAAAAATGGAGGAAAAAAACTGAGAAGAAAAATTGAGAAAAAACGACTGAAAAAACTGAAGAAAAACTAAGAAAAAAACTGTGAAAAAAATTGTGAAAAAAAAGAACTGAGAAAAAAAACTGAAGAAAAATTTAGAAAAAAACTGTGCACAAAAGTGTGGAAAAAAAGAACTGAGAAAAAAACTGAGAAAAAACTGAGCAGAAAAACTGAGAAAAAAAACTATAAAAAAAAAACTGAAGAAAAACGGATGAAAAAAACTGAGAAGAAAAATTGAGAAAAAACGACTGAAAAAACTGAAGAAAAACTTAGAAAAAAACTGAAAAAAACTGAAAAAAAAGAACTGAGAAACAAAACTGAAGAAAAAACTGAGCAGAAAAACTGAGCCGAAAAACTGACAAAAAAACTATTAAAAAAATACTGAAGAAAAACGGAGTAAAAAAACAGAGAAGAAAAACTGAGAAAAAAAGACTGAAAAAACTGAAGAAAAACTTAGAAAAAAACTGTGAAAAAAAAGAACTGAGAAAAAAAAACTGAAGAAAAACTTAGAAAAAAACTGTGCACAAAACTGTGACAAAAAAGAATTCAGAAAAAAAACTGAGAAAAAACTGAGCAGAAAAATTGAGCAGAAAAACTGAGAAAAAAAACTATAAAAAAAAACTGAAGAAAAACGGAGGAATAAAACAGAGAAGAAAAACTGAGAAAAAACACTGAAAAAAGTGAAGAAAAACTTAGAAAAAAAACTGTGAAAAAAACTGAGAAAAAAAACTATTAAAAAAAAACTGAAGAAAAAGGAGGAAAAAACTGAGAAGAAAAACTGAGAAAAAAAGACTGAAAAAACTGAAGAAAAACTTAGAAAAAACTGTGAAAAAAAAGTAGAACTGAGAAAAAAAACTGAAGAATAACTTAGAAAAAAACTGAAAAAAACGGTGCAAAAAAGAACGGAGAAAAACATCTGAAGAAAAAACTGAGCAGAAAAACTGAGCAGAAAAACTGAGAAAAAAATATTTTAAAAAACTGAAGAAAAAGGGAGGAAAAAAACTGAGAAGAAAAATTGAGAAAAAAGGACTGAAAAAACTGAAGAAAAACTTAGAAAAAATTGTGAAAAAAACTGTGAAAAAAAAGATCTGAGAAAAAAAACTGAAGAAATATTTAGAAAAAAACTGTGCACAAAACTGTGGAAAAAAAGAACTGAGAAAAAAAACTGAGAAAAAACTGAGCAGAAAAACTGATCAGAAAAACTGAGAAAAAAAACTAGTTCAAAAAACTGAAGAAAAACGGAGGAAAAAAACTGAGAAGAAAAATTGAGAAAAAACGACTGAAAAAACTGAAGAAAAACTAAGAAAAAAACTGTGCACAAAAGTGTGGAAAAAAAGAACTGAGAAAAAAACTGAGAAAAAACTGAGCAGAAAAACTGAGCAGAAAAACTGAGAAAAAAATCTATTAAAAAAAAACTGATGAAAAACGGATGAAAAAAACTGAGAAGAAAAATTGAGAAAAAACGACTGAAAAAACTGAAGAAAAACTTCGAAAAAAACTGTGAAAAAAAAGAACTGAGAAAAAAAAACTGAAGAATAACTTAGAAAAAAACTGAAAAAAACGGTGCAAAAAAGAACGGAGAAAAACATCTGAAGAAAAAACTGAGCAGAAAAACTGAGCAGAAAAACTGAGAAAAAAATATTTTAAAAAACTGAAGAAAAAGGGAGGAAAAAAACTGAGAAGAAAAATTGAGAAAAAAGGACTGAAAAAACTGAAGAAAAACTTAGAAAAAATTGTGAAAAAAACTGTGAAAAAAAAGATCTGAGAAAAAAAACTGAAGAAATATTTAGAAAAAAACTGTGCACAAAACTGTGGAAAAAAAGAACGGAGAAAAAAAACTGAGAAAAAACTGAGCAGAAAAACTGATCAGAAAAACTGAGAAAAAAAACTAGTTCAAAAAACTGAAGAAAAACGGAGGAAAAAAACTGTGAAAAAAAAGAAGAACTGAGAAAAAAAACTGAAGAAAAACTTAGAAAAAAACTGAAAAAAACTGCAAAAAAAGAACTGAGAAAAAAATCTGAAGAAAAAACTGAGCAGAAAAACTGATCAGAAAAACTGAGAAAAAAAACTATTTAAAAAAACTGAAGAAAAACGGAGGAAAAAAACTGAGAAGAAAAATTGAGAAAAAACGACTGAAAAAACTGAAGAAAAACTTAGAAAAAAACTGTGAAAAAAACTGTGAAAAAAAAGAACTGAGAAAAAAAACTGAAGAAAAACTTGGAAAAAAAACTGTGAACAAAACAGTGAAAAAAAAGATGAACTGAGAAAAAAAACTGAGAAAAAACTGACTAGAAAAACTGAGGAGAAAAACTGAGAAAAAAAACTATTAAAAAAATACTGAAGAAAAAGGAGGAAAAAAACTGAGAAGAAAAACTGAGAAAAAAAGACTGAAAAAACTGAAGAAAAACTTAGAAAAAACTGTGAAAAAAAAGAAGAACTGAGAAAAAAAACTGAAGAATAACTTAGAAAAAAACTGAAAAAAACGGTGCAAAAAAGAACGGAGAAAAACATCTGAAGAAAAAACTGAGCAGAAAAACTGAGCAGAAAAACTGACAAAAAAACTATTAAAAAAATACTGAAGAAAAACGGAGTAAAAAAACTGAGAAGAAAAATTGAGAAAAAACGACTGAAAAAACTCAAGAAAAACTTAGAAAAAAACTGTGAAAAAAAAGAACTGAGAAAAAAAACTGAAGAAAAATTTAGAAAAAAACTGTGCACAAAAGTGTGGAAAAAAAGAACTGAGAAAAAAACTGAGAAAAAACTGAGCAGAAAAACTGAACAGAAAAACTGAGAAAAAAAACTATTAAAAAAAACTGAAGAAAAACGGATGAAAAAAACTGAGAAGAAAAATTGAGAAAAAACGACTGAAAAAACTGAAGAAAAACTTCGAGAAAAACTGTGAAAAAAAAGAAGAACTGAGAAAAAAAACTGAAAAAAAAGAACTGAGAAAAAAAACTGAAGAAAAAACTGAGCAGAAAAACTGAGCCGAAAAACTGACAAAAAAACTATTAAAAAAATACTGAAGAAAAACGGAGTAAAAAAACTGAGAAGAAAAATTGAGAAAAAACGACTGAAAAAACTCAAGAAAAACTTAGAAAAAAACTGTGAAAAAAAGAACTGAGAAAAAAAAACTGAAGAAAAACTTAGAAAAAAACTGTGCACAAAACTGTGAAAAAAAAGAATTCAGAAAAAAAACTGAGAAAAAACTGAGCAGAAAAATTGAGCAGAAAAACTGAGAAAAAAAAATATTTAAAAAAACTGAAGAAAAACGGAGGAATAAAACAGAGAAGAAAAACTGAGAAAAAAGACTGAAAAAAATGAAGAAAAACTTAGAAAAAAACTGTGAAAAAAAAGAAGAACTGAGAAAAAAAACTGAAAAAAACTGCAAAAAAAAAACTATTTAAAAAAACTGAAGAAAAACGGAGGAAAAAAACTGAGAAGAAAAATTGAGAAAAAACGACTGAAAAAACTGAAGAAAAACTAAGAAAAAATCTGTGAAAAAAATTGTGAAAAAAAAGAACTGAGAAAAAAGACTGAAAAAACAGAAGAAAAACTTAGAAAACACTGTGAAAAAAAAGAAGAACTGAGAAAAAAAACTGAAGAACAACTTAGAAAAACACTGAAAAAAACGGTGCAAAAAAGAACGGAGAAAAACATTTGAAGAAAAAACTGAGCAGAAAAACTGAGCAGAAAAACTGAGAAAAAAAATATTAAAAAAAACTGAAGAAAAAGGGAGGAAAAAAACTGAGAAGAAAAATTGAGAAAAAACGACTGAAAAAACTGAAGAAAAACTGAGAAAAAATTGTGAAAAAAACTGTGAAAAAAAAGATCTGAGAAAAAAAACTGAAGAAATATTTAGAAAAAAACTGTGCACAAAACTGTGGAAAAAAAGAACTGAGAAAAAAAACTGAGAAAAAACTGAGCAGAAAAACTGATCAGAAAAACTGAGAAAAAAAACTAGTTAAAAAAACTGAAGAAAAATGGAGGAAAAAAACTGAGAAGAAAAATTGAGAAAAAACGACTGAAAAAACTGAAGAAAAACTAAGAAAAAAACTGTGAAAAAAATTGTGAAAAAAAAGAACTGAGAAAAAAAACTGAAGAAAAATTTAGAAAAAAACTGTGCACAAAAGTGTGGAAAAAAAGAACTGAGAAAAAAACTGAGAAAAAACTGAGCAGAAAAACTGAGAAAAAAAACTATAAAAAAAAAACTGAAGAAAAACGGATGAAAAAAACTGAGAAGAAAAACTGAGAAAAAAAGACTGAAAAAACTGAAGAAAAACTTAGAAAAAAACTGTGAAAAAAAAGAACTGAGAAAAAAAAACTGAAGAAAAACTTAGAAAAAAACTGTGCACAAAACTGTGAAAAAAAAGAATTCAGAAAAAAAACTGAGAAAAAACTGAGCAGAAAAATTGAGCAGAAAAACTGAGAAAAAAAAATATTAAAAAAAACTGAAGAAAAAGGGAGGAAAAAAACTGAGAAGAAAAATTGAGAAAAAACGACTGAAAAAACTGAAGAAAAACTGAGAAAAAATTGTGAAAAAAACTGTGAAAAAAAAGATCTGAGAAAAAAAACTGAAGAAATATTTAGAAAAAAACTGTGCACAAAACTGTGGAAAAAAAGAACTGAGAAAAAAAACTGAGAAAAAACTGAGCAGAAAAACTGATCAGAAAAACTGAGAAAAAAAACTAGTTAAAAAAACTGAAGAAAAACGGAGGAAAAAAACTGAGAAGAAAAATTGAGAAAAAACGACTGAAAAAACTGAAGAAAAACTTAGAAAAAATTGTGAAAAAAACTGTGAAAAAAAAGATCTGAGAAAAAAAACTGAAGAAATATTTAGAAAAAAACTGTGCACAAAAGTGTGGAAAAAAAGAACTGAGAAAAAAACTGAGAAAAAACTGAGCAGAAAAACTGAGCAGAAAAACTGAGAAAAAAAACTATAAAAAAAAACTGAAGAAAAACGGATGAAAAAAACTGAGAAGAAAAATTGAGAAAAAACGACTGAAAAAACTGAAGAAAAACTTAGAAAAAAAACTGTGAAAAAAACTGAAAAAAAAAAACTGAGAAAAAAAACTGAAGAAAAACTTAGAAAAAAACTGTGCACAAAACTGTGAAAAAAAAGAACTGAGAAAAAAACTGAGAAAAAACTGAGCAGAAAAACTGAGCAGAAAAACTGAGAAAAAAAACTATTAAAAAAAACTGAAGAAAAACGGATGAAAAAAACTGAGAAGAAAAATTGAGAAAAAACGACTGAAAAAACTGAAGAAAAACTTAGAAAAAAACTGTGAAAAAAACTGAAAAAAATAAACTGAGAAAAAAAACTGAAGAAAAACTTAGAAAAAAAACTGCACAAAACTGTGAAAAAAAAGAACTGAGAAAAAAAACTGAGAAAAAACTGACTAGAAAAACTGAGCAGAAAAACTGAGGAGAAAAACTGAGAAAAAAAGCTATTAAAAAAAACTGAAGAAAAAGGAGGGAAAAAACTGAGAAGAAAAACTGAGAAAAAAAGACTGAAAAAACTGAAGAAAAACTTAGAAAAATACTGTGAAAAAAAAGAAGAAATGAGAAAAAAAACTGAAGAAAAACTTAGAAAAAAACTGTGAAAAAAAAGAACTGAGAAAAAAAACTGAAGAAAAACTTGGAAAAAAAACTGTGAAAAAAAAGAAGAAATGAGAAAAAAAACTGAGAAAAAACTGACTAGAAAAACTGAGCAAGAAAACTGAGGAGAAAAACTGAGAAAAAAAACCATTAAAAAAATACTGAAGAAAAAGGAGAAAAAAACTGTGAAAAAAAAAGAATTCAGAAAAAAAACTGAGAAAAAACTGAGCAGAAAAATTGAGCAGAAAAACTGAGAAAAAAAAATATTAAAAAAAACTGAAGAAAAACGGAGGAATAAAACAGAGAAGAAAAACTGAGAAAAAAGACTGAAAAAACTGAAGAAAAACTTAGAAAAAAAACTGAGAAAAAAAACTATTAAAAAAAACTGAAGAAAAAGGAGGAAAAAACTGAGAAGAAAAACTGAGAAAAAAAGACTGAAAAAATTGAAGAAAAACTTAGAAAAAAACTGTGAAAAAAAAGAAGAACTGAGAAAAAAAACTGAAGAAAAACTTAGAAAAAAACTGAAAAAAACTGCAAAAAAAGAACTGAGAAAAAAATCTGAAGAAAAAACTGAGCAGAAAAACTGATCAGAAAAACTGAGAAAAAAAACTATTTAAAAAAACTGAAGAAAAACGGAGGAAAAAAACTGAGAAGAAAAATTGAGAAAAAACGACTGAAAAAACTGAAGAAAAACTTAGAAAAAAACTGTGAAAAAAACTGTGAAAAAAAAGAACTGAGAAAAAAAACTGAAGAAAAACTTGGAAAAAAAACTGTGAACAAAACAGTGAAAAAAAAGATGAACTGAGAAAAAAAACTGAGAAAAAACTGACTAGAAAAACTGAGGAGAAAAACTGAGAAAAAAAACTATTAAAAAAATACTGAAGAAAAAGGAGGAAAAAAACTGAGAAGAAAAACTGAGAAAAAAAGACTGAAAAAACTGAAGAAAAACTTAGAAAAAACTGTGAAAAAAAAGAAGAACTGAGAAAAAAAACTGAAGAATAACTTAGAAAAAAACTGAAAAAAACGGTGCAAAAAAGAACGGAGAAAAACATCTGAAGAAAAAACTGAGCAGAAAAACTGAGCAGAAAAACTGACAAAAAAACTATTAAAAAAATACTGAAGAAAAACGGAGTAAAAAAACTGAGAAGAAAAATTGAGAAAAAACGACTGAAAAAACTCAAGAAAAACTTAGAAAAAAACTGTGAAAAAAAAGAACTGAGAAAAAAAACTGAAGAAAAATTTAGAAAAAAACTGTGCACAAAAGTGTGGAAAAAAAGAACTGAGAAAAAAACTGAGAAAAAACTGAGCAGAAAAACTGAACAGAAAAACTGAGAAAAAAAACTATTAAAAAAAACTGAAGAAAAACGGATGAAAAAAACTGAGAAGAAAAATTGAGAAAAAACGACTGAAAAAACTGAAGAAAAACTTCGAAAAAAACTGTGAAAAAAAAGAAGAACTGAGAAAAAAAACTGAAAAAAAAGAACTGAGAAAAAAAACTGAAGAAAAAACTGAGCAGAAAAACTGAGCCGAAAAACTGACAAAAAAACTATTAAAAAAATACTGAAGAAAAACGGAGTAAAAAAACTGAGAAGAAAAATTGAGAAAAAACGACTGAAAAAACTCAAGAAAAACTTAGAAAAAAACTGTGAAAAAAAGAACTGAGAAAAAAAAACTGAAGAAAAACTTAGAAAAAAACTGTGCACAAAACTGTGAAAAAAAAGAATTCAGAAAAAAAACTGAGAAAAAACTGAGCAGAAAAATTGAGCAGAAAAACTGAGAAAAAAAAATATTTAAAAAAACTGAAGAAAAACGGAGGAATAAAACAGAGAAGAAAAACTGAGAAAAAAGACTGAAAAAAATGAAGAAAAACTTAGAAAAAAACTGTGAAAAAAAAGAAGAACTGAGAAAAAAAACTGAAAAAAACTGCAAAAAAAAAACTATTTAAAAAAACTGAAGAAAAACGGAGGAAAAAAACTGAGAAGAAAAATTGAGAAAAAACGACTGAAAAAACTGAAGAAAAACTAAGAAAAAATCTGTGAAAAAAATTGTGAAAAAAAAGAACTGAGAAAAAAGACTGAAAAAACAGAAGAAAAACTTAGAAAACACTGTGAAAAAAAAGAAGAACTGAGAAAAAAAACTGAAGAACAACTTAGAAAAACACTGAAAAAAACGGTGCAAAAAAGAACGGAGAAAAACATTTGAAGAAAAAACTGAGCAGAAAAACTGAGCAGAAAAACTGAGAAAAAAAATATTAAAAAAAACTGAAGAAAAAGGGAGGAAAAAAACTGAGAAGAAAAATTGAGAAAAAACGACTGAAAAAACTGAAGAAAAACTGAGAAAAAATTGTGAAAAAAACTGTGAAAAAAAAGATCTGAGAAAAAAAACTGAAGAAATATTTAGAAAAAAACTGTGCACAAAACTGTGGAAAAAAAGAACTGAGAAAAAAAACTGAGAAAAAACTGAGCAGAAAAACTGATCAGAAAAACTGAGAAAAAAAACTAGTTAAAAAAACTGAAGAAAAATGGAGGAAAAAAACTGAGAAGAAAAATTGAGAAAAAACGACTGAAAAAACTGAAGAAAAACTAAGAAAAAAACTGTGAAAAAAATTGTGAAAAAAAAGAACTGAGAAAAAAAACTGAAGAAAAATTTAGAAAAAAACTGTGCACAAAAGTGTGGAAAAAAAGAACTGAGAAAAAAACTGAGAAAAAACTGAGCAGAAAAACTGAGAAAAAAAACTATAAAAAAAAAACTGAAGAAAAACGGATGAAAAAAACTGAGAAGAAAAATTGAGAAAAAACGACTGAAAAAACTGAAGAAAAACTTAGAAAAAAACTGAAAAAAACTGAAAAAAAAGAACTGAGAAACAAAACTGAAGAAAAAACTGAGCAGAAAAACTGAGCCGAAAAACTGACAAAAAAACTATTAAAAAAATACTGAAGAAAAACGGAGTAAAAAAACAGAGAAGAAAAACTGAGAAAAAAAGACTGAAAAAACTGAAGAAAAACTTAGAAAAAAACTGTGAAAAAAAAGAACTGAGAAAAAAAAACTGAAGAAAAACTTAGAAAAAAACTGTGCACAAAACTGTGACAAAAAAGAATTCAGAAAAAAAACTGAGAAAAAACTGAGCAGAAAAATTGAGCAGAAAAACTGAGAAAAAAAACTATAAAAAAAAACTGAAGAAAAACGGAGGAATAAAACAGAGAAGAAAAACTGAGAAAAAACACTGAAAAAAGTGAAGAAAAACTTAGAAAAAAAACTGTGAAAAAAACTGAGAAAAAAAACTATTAAAAAAAAACTGAAGAAAAAGGAGGAAAAAACTGAGAAGAAAAACTGAGAAAAAAAGACTGAAAAAACTGAAGAAAAACTTAGAAAAAACTGTGAAAAAAAAGTAGAACTGAGAAAAAAAACTGAAGAATAACTTAGAAAAAAACTGAAAAAAACGGTGCAAAAAAGAACGGAGAAAAACATCTGAAGAAAAAACTGAGCAGAAAAACTGAGCAGAAAAACTGAGAAAAAAATATTTTAAAAAACTGAAGAAAAAGGGAGGAAAAAAACTGAGAAGAAAAATTGAGAAAAAAGGACTGAAAAAACTGAAGAAAAACTTAGAAAAAATTGTGAAAAAAACTGTGAAAAAAAAGATCTGAGAAAAAAAACTGAAGAAATATTTAGAAAAAAACTGTGCACAAAACTGTGGAAAAAAAGAACTGAGAAAAAAAACTGAGAAAAAACTGAGCAGAAAAACTGATCAGAAAAACTGAGAAAAAAAACTAGTTCAAAAAACTGAAGAAAAACGGAGGAAAAAAACTGAGAAGAAAAATTGAGAAAAAACGACTGAAAAAACTGAAGAAAAACTAAGAAAAAAACTGTGCACAAAAGTGTGGAAAAAAAGAACTGAGAAAAAAACTGAGAAAAAACTGAGCAGAAAAACTGAGCAGAAAAACTGAGAAAAAAATCTATTAAAAAAAAACTGATGAAAAACGGATGAAAAAAACTGAGAAGAAAAATTGAGAAAAAACGACTGAAAAAACTGAAGAAAAACTTCGAAAAAAACTGTGAAAAAAAAGAACTGAGAAAAAAAAACTGAAGAATAACTTAGAAAAAAACTGAAAAAAACGGTGCAAAAAAGAACGGAGAAAAACATCTGAAGAAAAAACTGAGCAGAAAAACTGAGCAGAAAAACTGAGAAAAAAATATTTTAAAAAACTGAAGAAAAAGGGAGGAAAAAAACTGAGAAGAAAAATTGAGAAAAAAGGACTGAAAAAACTGAAGAAAAACTTAGAAAAAATTGTGAAAAAAACTGTGAAAAAAAAGATCTGAGAAAAAAAACTGAAGAAATATTTAGAAAAAAACTGTGCACAAAACTGTGGAAAAAAAGAACGGAGAAAAAAAACTGAGAAAAAACTGAGCAGAAAAACTGATCAGAAAAACTGAGAAAAAAAACTAGTTCAAAAAACTGAAGAAAAACGGAGGAAAAAAACTGAGAAGAAAAATTGAGAAAAAACGACTGAAAAAACTGAAGAAAAACTAAGAAAAAAACTGTGCACAAAAGTGTGGAAAAAAAGAACTGAGAAAAAAACTGAGAAAAAACTGAGCAGAAAAACTGAGCAGAAAAACTGAGAAAAAAATCTATTAAAAAAAAACTGAAGAAAAACGGATGAAAAAAACTGAGAAGAAAAATTGAGAAAAAACGACTGAAAAAACTGAAGAAAAACTTAGAAAAAAACTGTGAAAAAAACTGAAAAAAAAGAACTGAGAAAAAAAACTGAAGAAAAACTTAGAAAAAAACTGTGCACAAAACTGTGAAAAAAAAGAACTGAGAAAAAAAACTGAGAAAAAACTGACTAGAAAAACTGAGCAGAAAAACTGAGGAGAAAAACTGAGAAAAAAAGACTGAAAAAACTGAAGAAAAACTTAGAAAAATACAGTGAAAAAAAAGAACTGAGAAAAAAAACTGAAGAAAAACTTGGAAAAAAAACTGTGAACAAAACAGTGAAAAAAAAGAAGAACTGAGAAAAAAAACTGAGAAAAAACTGACTAGAAAAACTGAGCAGGAAAACTGAGGAGAAAAACTGAGAAAAAAAACTATTAAAAAAAACTGAAGAAAAACGGATGAAAAAAACTGAGAAGAAAAACTGAGAAAAAAAGACTGAAAAAACTGAAGAAAAACTTAGAAAAAAACTGTGAAAAAAACTGAAAAAAAAGAACTGAGAAAAAAAACTGAAGAAAAAACTGAGCAGAAAAACTGAGCCGAAAAACTGACAAAAAAACTATTAAAAAAATACTGAAGAAAAACGGAGTAAAAAAACAGAGAAGAAAAACTGAGAAAAAAAGACTGAAAAAACTGAAGAAAAACGTAGAAAAAAACTGTGAAAAAAACTGAGAAAAAAACTATAAAAAAAAAATTGAAGAAAAAGGAGGAAAAAAACAGAGAAGAAAAACTGAGAAAAAAAGACTGAAAAAACTGAAGAAAAACTTAGAAAAAAACTGTGAAAAAAACTGAGAAAAAAACTATTAAAAAAAATTGAAGAAAAAGGAGGAAAAAAACTGAGAAGAAAAACTGAGAAAAAAAGACTGAAAAAACTGAAGAAAAACTTAGAAAAAAACTGTGAAAAAAACTGAAAAAAAAGAACTGAGAAAAAAAACTGAAGAAAAAACTGAGCAGAAAAACTGAGCCGAAAAACTGACAAAAAAACTATTAAAAAAATACTGAAGAAAAACGGAGTAAAAAAACAGAGAAGAAAAACTGAGAAAAAAAGACTGAAAAAACTGAAGAAAAACTTAGAAAAAAACTGTGAAAAAAACTGAGAAAAAAACTATTAAAAAAAAATTGAAGAAAAAGGAGGAAAAAAACTGAGAAGAAAAACTGAGAAAAAAAGACTGAAAAAACTGAAGAAAAACTTAGAAAAAAACTGTGAAAAAAAAGAACTGAGAAAAAAAACTGAAGTAAAACTTAGAAAAAAACTGAAAAAAACTGAAAAAAAAGAACTGAGAAAAAAATCTGAAGAAAAAACTGAGCAGAAAAACTGATCAGAAAAACTGAGAAAAAAAACTATTTAAAAAAACTGAAGAAAAACGGAGGAAAAAAACTGAGAAGAAAAATTGAGAAAAAACGACTGAAAAAACTGAAGAAAAACTTAGAAAAAACTGCGAAAAAAAAGAAGAACTGAGAAAAAAAACTGAAGAATAACTTAGAAAAATACTGAAAAAAACGGTGCAAAAAAGAACGGAGAAAAACATCTGAAGAAAAAACTGAGCAGAAAAACTGAGCAGAAAAACTGAGAAAAAAAATATTTAAAAAAACTGAAGAAAAAGGGAGGAAAAAACTGAGAAGAAAAATTGAGAAAAAACGACTGAAAAAACTGAAGAAAAACTTAGAAAAAAACTGTGAAAAAAAAGAACTGAGAAAAAAAACTGAGAAAAAACTGAGCAGAAAAACTGATCAGAAAAACTGAGAAAAAAAACTCTTTAAAAAAACTAAAGAAAAACGGAGGAAAAAAACTGAGAAGAAAAATTGAGAAAAAACGACTGAAAAAACTGAAGAAAAACTAAGAAAAAATCTGTGAAAAAAATTGTGAAAAAAAAGAACTGAGAAAAAAGACTGAAAAAACTGAAGAAAAACTTCGAAAAAAACTGTGAAAAAAAAGAACTGAGAAAAAAAACTGAAGAAAAACTTAGAAAAAAACTGTGAAAAAAAAGAACTGAGAAAAAAAAACTGAAGAAAAACTTAGAAAAAAACTGTGCACAATACTGTGAAAAAAAAGAATTCAGAAAAAAAACTGAGAAAAAACTGAGCAGAAAAATTGAGCAGAAAAACTGAGAAAAAAAACTATTAAAAAAAACTGAAGAAAAATGGAGGAATAAAACTGAGAAGAAAAACTGAGAAAAAAGACTGAAAAAATTGAAGAAAAACTTAGAAAAAAAACTGTGAAAAAAACTGAGAAAAAAAACTATTAAAAAAAAACTGAAGAAAAAGGAGGAAAAAAACTGAGAAGAAAAACTGAGAAAAAAAGACTGAAAAAACTGAAGAAAAACTTAGAAAAAAAACTGAGAAAAAAAACTATTAAAAAAAAACTGAAGAAAAACGGAGTAAAAAAACTGAGAAGAAAAATTGAGAAAAAACGATTCAAAAAACTGAAAAAAAAAAACTGAGAAAAAAAATTGAAGAAAAATTTAGAAAAAAATTGTGCACAAAAGTGTGGAAAAAAAGAACTGAGAAAAAAACTGAGAAAAAACTGAGCAGAAAAACTGAGCAGAAAAACTGACAAAAAAAAACTATTAAAAAAAACTGAAGAAAAACGGATGAAAAAAACTGAGAAGAAAAATTGAGAAAAAAACGACTGAAAAAACTGAAGAAAAACTTAGAAAAAACTGTGAAAAAAAAGAACTGAGAAAAAAAAACTGAAGAAAAACTTAGAAAAAAAACTGTGAAAAAAACTGAGAAAAAAAACTATTAAAAAAAAACTGAAGAAAAACGGAGTAAAAAAACTGAGAAGAAAAATTGAGAAAAAACGATTCAAAAAACTGAAGAAAAACTTAGAAAAAAACTGTGAAAACAAAGAACTGAGAAAAAAAACTGAAGAAAAATTTAGAAAAAAACTGTGCACAAAAGTGTGGAAAAAAAGAACTGAGAAAAAAACTGAGAAAAAACTGAGCAGAAAACTGAGCAGAAAAACTGAGAAAAAAAACTATTTAAAAAAAACTGAAGAAAAACGGATGAAAAAAACTGAGAAGAAAAATTGAGAAAAAACGACTGAAAAAACTGAAGCAAAACTTAGAAAAAAACTGTGAAAAAAACTGAAAAAAAAGAACTGAGAAAAAAAACTGAAGAAAAACTTAGAAAAAAACTGTGCACAAAACTGTGAAAAAAAAGAACTGAGAAAAAAAACTGAGAAAAAACTGACTAGAAAAACTGAGCAGAAAAACTGAGGAGAAAAACTGAGAAAAAAAGCTATTAAAAAAAAACTGAAGAAAAAGGAGGAAAAAAACTGAGAAGAAAAACTGAGAAAAAAAGACTGAAAAAACTGAAGAAAAACTTAGAAAAAAACTGTGAAAAAAAAGAACTGAGAAAAAAAAACTGAAGAAAAACTTAGAAAAAAACTGTGCACAAAACTGTGAAAAAAAAGAATTCAGAAAAAAAACTGAGAAAAAACTGAGCAGAAAAATTGAGCAGAAAAACTGAGAAAAAAAAATATTAAAAAAAACTGAAGAAAAAGGGAGGAAAAAAACTGAGAAGAAAAATTGAGAAAAAACGACTGAAAAAACTGAAGAAAAACTGAGAAAAAATTGTGAAAAAAACTGTGAAAAAAAAGATCTGAGAAAAAAAACTGAAGAAATATTTAGAAAAAAACTGTGCACAAAACTGTGGAAAAAAAGAACTGAGAAAAAAAACTGAGAAAAAACTGAGCAGAAAAACTGATCAGAAAAACTGAGAAAAAAAACTAGTTAAAAAAACTGAAGAAAAACGGAGGAAAAAAACTGAGAAGAAAAATTGAGAAAAAACGACTGAAAAAACTGAAGAAAAACTTAGAAAAAATTGTGAAAAAAACTGTGAAAAAAAAGATCTGAGAAAAAAAACTGAAGAAATATTTAGAAAAAAACTGTGCACAAAAGTGTGGAAAAAAAGAACTGAGAAAAAAACTGAGAAAAAACTGAGCAGAAAAACTGAGCAGAAAAACTGAGAAAAAAAACTATTAAAAAAAACTGAAGAAAAACGGATGAAAAAAACTGAGAAGAAAAATTGAGAAAAAACGACTGAAAAAACTGAAGAAAAACTTAGAAAAAAAACTGTGAAAAAAACTGAAAAAAAAAAACTGAGAAAAAAAACTGAAGAAAAACTTAGAAAAAAACTGTGCACAAAACTGTGAAAAAAAAGAACTGAGAAAAAAACTGAGAAAAAACTGAGCAGAAAAACTGAGCAGAAAAACTGAGAAAAAAAACTATTAAAAAAAACTGAAGAAAAACGGATGAAAAAAACTGAGAAGAAAAATTGAGAAAAAACGACTGAAAAAACTGAAGAAAAACTTAGAAAAAAACTGTGAAAAAAACTGAAAAAAAAAAACTGAGAAAAAAAACTGAAGAAAAACTTAGAAAAAAAACTGCACAAAACTGTGAAAAAAAAGAACTGAGAAAAAAAACTGAGAAAAAACTGACTAGAAAAACTGAGCAGAAAAACTGAGGAGAAAAACTGAGAAAAAAAGCTATTAAAAAAAACTGAAGAAAAAGGAGGGAAAAAACTGAGAAGAAAAACTGAGAAAAAAAGACTGAAAAAACTGAAGAAAAACTTAGAAAAATACTGTGAAAAAAAAGAAGAAATGAGAAAAAAAACTGAAGAAAAACTTAGAAAAAAACTGTGAAAAAAAAGAACTGAGAAAAAAAACTGAAGAAAAACTTGGAAAAAAAACTGTGAAAAAAAAGAAGAAATGAGAAAAAAAACTGAGAAAAAACTGACTAGAAAAACTGAGCAAGAAAACTGAGGAGAAAAACTGAGAAAAAAAACCATTAAAAAAATACTGAAGAAAAAGGAGAAAAAAACTGTGAAAAAAAAAGAATTCAGAAAAAAAACTGAGAAAAAACTGAGCAGAAAAATTGAGCAGAAAAACTGAGAAAAAAAAATATTAAAAAAAACTGAAGAAAAACGGAGGAATAAAACAGAGAAGAAAAACTGAGAAAAAAGACTGAAAAAACTGAAGAAAAACTTAGAAAAAAAACTGAGAAAAAAAACTATTAAAAAAAACTGAAGAAAAAGGAGGAAAAAACTGAGAAGAAAAACTGAGAAAAAAAGACTGAAAAAATTGAAGAAAAACTTAGAAAAAAACTGTGAAAAAAAAGAAGAACTGAGAAAAAAAACTGAAGAAAAACTTAGAAAAAAACTGAAAAAAACTGCAAAAAAAGAACTGAGAAAAAAATCTGAAGAAAAAACTGAGCAGAAAAACTGATCAGAAAAACTGAGAAAAAAAACTATTTAAAAAAACTGAAGAAAAACGGAGGAAAAAAACTGAGAAGAAAAATTGAGAAAAAACGACTGAAAAAACTGAAGAAAAACTTAGAAAAAAACTGTGAAAAAAACTGTGAAAAAAAAGAACTGAGAAAAAAAACTGAAGAAAAACTTGGAAAAAAAACTGTGAACAAAACAGTGAAAAAAAAGATGAACTGAGAAAAAAAACTGAGAAAAAACTGACTAGAAAAACTGAGGAGAAAAACTGAGAAAAAAAACTATTAAAAAAATACTGAAGAAAAAGGAGGAAAAAAACTGAGAAGAAAAACTGAGAAAAAAAGACTGAAAAAACTGAAGAAAAACTTAGAAAAAACTGTGAAAAAAAAGAAGAACTGAGAAAAAAAACTGAAGAATAACTTAGAAAAAAACTGAAAAAAACGGTGCAAAAAAGAACGGAGAAAAACATCTGAAGAAAAAACTGAGCAGAAAAACTGAGCAGAAAAACTGACAAAAAAACTATTAAAAAAATACTGAAGAAAAACGGAGTAAAAAAACTGAGAAGAAAAATTGAGAAAAAACGACTGAAAAAACTCAAGAAAAACTTAGAAAAAAACTGTGAAAAAAAAGAACTGAGAAAAAAAACTGAAGAAAAATTTAGAAAAAAACTGTGCACAAAAGTGTGGAAAAAAAGAACTGAGAAAAAAACTGAGAAAAAACTGAGCAGAAAAACTGAACAGAAAAACTGAGAAAAAAAACTATTAAAAAAAACTGAAGAAAAACGGATGAAAAAAACTGAGAAGAAAAATTGAGAAAAAACGACTGAAAAAACTGAAGAAAAACTTCGAGAAAAACTGTGAAAAAAAAGAAGAACTGAGAAAAAAAACTGAAAAAAAAGAACTGAGAAAAAAAACTGAAGAAAAAACTGAGCAGAAAAACTGAGCCGAAAAACTGACAAAAAAACTATTAAAAAAATACTGAAGAAAAACGGAGTAAAAAAACTGAGAAGAAAAATTGAGAAAAAACGACTGAAAAAACTCAAGAAAAACTTAGAAAAAAACTGTGAAAAAAAGAACTGAGAAAAAAAAACTGAAGAAAAACTTAGAAAAAAACTGTGCACAAAACTGTGAAAAAAAAGAATTCAGAAAAAAAACTGAGAAAAAACTGAGCAGAAAAATTGAGCAGAAAAACTGAGAAAAAAAAATATTTAAAAAAACTGAAGAAAAACGGAGGAATAAAACAGAGAAGAAAAACTGAGAAAAAAGACTGAAAAAACTGAAGAAAAACTTAGAAAAAAACTGTGAAAAAAAAGAAGAACTGAGAAAAAAAACTGAAAAAAACTGCAAAAAAAAAACTATTTAAAAAAACTGAAGAAAAACGGAGGAAAAAAACTGAGAAGAAAAATTGAGAAAAAACGACTGAAAAAACTGAAGAAAAACTAAGAAAAAATCTGTGAAAAAAATTGTGAAAAAAAAGAACTGAGAAAAAAGACTGAAAAAACAGAAGAAAAACTTAGAAAACACTGTGAAAAAAAAGAAGAACTGAGAAAAAAAACTGAAGAACAACTTAGAAAAACACTGAAAAAAACGGTGCAAAAAAGAACGGAGAAAAACATTTGAAGAAAAAACTGAGCAGAAAAACTGAGCAGAAAAACTGAGAAAAAAAATATTAAAAAAAACTGAAGAAAAAGGGAGGAAAAAAACTGAGAAGAAAAATTGAGAAAAAAGGACTGAAAAAACTGAAGAAAAACTTAGAAAAAATTGTGAAAAAAACTGTGAAAAAAAAGATCTGAGAAAAAAAACTGAAGAAATATTTAGAAAAAAACTGTGCACAAAACTGTGGAAAAAAAGAACTGAGAAAAAAAACTGAGAAAAAACTGAGCAGAAAAACTGATCAGAAAAACTGAGAAAAAAAACTAGTTCAAAAAACTGAAGAAAAACGGAGGAAAAAAACTGAGAAGAAAAATTGAGAAAAAACGACTGAAAAAACTGAAGAAAAACTAAGAAAAAAACTGTGCACAAAAGTGTGGAAAAAAAGAACTGAGAAAAAAACTGAGAAAAAACTGAGCAGAAAAACTGAGCAGAAAAACTGAGAAAAAAATCTATTAAAAAAAAACTGAAGAAAAACGGATGAAAAAAACTGAGAAGAAAAATTGAGAAAAAACGACTGAAAAAACTGAAGAAAAACTTAGAAAAAAACTGTGAAAAAAACTGAAAAAAAAGAACTGAGAAAAAAAACTGAAGAAAAACTTAGAAAAAAACTGTGCACAAAACTGTGAAAAAAAAGAACTGAGAAAAAAAACTGAGAAAAAACTGACTAGAAAAACTGAGCAGAAAAACTGAGGAGAAAAACTGAGAAAAAAAGACTGAAAAAACTGAAGAAAAACTTAGAAAAATACAGTGAAAAAAAAGAACTGAGAAAAAAAACTGAAGAAAAACTTGGAAAAAAAACTGTGAACAAAACAGTGAAAAAAAAGAAGAACTGAGAAAAAAAACTGAGAAAAAACTGACTAGAAAAACTGAGCAGGAAAACTGAGGAGAAAAACTGAGAAAAAAAACTATTAAAAAAAACTGAAGAAAAACGGATGAAAAAAACTGAGAAGAAAAACTGAGAAAAAAAGACTGAAAAAACTGAAGAAAAACTTAGAAAAAAACTGTGAAAAAAACTGAAAAAAAAGAACTGAGAAAAAAAACTGAAGAAAAAACTGAGCAGAAAAACTGAGCCGAAAAACTGACAAAAAAACTATTAAAAAAATACTGAAGAAAAACGGAGTAAAAAAACAGAGAAGAAAAACTGAGAAAAAAAGACTGAAAAAACTGAAGAAAAACGTAGAAAAAAACTGTGAAAAAAACTGAGAAAAAAACTATAAAAAAAAAATTGAAGAAAAAGGAGGAAAAAAACAGAGAAGAAAAACTGAGAAAAAAAGACTGAAAAAACTGAAGAAAAACTTAGAAAAAAACTGTGAAAAAAACTGAGAAAAAAACTATTAAAAAAAATTGAAGAAAAAGGAGGAAAAAAACTGAGAAGAAAAACTGAGAAAAAAAGACTGAAAAAACTGAAGAAAAACTTAGAAAAAAACTGTGAAAAAAACTGAAAAAAAAGAACTGAGAAAAAAAACTGAAGAAAAAACTGAGCAGAAAAACTGAGCCGAAAAACTGACAAAAAAACTATTAAAAAAATACTGAAGAAAAACGGAGTAAAAAAACAGAGAAGAAAAACTGAGAAAAAAAGACTGAAAAAACTGAAGAAAAACTTAGAAAAAAACTGTGAAAAAAACTGAGAAAAAAACTATTAAAAAAAAATTGAAGAAAAAGGAGGAAAAAAACTGAGAAGAAAAACTGAGAAAAAAAGACTGAAAAAACTGAAGAAAAACTTAGAAAAAAACTGTGAAAAAAAAGAACTGAGAAAAAAAACTGAAGTAAAACTTAGAAAAAAACTGAAAAAAACTGAAAAAAAAGAACTGAGAAAAAAATCTGAAGAAAAAACTGAGCAGAAAAACTGATCAGAAAAACTGAGAAAAAAAACTATTTAAAAAAACTGAAGAAAAACGGAGGAAAAAAACTGAGAAGAAAAATTGAGAAAAAACGACTGAAAAAACTGAAGAAAAACTTAGAAAAAACTGCGAAAAAAAAGAAGAACTGAGAAAAAAAACTGAAGAATAACTTAGAAAAATACTGAAAAAAACGGTGCAAAAAAGAACGGAGAAAAACATCTGAAGAAAAAACTGAGCAGAAAAACTGAGCAGAAAAACTGAGAAAAAAAATATTTAAAAAAACTGAAGAAAAAGGGAGGAAAAAACTGAGAAGAAAAATTGAGAAAAAACGACTGAAAAAACTGAAGAAAAACTTAGAAAAAAACTGTGAAAAAAAAGAACTGAGAAAAAAAACTGAGAAAAAACTGAGCAGAAAAACTGATCAGAAAAACTGAGAAAAAAAACTCTTTAAAAAAACTAAAGAAAAACGGAGGAAAAAAACTGAGAAGAAAAATTGAGAAAAAACGACTGAAAAAACTGAAGAAAAACTAAGAAAAAATCTGTGAAAAAAATTGTGAAAAAAAAGAACTGAGAAAAAAGACTGAAAAAACTGAAGAAAAACTTCGAAAAAAACTGTGAAAAAAAAGAACTGAGAAAAAAAACTGAAGAAAAACTTAGAAAAAAACTGTGAAAAAAAAGAACTGAGAAAAAAAAACTGAAGAAAAACTTAGAAAAAAACTGTGCACAATACTGTGAAAAAAAAGAATTCAGAAAAAAAACTGAGAAAAAACTGAGCAGAAAAATTGAGCAGAAAAACTGAGAAAAAAAACTATTAAAAAAAACTGAAGAAAAATGGAGGAATAAAACTGAGAAGAAAAACTGAGAAAAAAGACTGAAAAAATTGAAGAAAAACTTAGAAAAAAAACTGTGAAAAAAACTGAGAAAAAAAACTATTAAAAAAAAACTGAAGAAAAAGGAGGAAAAAAACTGAGAAGAAAAACTGAGAAAAAAAGACTGAAAAAACTGAAGAAAAACTTAGAAAAAAAACTGAGAAAAAAAACTATTAAAAAAAAACTGAAGAAAAACGGAGTAAAAAAACTGAGAAGAAAAATTGAGAAAAAACGATTCAAAAAACTGAAAAAAAAAAACTGAGAAAAAAAATTGAAGAAAAATTTAGAAAAAAATTGTGCACAAAAGTGTGGAAAAAAAGAACTGAGAAAAAAACTGAGAAAAAACTGAGCAGAAAAACTGAGCAGAAAAACTGACAAAAAAAAACTATTAAAAAAAACTGAAGAAAAACGGATGAAAAAAACTGAGAAGAAAAATTGAGAAAAAAACGACTGAAAAAACTGAAGAAAAACTTAGAAAAAACTGTGAAAAAAAAGAACTGAGAAAAAAAAACTGAAGAAAAACTTAGAAAAAAAACTGTGAAAAAAACTGAGAAAAAAAACTATTAAAAAAAAACTGAAGAAAAACGGAGTAAAAAAACTGAGAAGAAAAATTGAGAAAAAACGATTCAAAAAACTGAAGAAAAACTTAGAAAAAAACTGTGAAAACAAAGAACTGAGAAAAAAAACTGAAGAAAAATTTAGAAAAAAACTGTGCACAAAAGTGTGGAAAAAAAGAACTGAGAAAAAAACTGAGAAAAAACTGAGCAGAAAACTGAGCAGAAAAACTGAGAAAAAAAACTATTTAAAAAAAACTGAAGAAAAACGGATGAAAAAAACTGAGAAGAAAAATTGAGAAAAAACGACTGAAAAAACTGAAGCAAAACTTAGAAAAAAACTGTGAAAAAAACTGAAAAAAAAGAACTGAGAAAAAAAACTGAAGAAAAACTTAGAAAAAAACTGTGCACAAAACTGTGAAAAAAAAGAACTGAGAAAAAAAACTGAGAAAAAACTGACTAGAAAAACTGAGCAGAAAAACTGAGGAGAAAAACTGAGAAAAAAAGCTATTAAAAAAAAACTGAAGAAAAAGGAGGAAAAAAACTGAGAAGAAAAACTGAGAAAAAAAGACTGAAAAAACTGAAGAAAAACTTAGAAAAAAACTGTGAAAAAAAAGAACTGAGAAAAAAAAACTGAAGAAAAACTTAGAAAAAAACTGTGCACAAAACTGTGAAAAAAAAGAATTCAGAAAAAAAACTGAGAAAAAACTGAGCAGAAAAATTGAGCAGAAAAACTGAGAAAAAAAAATATTAAAAAAAACTGAAGAAAAAGGGAGGAAAAAAACTGAGAAGAAAAATTGAGAAAAAACGACTGAAAAAACTGAAGAAAAACTGAGAAAAAATTGTGAAAAAAACTGTGAAAAAAAAGATCTGAGAAAAAAAACTGAAGAAATATTTAGAAAAAAACTGTGCACAAAACTGTGGAAAAAAAGAACTGAGAAAAAAAACTGAGAAAAAACTGAGCAGAAAAACTGATCAGAAAAACTGAGAAAAAAAACTAGTTAAAAAAACTGAAGAAAAACGGAGGAAAAAAACTGAGAAGAAAAATTGAGAAAAAACGACTGAAAAAACTGAAGAAAAACTTAGAAAAAATTGTGAAAAAAACTGTGAAAAAAAAGATCTGAGAAAAAAAACTGAAGAAATATTTAGAAAAAAACTGTGCACAAAAGTGTGGAAAAAAAGAACTGAGAAAAAAACTGAGAAAAAACTGAGCAGAAAAACTGAGCAGAAAAACTGAGAAAAAAAACTATTAAAAAAAACTGAAGAAAAACGGATGAAAAAAACTGAGAAGAAAAATTGAGAAAAAACGACTGAAAAAACTGAAGAAAAACTTAGAAAAAAAACTGTGAAAAAAACTGAAAAAAAAAAACTGAGAAAAAAAACTGAAGAAAAACTTAGAAAAAAACTGTGCACAAAACTGTGAAAAAAAAGAACTGAGAAAAAAACTGAGAAAAAACTGAGCAGAAAAACTGAGCAGAAAAACTGAGAAAAAAAACTATTAAAAAAAACTGAAGAAAAACGGATGAAAAAAACTGAGAAGAAAAATTGAGAAAAAACGACTGAAAAAACTGAAGAAAAACTTAGAAAAAACTGCGAAAAAAAAGAAGAACTGAGAAAAAAAACTGAAGAATAACTTAGAAAAATACTGAAAAAAACGGTGCAAAAAAGAACGGAGAAAAACATCTGAAGAAAAAACTGAGCAGAAAAACTGAGCAGAAAAACTGAGAAAAAAAATATTTAAAAAAACTGAAGAAAAAGGGAGGAAAAAACTGAGAAGAAAAATTGAGAAAAAACGACTGAAAAAACTGAAGAAAAACTTAGAAAAAAACTGTGAAAAAAAAGAACTGAGAAAAAAAACTGAGAAAAAACTGAGCAGAAAAACTGATCAGAAAAACTGAGAAAAAAAACTCTTTAAAAAAACTAAAGAAAAACGGAGGAAAAAAACTGAGAAGAAAAATTGAGAAAAAACGACTGAAAAAACTGAAGAAAAACTAAGAAAAAATCTGTGAAAAAAATTGTGAAAAAAAAGAACTGAGAAAAAAGACTGAAAAAACTGAAGAAAAACTTCGAAAAAAACTGTGAAAAAAAAGAACTGAGAAAAAAAACTGAAGAAAAACTTAGAAAAAAACTGTGAAAAAAAAGAACTGAGAAAAAAAAACTGAAGAAAAACTTAGAAAAAAACTGTGCACAATACTGTGAAAAAAAAGAATTCAGAAAAAAAACTGAGAAAAAACTGAGCAGAAAAATTGAGCAGAAAAACTGAGAAAAAAAACTATTAAAAAAAACTGAAGAAAAATGGAGGAATAAAACTGAGAAGAAAAACTGAGAAAAAAGACTGAAAAAATTGAAGAAAAACTTAGAAAAAAAACTGTGAAAAAAACTGAGAAAAAAAACTATTAAAAAAAAACTGAAGAAAAAGGAGGAAAAAAACTGAGAAGAAAAACTGAGAAAAAAAGACTGAAAAAACTGAAGAAAAACTTAGAAAAAAAACTGAGAAAAAAAACTATTAAAAAAAAACTGAAGAAAAACGGAGTAAAAAAACTGAGAAGAAAAATTGAGAAAAAACGATTCAAAAAACTGAAAAAAAAAAACTGTGAAAAAAACTGAGAAAAAAAACTATTAAAAAAAAACTGAAGAAAAACGGAGTAAAAAAACTGAGAAGAAAAATTGAGAAAAAACGATTCAAAAAACTGAAGAAAAACTTAGAAAAAAACTGTGAAAACTAAGAACTGAGAAAAAAAACTGAAGAAAAATTTAGAAAAAAACTGTGCACAAAAGTGTGGAAAAAAAGAACTGAGAAAAAAACTGAGAAAAAACTGAGCAGAAAAACTGAGCAGAAAAACTGACAAAAAAAAACTATTAAAAAAAACTGAAGAAAAACGGATGAAAAAAACTGAGAAGAAAAATTGAGAAAAAAACGACTGAAAAAACTGAAGAAAAACTTAGAAAAAACTGTGAAAAAAAAGAACTGAGAAAAAAAAACTGAAGAAAAACTTAGAAAAAAAACTGTGAAAAAAACTGAGAAAAAAAACTATTAAAAAAAAACTGAAGAAAAACGGAGTAAAAAAACTGAGAAGAAAAATTGAGAAAAAACGATTCAAAAAACTGAAGAAAAACTTAGAAAAAAACTGTGAAAACAAAGAACTGAGAAAAAAAACTGAAGAAAAATTTAGAAAAAAACTGTGCACAAAAGTGTGGAAAAAAAGAACTGAGAAAAAAACTGAGAAAAAACTGAGCAGAAAACTGAGCAGAAAAACTGAGAAAAAAAACTATTTAAAAAAAACTGAAGAAAAACGGATGAAAAAAACTGAGAAGAAAAATTGAGAAAAAACGACTGAAAAAACTGAAGCAAAACTTAGAAAAAAACTGTGAAAAAAACTGAAAAAAAAGAACTGAGAAAAAAAACTGAAGAAAAACTTAGAAAAAAACTGTGCACAAAACTGTGAAAAAAAAGAACTGAGAAAAAAAACTGAGAAAAAACTGACTAGAAAAACTGAGCAGAAAAACTGAGGAGAAAAACTGAGAAAAAAAGCTATTAAAAAAAAACTGAAGAAAAAGGAGGAAAAAAACTGAGAAGAAAAACTGAGAAAAAAAGACTGAAAAAACTGAAGAAAAACTTAGAAAAAAACTGTGAAAAAAAAGAACTGAGAAAAAAAAACTGAAGAAAAACTTAGAAAAAAACTGTGCACAAAACTGTGAAAAAAAAGAATTCAGAAAAAAAACTGAGAAAAAACTGAGCAGAAAAATTGAGCAGAAAAACTGAGAAAAAAAAATATTAAAAAAAACTGAAGAAAAAGGGAGGAAAAAAACTGAGAAGAAAAATTGAGAAAAAACGACTGAAAAAACTGAAGAAAAACTGAGAAAAAATTGTGAAAAAAACTGTGAAAAAAAAGATCTGAGAAAAAAAACTGAAGAAATATTTAGAAAAAAACTGTGCACAAAACTGTGGAAAAAAAGAACTGAGAAAAAAAACTGAGAAAAAACTGAGCAGAAAAACTGATCAGAAAAACTGAGAAAAAAAACTAGTTAAAAAAACTGAAGAAAAACGGAGGAAAAAAACTGAGAAGAAAAATTGAGAAAAAACGACTGAAAAAACTGAAGAAAAACTTAGAAAAAATTGTGAAAAAAACTGTGAAAAAAAAGATCTGAGAAAAAAAACTGAAGAAATATTTAGAAAAAAACTGTGCACAAAAGTGTGGAAAAAAAGAACTGAGAAAAAAACTGAGAAAAAACTGAGCAGAAAAACTGAGCAGAAAAACTGAGAAAAAAAACTATTAAAAAAAACTGAAGAAAAACGGATGAAAAAAACTGAGAAGAAAAATTGAGAAAAAACGACTGAAAAAACTGAAGAAAAACTTAGAAAAAAAACTGTGAAAAAAACTGAAAAAAAAAAACTGAGAAAAAAAACTGAAGAAAAACTTAGAAAAAAACTGTGCACAAAACTGTGAAAAAAAAGAACTGAGAAAAAAACTGAGAAAAAACTGAGCAGAAAAACTGAGCAGAAAAACTGAGAAAAAAAACTATTAAAAAAAACTGAAGAAAAACGGATGAAAAAAACTGAGAAGAAAAATTGAGAAAAAACGACTGAAAAAACTGAAGAAAAACTTAGAAAAAAACTGTGAAAAAAACTGAAAAAAAAAAACTGAGAAAAAAAACTGAAGAAAAACTTAGAAAAAAAACTGCACAAAACTGTGAAAAAAAAGAACTGAGAAAAAAAACTGAGAAAAAACTGACTAGAAAAACTGAGCAGAAAAACTGAGGAGAAAAACTGAGAAAAAAAGCTATTAAAAAAAACTGAAGAAAAAGGAGGGAAAAAACTGAGAAGAAAAACTGAGAAAAAAAGACTGAAAAAACTGAAGAAAAACTTAGAAAAATACTGTGAAAAAAAAGAAGAAATGAGAAAAAAAACTGAAGAAAAACTTAGAAAAAAACTGTGAAAAAAAAGAACTGAGAAAAAAAACTGAAGAAAAACTTGGAAAAAAAACTGTGAACAAAACAGTGAAAAAAAAGAAGAAATGAGAAAAAAAACTGAGAAAAAACTGACTAGAAAAACTGAGCAAGAAAACTGAGGAGAAAAACTGAGAAAAAAAACCATTAAAAAAATACTGAAGAAAAAGGAGAAAAAAACTGTGAAAAAAAAAGAATTCAGAAAAAAAACTGAGAAAAAACTGAGCAGAAAAATTGAGCAGAAAAACTGAGAAAAAAAAATATTAAAAAAAACTGAAGAAAAACGGAGGAATAAAACAGAGAAGAAAAACTGAGAAAAAAGACTGAAAAAACTGAAGAAAAACTTAGAAAAAAAACTGAGAAAAAAAACTATTAAAAAAAACTGAAGAAAAAGGAGGAAAAAACTGAGAAGAAAAACTGAGAAAAAAAGACTGAAAAAATTGAAGAAAAACTTAGAAAAAAACTGTGAAAAAAAAGATCTGAGAAAAAAAACTGAAGAAATATTTAGAAAAAAACTGTGCACAAAAGTGTGGAAAAAAAGAACTGAGAAAAAAACTGAGAAAAAACTGAGCAGAAAAACTGAGCAGAAAAACTGAGAAAAAAAACTATTAAAAAAAACTGAAGAAAAACGGATGAAAAAAACTGAGAAGAAAAATTGAGAAAAAACGACTGAAAAAACTGAAGAAAAACTTAGAAAAAAAACTGTGAAAAAAACTGAAAAAAAAAAACTGAGAAAAAAAACTGAAGAAAAACTTAGAAAAAAACTGTGCACAAAACTGTGAAAAAAAAGAACTGAGAAAAAAAATGAGAAAAAACTGAGCAGAAAAACTGAGCAGAAAAACTGAGAAAAAAAACTATTAAAAAAAACTGAAGAAAAACGGATGAAAAAAACTGAGAAGAAAAATTGAGAAAAAACGACTGAAAAAACTGAAGAAAAACTTAGAAAAAAACTGTGAAAAAAACTGAAAAAAAAAAACTGAGAAAAAAAACTGAAGAAAAACTTAGAAAAAAAACTGCACAAAACTGTGAAAAAAAAGAACTGAGAAAAAAAACTGAGAAAAAACTGACTAGAAAAACTGAGCAGAAAAACTGAGGAGAAAAACTGAGAAAAAAAGCTATTAAAAAAAACTGAAGAAAAAGGAGGGAAAAAACTGAGAAGAAAAACTGAGAAAAAAAGACTGAAAAAACTGAAGAAAAACTTAGAAAAATACTGTGAAAAAAAAGAAGAAATGAGAAAAAAAACTGAAGAAAAACTTAGAAAAAAACTGTGAAAAAAAAGAACTGAGAAAAAAAACTGAAGAAAAACTTGGAAAAAAAACTGTGAACAAAACAGTGAAAAAAAAGAAGAAATGAGAAAAAAAACTGAGAAAAAACTGACTAGAAAAACTGAGCAAGAAAACTGAGGAGAAAAACTGAGAAAAAAAACCATTAAAAAAATACTGAAGAAAAAGGAGAAAAAAACTGTGAAAAAAAAAGAATTCAGAAAAAAAACTGAGAAAAAACTGAGCAGAAAAATTGAGCAGAAAAACTGAGAAAAAAAAATATTAAAAAAAACTGAAGAAAAACGGAGGAATAAAACAGAGAAGAAAAACTGAGAAAAAAGACTGAAAAAACTGAAGAAAAACTTAGAAAAAAAACTGAGAAAAAAAACTATTAAAAAAAACTGAAGAAAAAGGAGGAAAAAACTGAGAAGAAAAACTGAGAAAAAAAGACTGAAAAAATTGAAGAAAAACTTAGAAAAAAACTGTGAAAAAAAAGAAGAACTGAGAAAAAAAACTGAAGAAAAACTTAGAAAAAAACTGAAAAAAACTGCAAAAAAAGAACTGAGAAAAAAATCTGAAGAAAAAACTGAGCAGAAAAACTGATCAGAAAAACTGAGAAAAAAAACTATTTAAAAAAACTGAAGAAAAACGGAGGAAAAAAACTGAGAAGAAAAATTGAGAAAAAACGACTGAAAAAACTGAAGAAAAACTTAGAAAAAAACTGTGAAAAAAACTGTGAAAAAAAAGAACTGAGAAAAAAAACTGAAGAAAAACTTGGAAAAAAAACTGTGAACAAAACAGTGAAAAAAAAGATGAACTGAGAAAAAAAACTGAGAAAAAACTGACTAGAAAAACTGAGGAGAAAAACTGAGAAAAAAAACTATTAAAAAAATACTGAAGAAAAAGGAGGAAAAAAACTGAGAAGAAAAACTGAGAAAAAAAGACTGAAAAAACTGAAGAAAAACTTAGAAAAAACTGTGAAAAAAAAGAAGAACTGAGAAAAAAAACTGAAGAATAACTTAGAAAAAAACTGAAAAAAACGGTGCAAAAAAGAACGGAGAAAAACATCTGAAGAAAAAACTGAGCAGAAAAACTGAGCAGAAAAACTGACAAAAAAACTATTAAAAAAATACTGAAGAAAAACGGAGTAAAAAAACTGAGAAGAAAAATTGAGAAAAAACGACTGAAAAAACTCAAGAAAAACTTAGAAAAAAACTGTGAAAAAAAAGAACTGAGAAAAAAAACTGAAGAAAAATTTAGAAAAAAACTGTGCACAAAAGTGTGGAAAAAAAGAACTGAGAAAAAAACTGAGAAAAAACTGAGCAGAAAAACTGAACAGAAAAACTGAGAAAAAAAACTATTAAAAAAAACTGAAGAAAAACGGATGAAAAAAACTGAGAAGAAAAATTGAGAAAAAACGACTGAAAAAACTGAAGAAAAACTTCGAGAAAAACTGTGAAAAAAAAGAAGAACTGAGAAAAAAAACTGAAAAAAAAGAACTGAGAAAAAAAACTGAAGAAAAAACTGAGCAGAAAAACTGAGCCGAAAAACTGACAAAAAAACTATTAAAAAAATACTGAAGAAAAACGGAGTAAAAAAACTGAGAAGAAAAATTGAGAAAAAACGACTGAAAAAACTCAAGAAAAACTTAGAAAAAAACTGTGAAAAAAAGAACTGAGAAAAAAAAACTGAAGAAAAACTTAGAAAAAAACTGTGCACAAAACTGTGAAAAAAAAGAATTCAGAAAAAAAACTGAGAAAAAACTGAGCAGAAAAATTGAGCAGAAAAACTGAGAAAAAAAAATATTTAAAAAAACTGAAGAAAAACGGAGGAATAAAACAGAGAAGAAAAACTGAGAAAAAAGACTGAAAAAAATGAAGAAAAACTTAGAAAAAAACTGTGAAAAAAAAGAAGAACTGAGAAAAAAAACTGAAAAAAACTGCAAAAAAAAAACTATTTAAAAAAACTGAAGAAAAACGGAGGAAAAAAACTGAGAAGAAAAATTGAGAAAAAACGACTGAAAAAACTGAAGAAAAACTAAGAAAAAATCTGTGAAAAAAATTGTGAAAAAAAAGAACTGAGAAAAAAGACTGAAAAAACAGAAGAAAAACTTAGAAAACACTGTGAAAAAAAAGAAGAACTGAGAAAAAAAACTGAAGAACAACTTAGAAAAACACTGAAAAAAACGGTGCAAAAAAGAACGGAGAAAAACATTTGAAGAAAAAACTGAGCAGAAAAACTGAGCAGAAAAACTGAGAAAAAAAATATTAAAAAAAACTGAAGAAAAAGGGAGGAAAAAAACTGAGAAGAAAAATTGAGAAAAAACGACTGAAAAAACTGAAGAAAAACTTAGAAAAAATTGTGAAAAAAACTGTGAAAAAAAAGATCTGAGAAAAAAAACTGAAGAAATATTTAGAAAAAAACTGTGCACAAAACTGTGGAAAAAAAGAACTGAGAAAAAAAACTGAGAAAAAACTGAGCAGAAAAACTGATCAGAAAAACTGAGAAAAAAAACTAGTTAAAAAAACTGAAGAAAAACGGAGGAAAAAAACTGAGAAGAAAAATTGAGAAAAAACGACTGAAAAAACTGAAGAAAAACTAAGAAAAAAACTGTGAAAAAAATTGTGAAAAAAAAGAACTGAGAAAAAAAACTGAAGAAAAATTTAGAAAAAAACTGTGCACAAAAGTGTGGAAAAAAAGAACTGAGAAAAAAACTGAGAAAAAACTGAGCAGAAAAACTGAGAAAAAAAACTATAAAAAAAAAACTGAAGAAAAACGGATGAAAAAAACTGAGAAGAAAAATTGAGAAAAAACGACTGAAAAAACTGAAGAAAAACTTAGAAAAAAACTGTGAAAAAAACTGAAAAAAAAGAACTGAGAAACAAAACTGAAGAAAAAACTGAGCAGAAAAACTGAGCCGAAAAACTGACAAAAAAACTATTAAAAAAATACTGAAGAAAAACGGAGTAAAAAAACAGAGAAGAAAAACTGAGAAAAAAAGACTGAAAAAACTGAAGAAAAACTTAGAAAAAAACTGTGAAAAAAAAGAACTGAGAAAAAAAAACTGAAGAAAAACTTAGAAAAAAACTGTGCACAAAACTGTGACAAAAAAGAATTCAGAAAAAAAACTGAGAAAAAACTGAGCAGAAAAATTGAGCAGAAAAACTGAGAAAAAAAAATATAAAAAAAAACTGAAGAAAAACGGAGGAATAAAACAGAGAAGAAAAACTGAGAAAAAACACTGAAAAAAGTGAAGAAAAACTTAGAAAAAAAACTGTGAAAAAAACTGAGAAAAAAAACTATTAAAAAAAAACTGAAGAAAAAGGAGGAAAAAACTGAGAAGAAAAACTGAGAAAAAAAGACTGAAAAAACTGAAGAAAAACTTAGAAAAAACTGTGAAAAAAAAGTAGAACTGAGAAAAAAAACTGAAGAATAACTTAGAAAAAAACTGAAAAAAACGGTGCAAAAAAGAACGGAGAAAAACATCTGAAGAAAAAACTGAGCAGAAAAACTGAGCAGAAAAACTGAGAAAAAAATATTTTAAAAAACTGAAGAAAAAGGGAGGAAAAAAACTGAGAAGAAAAATTGAGAAAAAAGGACTGAAAAAACTGAAGAAAAACTTAGAAAAAATTGTGAAAAAAACTGTGAAAAAAAAGATCTGAGAAAAAAAACTGAAGAAATATTTAGAAAAAAACTGTGCACAAAACTGTGGAAAAAAAGAACTGAGAAAAAAAACTGAGAAAAAACTGAGCAGAAAAACTGATCAGAAAAACTGAGAAAAAAAACTAGTTCAAAAAACTGAAGAAAAACGGAGGAAAAAAACTGAGAAGAAAAATTGAGAAAAAACGACTGAAAAAACTGAAGAAAAACTAAGAAAAAAACTGTGCACAAAAGTGTGGAAAAAAAGAACTGAGAAAAAAACTGAGAAAAAACTGAGCAGAAAAACTGAGCAGAAAAACTGAGAAAAAAATCTATTAAAAAAAAACTGAAGAAAAACGGATGAAAAAAACTGAGAAGAAAAATTGAGAAAAAACGACTGAAAAAACTGAAGAAAAACTTAGAAAAAAACTGTGAAAAAAACTGAAAAAAAAGAACTGAGAAAAAAAACTGAAGAAAAACTTAGAAAAAAACTGTGCACAAAACTGTGAAAAAAAAGAACTGAGAAAAAAAACTGAGAAAAAACTGACTAGAAAAACTGAGCAGAAAAACTGAGGAGAAAAACTGAGAAAAAAAGACTGAAAAAACTGAAGAAAAACTTAGAAAAATACAGTGAAAAAAAAGAACTGAGAAAAAAAACTGAAGAAAAACTTGGAAAAAAAACTGTGAACAAAACAGTGAAAAAAAAGAAGAACTGAGAAAAAAAACTGAGAAAAAACTGACTAGAAAAACTGAGCAGGAAAACTGAGGAGAAAAACTGAGAAAAAAAACTATTAAAAAAAAACTGAAGAAAAACGGATGAAAAAAACTGAGAAGAAAAACTGAGAAAAAAAGACTGAAAAAACTGAAGAAAAACTTAGAAAAAAACTGTGAAAAAAACTGAAAAAAAAGAACTGAGAAAAAAAACTGAAGAAAAAACTGAGCAGAAAAACTGAGCCGAAAAACTGACAAAAAAACTATTAAAAAAATACTGAAGAAAAACGGAGTAAAAAAACAGAGAAGAAAAACTGAGAAAAAAAGACTGAAAAAACTGAAGAAAAACTTAGAAAAAAACTGTGAAAAAAACTGAGAAAAAAACTATTAAAAAAAATTGAAGAAAAAGGAGGAAAAAAACTGAGAAGAAAAACTGAGAAAAAAAGACTGAAAAAACTGAAGAAAAACTTCGAAAAAAACTGTGAAAAAAACTGAAAAAAAAGAACTGAGAAAAAAAACTGAAGAAAAAACTGAGCAGAAAAACTGAGCCGAAAAACTGACAAAAAAACTATTAAAAAAATACTGAAGAAAAACGGAGTAAAAAAACAGAGAAGAAAAACTGAGAAAAAAAGACTGAAAAAACTGAAGAAAAACTTAGAAAAAAACTGTGAAAAAAACTGAGAAAAAAACTATTAAAAAAAAATTGAAGAAAAAGGAGGAAAAAAACTGAGAAGAAAAACTGAGAAAAAAAGACTGAAAAAACTGAAGAAAAACTTAGAAAAAAACTGTGAAAAAAAAGAACTGAGAAAAAAAACTGAAGTAAAACTTAGAAAAAAACTGAAAAAAACTGAAAAAAAAGAACTGAGAAAAAAATCTGAAGAAAAAACTGAGCAGAAAAACTGATCAGAAAAACTGAGAAAAAAAACTATTTAAAAAAACTGAAGAAAAACGGAGGAAAAAAACTGAGAAGAAAAATTGAGAAAAAACGACTGAAAAAACTGAAGAAAAACTTAGAAAAAACTGCGAAAAAAAAGAAGAACTGAGAAAAAAAACTGAAGAATAACTTAGAAAAATACTGAAAAAAACGGTGCAAAAAAGAACGGAGAAAAACATCTGAAGAAAAAACTGAGCAGAAAAACTGAGCAGAAAAACTGAGAAAAAAAATATTTTAAAAAACTGAAGAAAAAGGGAGGAAAAAACTGAGAAGAAAAATTGAGAAAAAACGACTGAAAAAACTGAAGAAAAACTTAGAAAAAAACTGTGAAAAAAAAGAACTGAGAAAAAAAACTGAGAAAAAACTGAGCAGAAAAACTGATCAGAAAAACTGAGAAAAAAAACTCTTTAAAAAAACTAAAGAAAAACGGAGGAAAAAAACTGAGAAGAAAAATTGAGAAAAAACGACTGAAAAAACTGAAGAAAAACTAAGAAAAAATCTGTGAAAAAAATTGTGAAAAAAAAGAACTGAGAAAAAAGACTGAAAAAACTGAAGAAAAACTTCGAAAAAAACTGTGAAAAAAAAGAAGAACTGAGAAAAAAAACTGAAGAAAAACTTAGAAAAAAACTGTGAAAAAAAAGAACTGAGAAAAAAAAACTGAAGAAAAACTTAGAAAAAAACTGTGCACAATACTGTGAAAAAAAAGAATTCAGAAAAAAAACTGAGAAAAAACTGAGCAGAAAAATTGAGCAGAAAAACTGAGAAAAAAAACTATTAAAAAAAACTGAAGAAAAATGGAGGAATAAAACTGAGAAGAAAAACTGAGAAAAAAGACTGAAAAAATTGAAGAAAAACTTAGAAAAAAAACTGTGAAAAAAACTGAGAAAAAAAACTATTAAAAAAAAACTGAAGAAAAAGGAGGAAAAAAACTGAGAAGAAAAACTGAGAAAAAAAGACTGAAAAAACTGAAGAAAAACTTAGAAAAAAAACTGTGAAAAAAACTGAGAAAAAAAACTATTAAAAAAAAACTGAAGAAAAACGGAGTAAAAAAACTGAGAAGAAAAATTGAGAAAAAACGATTCAAAAAACTGAAGAAAAACTTAGAAAAAAACTGTGAAAACTAAGAACTGAGAAAAAAAACTGAAGAAAAATTTAGAAAAAAACTGTGCACAAAAGTGTGGAAAAAAAGAACTGAGAAAAAAACTGAGAAAAAACTGAGCAGAAAAACTGAGCAGAAAAACTGACAAAAAAAAACTATTAAAAAAAACTGAAGAAAAACGGATGAAAAAAACTGAGAAGAAAAATTGAGAAAAAAACGACTGAAAAAACTGAAGAAAAACTTAGAAAAAACTGTGAAAAAAAAGAACTGAGAAAAAAAAACTGAAGAAAAACTTAGAAAAAAAACTGTGAAAAAAACTGAGAAAAAAAACTATTAAAAAAAACTGAAGAAAAACGGAGTAAAAAAACTGAGAAGAAAAATTGAGAAAAAACGATTCAAAAAACTGAAGAAAAACTTAGAAAAAAACTGTGAAAACAAAGAACTGAGAAAAAAAACATAAGAAAAATTTAGAAAAAAACTGTGCACAAAAGTGTGGAAAAAAAGAACTGAGAAAAAAACTGAGAAAAAACTGAGCAGAAAAACTGAGCAGAAAAACTGAGAAAAAAATCTATTAAAAAAAAACTGAAGAAAAACGGATGAAAAAAACTGAGAAGAAAAATTGAGAAAAAACGACTGAAAAAACTGAAGAAAAACTTAGAAAAAAACTGTGAAAAAAACTGAAAAAAAAGAATTGAGAAAAAAAACTGAAGAAAAACTTAGAAAAAAACTGTGCACAAAACTGTGAAAAAAAAGAACTGAGAAAAAAAACTGAGAAAAAACTGACTAGAAAAACTGAGCAGAAAAACTGAGGAGAAAAACTGAGAAAAAAAGACTGAAAAAACTGAAGAAAAACTTAGAAAAATACAGTGAAAAAAAAGAACTGAGAAAAAAAACTGAAGAAAAACTTGGAAAAAAAACTGTGAACAAAACAGTGAAAAAAAAGAAGAACTGAGAAAAAAAACTGAGAAAAAACTGACTAGAAAAACTGAGCAGGAAAACTGAGGAGAAAAACTGAGAAAAAAAACTATTAAAAAAAAACTGAAGAAAAACGGATGAAAAAAACTGAGAAGAAAAACTGAGAAAAAAAGACTGAAAAAACTGAAGAAAAACTTAGAAAAAAACTGTGAAAAAAACTGAAAAAAAAGAACTGAGAAAAAAAACTGAAGAAAAAACTGAGCAGAAAAACTGAGCCGAAAAACTGACAAAAAAACTATTAAAAAAATACTGAAGAAAAACGGAGTAAAAAAACAGAGAAGAAAAACTGAGAAAAAAAGACTGAAAAAACTGAAGAAAAACTTAGAAAAAAACTGTGAAAAAAACTGAGAAAAAAACTATAAAAAAAAAATTGAAGAAAAAGGAGGAAAAAAACTGAGAAGAAAAACTGAGAAAAAAAGACTGAAAAAACTGAAGAAAAACTTAGAAAAAAACTGTGAAAAAAAAGAACTGAGAAAAAAAACTGAAGTAAAACTTAGAAAAAAACTGAAAAAAACTGAAAAAAAAGAACTGAGAAAAAA
This sequence comes from Pristiophorus japonicus, assembly GCF_044704955.1. Taxonomy (NCBI): domain Eukaryota; kingdom Metazoa; phylum Chordata; class Chondrichthyes; family Pristiophoridae; genus Pristiophorus; species Pristiophorus japonicus. The sequence continues at coordinate 1,470,010 of NW_027251071.1, forward strand.
ATCTGAAGAAAAAACTGAGCAGAAAAACTGATCAGAAAAACTGAGAAAAAAAACTATTTAAAAAAACTGAAGAAAAACGGAGGAAAAAAACTGAGAAGAAAAATTGAGAAAAAACGACTGAAAAAACTGAAGAAAAACTTAGAAAAAACTGCGAAAAAAAAGAAGAACTGAGAAAAAAAACTGAAGAATAACTTAGAAAAATACTGAAAAAAACGGTGCAAAAAAGAACGGAGAAAAACATCTGAAGAAAAAACTGAGCAGAAAAACTGAGCAGAAAAACTGAGAAAAAAAATATTTTAAAAAACTGAAGAAAAAGGGAGGAAAAAACTGAGAAGAAAAATTGAGAAAAAACGACTGAAAAAACTGAAGAAAAACTTAGAAAAAAACTGTGAAAAAAAAGAACTGAGAAAATAAACTGAGAAAAAACTGAGCAGAAAAACTGATCAGAAAAACTGAGAAAAAAAACTCTTTAAAAAAACTAAAGAAAAACGGAGGAAAAAAACTGAGAAGAAAAATTGAGAAAAAACGACTGAAAAAACTGAAGAAAAACTAAGAAAAAATCTGTGAAAAAAATTGTGAAAAAAAAGAACTGAGAAAAAAGACTGAAAAAACTGAAGAAAAACTTCGAAAAAAACTGTGAAAAAAAAGAAGAACTGAGAAAAAAAACTGAAGAAAAACTTAGAAAAAAACTGTGAAAAAAAAGAACTGAGAAAAAAAAACTGAAGAAAAACTTAGAAAAAAACTGTGCACAATACTGTGAAAAAAAAGAATTCAGAAAAAAAACTGAGAAAAAACTGAGCAGAAAAATTGAGCAGAAAAACTGAGAAAAAAAACTATTAAAAAAAACTGAAGAAAAATGGAGGAATAAAACTGAGAAGAAAAACTGAGAAAAAAGACTGAAAAAATTGAAGAAAAACTTAGAAAAAAAACTGTGAAAAAAACTGAGAAAAAAAACTATTAAAAAAAAACTGAAGAAAAAGGAGGAAAAAAACTGAGAAGAAAAACTGAGAAAAAAAGACTGAAAAAACTGAAGAAAAACTTAGAAAAAAAACTGTGAAAAAAACTGAGAAAAAAAACTATTAAAAAAAAACTGAAGAAAAACGGAGTAAAAAAACTGAGAAGAAAAATTGAGAAAAAACGATTCAAAAAACTGAAGAAAAACTTAGAAAAAAACTGTGAAAACTAAGAACTGAGAAAAAAAACTGAAGAAAAATTTAGAAAAAAACTGTGCACAAAAGTGTGGAAAAAAAGAACTGAGAAAAAAACTGAGAAAAAACTGAGCAGAAAAACTGAGCAGAAAAACTGACAAAAAAAAACTATTAAAAAAAACTGAAGAAAAACGGATGAAAAAAACTGAGAAGAAAAATTGAGAAAAAAACGACTGAAAAAACTGAAGAAAAACTTAGAAAAAACTGTGAAAAAAAAGAACTGAGAAAAAAAAACTGAAGAAAAACTTAGAAAAAAAACTGTGAAAAAAACTGAGAAAAAAAACTATTAAAAAAAACTGAAGAAAAACGGAGTAAAAAAACTGAGAAGAAAAATTGAGAAAAAACGATTCAAAAAACTGAAGAAAAACTTAGAAAAAAACTGTGAAAACAAAGAACTGAGAAAAAAAACTGAAGAAAAATTTAGAAAAAAACTGTGCACAAAAGTGTGGAAAAAAAGAACTGAGAAAAAAACTGAGAAAAAACTGAGCAGAAAAACTGAGCAGAAAAACTGAGAAAAAAATCTATTAAAAAAAAACTGAAGAAAAACGGATGAAAAAAACTGAGAAGAAAAATTGAGAAAAAACGACTGAAAAAACTGAAGAAAAACTTAGAAAAAAACTGTGAAAAAAACTGAAAAAAAAGAATTGAGAAAAAAAACTGAAGAAAAACTTAGAAAAAAACTGTGCACAAAACTGTGAAAAAAAAGAACTGAGAAAAAAAACTGAGAAAAAACTGACTAGAAAAACTGAGCAGAAAAACTGAGGAGAAAAACTGAGAAAAAAAGACTGAAAAAACTGAAGAAAAACTTAGAAAAATACAGTGAAAAAAAAGAACTGAGAAAAAAAACTGAAGAAAAACTTGGAAAAAAAACTGTGAACAAAACAGTGAAAAAAAAGAAGAACTGAGAAAAAAAACTGAGAAAAAACTGACTAGAAAAACTGAGCAGGAAAACTGAGGAGAAAAACTGAGAAAAAAAACTATTAAAAAAAAACTGAAGAAAAACGGATGAAAAAAACTGAGAAGAAAAACTGAGAAAAAAAGACTGAAAAAACTGAAGAAAAACTTAGAAAAAAACTGTGAAAAAAACTGAAAAAAAAGAACTGAGAAAAAAAACTGAAGAAAAAACTGAGCAGAAAAACTGAGCCGAAAAACTGACAAAAAAACTATTAAAAAAATACTGAAGAAAAACGGAGTAAAAAAACAGAGAAGAAAAACTGAGAAAAAAAGACTGAAAAAACTGAAGAAAAACTTAGAAAAAAACTGTGAAAAAAACTGAGAAAAAAACTATAAAAAAAAAATTGAAGAAAAAGGAGGAAAAAAACTGAGAAGAAAAACTGAGAAAAAAAGACTGAAAAAACTGAAGAAAAACTTAGAAAAAAACTGTGAAAAAAACTGAGAAAAAAAACTATTAAAAAAAAATTGAAGAAAAAGGAGGAAAAAAACTGAGAAGAAAAACTGAGAAAAAAAGACTGAAAAAACTGAAGAAAAACTTAGAAAAAAACTGTGAAAAAAACTGAAAAAAAAGAACTGAGAAAAAAAACTGAAGAAAAAACTGAGCAGAAAAACTGAGCCGAAAAACTGACAAAAAAACTATTAAAAAAATACTGAAGAAAAACGGAGTAAAAAAACAGAGAAGAAAAACTGAGAAAAAAAGACTGAAAAAACTGAAGAAAAACGTAGAAAAAAACTGTGAAAAAAACTGAGAAAAAAACTATTAAAAAAAAATTGAAGAAAAAGGAGGAAAAAAACTGAGAAGAAAAACTGAGAAAAAAAGACTGAAAAAACTGAAGAAAAACTTAGAAAAAAACTGTGAAAAAAAAGAACTGAGAAAAAAAACTGAAGTAAAACTTAGAAAAAAACTGAAAAAAACTGAAAAAAAAGAACTGAGAAAAAAATCTGAAGAAAAAACTGAGCAGAAAAACTGATCAGAAAAACTGAGAAAAAAAACTATTTAAAAAAACTGAAGAAAAACGGAGGAAAAAAACTGAGAAGAAAAATTGAGAAAAAACGACTGAAAAAACTGAAGAAAAACTTAGAAAAAACTGCGAAAAAAAAGAAGAACTGAGAAAAAAAACTGAAGAATAACTTAGAAAAATACTGAAAAAAACGGTGCAAAAAAGAACGGAGAAAAACATCTGAAGAAAAAACTGAGCAGAAACACTGAGCAGAAAAACTGAGAAAAAAAATATTTAAAAAAACTGAAGAAAAAGGGAGGAAAAAACTGAGAAGAAAAATTGAGAAAAAACGACTGAAAAAACTGAAGAAAAACTTAGAAAAAAACTGTGAAAAAAAAGAACTGAGAAAAAAAACTGAGAAAAAACTGAGCAGAAAAACTGATCAGAAAAACTGAGAAAAAAAACTCTTTAAAAAAACTAAAGAAAAACGGAGGAAAAAAACTGAGAAGAAAAATTGAGAAAAAACGACTGAAAAAACTGAAGAAAAACTAAGAAAAAATCTGTGAAAAAAATTGTGAAAAAAAAGAACTGAGAAAAAAGACTGAAAAAACTGAAGAAAAACTTCGAAAAAAACTGTGAAAAAAAAGAAGAACTGAGAAAAAAAACTGAAGAAAAACTTAGAAAAAAACTGTGAAAAAAAAGAACTGAGAAAAAAAAACTGAAGAAAAACTTAGAAAAAAACTGTGCACAATACTGTGAAAAAAAAGAATTCAGAAAAAAAACTGAGAAAAAACTGAGCAGAAAAATTGAGCAGAAAAACTGAGAAAAAAAACTATTAAAAAAAACTGAAGAAAAATGGAGGAATAAAACTGAGAAGAAAAACTGAGAAAAAAGACTGAAAAAATTGAAGAAAAACTTAGAAAAAAAACTGTGAAAAAAACTGAGAAAAAAAACTATTAAAAAAAAACTGAAGAAAAAGGAGGAAAAAAACTGAGAAGAAAAACTGAGAAAAAAAGACTGAAAAAACTGAAGAAAAACTTAGAAAAAAAACTGTGAAAAAAACTGAGAAAAAAAACTATTAAAAAAAAACTGAAGAAAAACGGAGTAAAAAAACTGAGAAGAAAAATTGAGAAAAAACGATTCAAAAAACTGAAGAAAAACTTAGAAAAAAACTGTGAAAACAAAGAACTGAGAAAAAAAACTGAAGAAAAATTTAGAAAAAAACTGTGCACAAAAGTGTGGAAAAAAAGAACTGAGAAAAAAACTATTAAAAAAAATTGAAGAAAAAGGAGGAAAAAAACTGAGAAGAAAAACTGAGAAAAAAAGACTGAAAAAACTGAAGAAAAACTTAGAAAAAAACTGTGAAAAAAACTGAAAAAAAAGAACTGAGAAAAAAAACTGAAGAAAAAACTGAGCAGAAAAACTGAGCCGAAAAACTGACAAAAAAACTATTAAAAAAATACTGAAGAAAAACGGAGTAAAAAAACAGAGAAGAAAAACTGAGAAAAAAAGACTGAAAAAACTGAAGAAAAATTTAGAAAAAAACTGTGAAAAAAACTGAGAAAAAAACTATTAAAAAAAAATTGAAGAAAAAGGAGGAAAAAAACTGAGAAGAAAAACTGAGAAAAAAAGACTGAAAAAACTGAAGAAAAACTTAGAAAAAAACTGTGAAAAAAAAGAACTGAGAAAAAAAACTGAAGTAAAACTTAGAAAAAAACTGAAAAAAACTGAAAAAAAAGAACTGAGAAAAAAATCTGAAGAAAAAACTGAGCAGAAAAACTGATCAGAAAAACTGAGAAAAAAAACTATTTAAAAAAACTGAACAAAAACGGAGGAAAAAAACTGAGAAGAAAAATTGAGAAAAAACGACTGAAAAAACTGAAGAAAAACTTAGAAAAAACTGCGAAAAAAAAGAAGAACTGAGAAAAAAAACTGAAGAATAACTTAGAAAAATACTGAAAAAAACGGTGCAAAAAAGAACGGAGAAAAACATCTGAAGAAAAAACTGAGCAGAAAAACTGAGCAGAAAAACTGAGAAAAAAAATATTTAAAAAAACTGAAGAAAAAGGGAGGAAAAAACTGAGAAGAAAAATTGAGAAAAAACGACTGAAAAAACTGAAGAAAAACTTAGAAAAAAACTGTGAAAAAAAAGAACTGAGAAAAAAAACTGAGAAAAAACTGAGCAGAAAAACTGATCAGAAAAACTGAGAAAAAAAACTCTTTAAAAAAACTAAAGAAAAACGGAGGAAAAAAACTGAGAAGAAAAATTGAGAAAAAACGACTGAAAAAACTGAAGAAAAACTAAGAAAAAATCTGTGAAAAAAATTGTGAAAAAAAAGAACTGAGAAAAAAGACTGAAAAAACTGAAGAAAAACTTCGAAAAAAACTGTGAAAAAAAAGAAGAACTGAGAAAAAAAACTGAAGAAAAACTTAGAAAAAAACTGTGAAAAAAAAGAACTGAGAAAAAAAAACTGAAGAAAAACTTAGAAAAAAACTGTGCACAATACTGTGAAAAAAAAGAATTCAGAAAAAAAACTGAGAAAAAACTGAGCAGAAAAATTGAGCAGAAAAACTGAGAAAAAAAACTATTAAAAAAAACTGAAGAAAAATGGAGGAATAAAACTGAGAAGAAAAACTGAGAAAAAAGACTGAAAAAATTGAAGAAAAACTTAGAAAAAAAACTGTGAAAAAAACTGAGAAAAAAAACTATTAAAAAAAAACTGAAGAAAAAGGAGGAAAAAAACTGAGAAGAAAAACTGAGAAAAAAAGACTGAAAAAACTGAAGAAAAACTTAGAAAAAAAACTGTGAAAAAAACTGAGAAAAAAAACTATTAAAAAAAAACTGAAGAAAAACGGAGTAAAAAAACTGAGAAGAAAAATTGAGAAAAAACGATTCAAAAAACTGAAGAAAAACTTAGAAAAAAACTGTGAAAACTAAGAACTGAGAAAAAAAACTGAAGAAAAATTTAGAAAAAAACTGTGCACAAAAGTGTGGAAAAAAAGAACTGAGAAAAAAACTGAGAAAAAACTGAGCAGAAAAACTGAGCAGAAAAACTGACAAAAAAAAACTATTAAAAAAAACTGAAGAAAAACGGATGAAAAAAACTGAGAAGAAAAATTGAGAAAAAAACGACTGAAAAAACTGAAGAAAAACTTAGAAAAAACTGTGAAAAAAAAGAACTGAGAAAAAAAAACTGAAGAAAAACTTAGAAAAAAAACTGTGAAAAAAACTGAGAAAAAAAACTATTAAAAAAAAACTGAAGAAAAACGGAGTAAAAAAACTGAGAAGAAAAATTGAGAAAAAAAGATTCAAAAAACTGAAGAAAAACTTAGAAAAAAACTGTGAAAACAAAGAACTGAGAAAAAAAACTGAAGAAAAATTTAGAAAAAAACTGTGCACAAAAGTGTGGAAAAAAAGAACTGAGAAAAAAACTGAGAAAAAACTGAGCAGAAAAACTGAGCAGAAAAACTGAGAAAAAAATCTATTAAAAAAAAACTGAAGAAAAACGGATGAAAAAAACTGAGAAGAAAAATTGAGAAAAAACGACTGAAAAAACTGAAGAAAAACTTAGAAAAAAACTGTGAAAAAAACTGAAAAAAAAGAACTGAGAAAAAAAACTGAAGAAAAACTTAGAAAAAAACTGTGCACAAAACTGTGAAAAAAAAGAACTGAGAAAAAAAACTGAGAAAAAACTGACTAGAAAAACTGAGCAGAAAAACTGAGGAGAAAAACTGAGAAAAAAAGACTGAAAAAACTGAAGAAAAACTTAGAAAAATACAGTGAAAAAAAAGAACTGAGAAAAAAAACTGAAGAAAAACTTGGAAAAAAAACTGTGAACAAAACAGTGAAAAAAAAGAAGAACTGAGAAAAAAAACTGAGAAAAAACTGACTAGAAAAACTGAGCAGGAAAACTGAGGAGAAAAACTGAGAAAAAAAACTATTAAAAAAAAACTGAAGAAAAACGGATGAAAAAAACTGAGAAGAAAAACTGAGAAAAAAAGACTGAAAAAACTGAAGAAAAACTTAGAAAAAAACTGTGAAAAAAACTGAAAAAAAAGAACTGAGAAAAAAAACTGAAGAAAAAACTGAGCAGAAAAACTGAGCCGAAAAACTGACAAAAAAACTATTAAAAAAATACTGAAGAAAAACGGAGTAAAAAAACAGAGAAGAAAAACTGAGAAAAAAAGACTGAAAAAACTGAAGAAAAACTTAGAAAAAAACTGTGAAAAAAACTGAGAAAAAAACTATAAAAAAAAAATTGAAGAAAAAGGAGGAAAAAAACTGAGAAGAAAAACTGAGAAAAAAAGACTGAAAAAACTGAAGAAAAACTTAGAAAAAAACTGTGAAAAAAACTGAGAAAAAAACTATTAAAAAAAAATTGAAGAAAAAGGAGGAAAAAAACTGAGAAGAAAAACTGAGAAAAAAAGACTGAAAAAACTGAAGAAAAACTTAGAAAAAAACTGTGAAAAAAACTGAAAAAAAAGAACTGAGAAAAAAAACTGAAGAAAAAACTGAGCAGAAAAACTGAGCCGAAAAACTGACAAAAAAACTATTAAAAAAATACTGAAGAAAAACGGAGTAAAAAAACAGAGAAGAAAAACTGAGAAAAAAAGACTGAAAAAACTGAAGAAAAACTTAGAAAAAAACTGTGAAAAAAACTGAGAAAAAAACTATTAAAAAAAAATTGAAGAAAAAGGAGGAAAAAAACTGAGAAGAAAAACTGAGAAAAAAAGACTGAAAAAACTGAAGAAAAACTTAGAAAAAAACTGTGAAAAAAAAGAACTGAGAAAAAAAACTGAAGTAAAACTTAGAAAAAAACTGAAAAAAACTGAAAAAAAAGAACTGAGAAAAAAATCTGAAGAAAAAACTGAGCAGAAAAACTGATCAGAAAAACTGAGAAAAAAAACTATTTAAAAAAACTGAAGAAAAACGGAGGAAAAAAACTGAGAAGAAAAATTGAGAAAAAACGACTGAAAAAACTGAAGAAAAACTTAGAAAAAACTGCGAAAAAAAAGAAGAACTGAGAAAAAAAACTGAAGAATAACTTAGAAAAATACTGAAAAAAACGGTGCAAAAAAGAACGGAGAAAAACATCTGAAGGAAAAACTGAGCAGAAACACTGAGCAGAAAAACTGAGAAAAAAAATATTTAAAAAAACTGAAGAAAAAGGGAGGAAAAAACTGAGAAGAAAAATTGAGAAAAAACGACTGAAAAAACTGAAGAAAAACTTAGAAAAAAACTGTGAAAAAAAAGAACTGAGAAAAAAAACTGAGAAAAAACTGAGCAGAAAAACTGATCAGAAAAACTGAGAAAAAAAACTCTTTAAAAAAACTAAAGAAAAACGGAGGAAAAAAACTGAGAAGAAAAATTGAGAAAAAACGACTGAAAAAACTGAAGAAAAACTAAGAAAAAATCTGTGAAAAAAATTGTGAAAAAAAAGAACTGAGAAAAAAGACTGAAAAAACTGAAGAAAAACTTCGAAAAAAACTGTGAAAAAAAAGAAGAACTGAGAAAAAAAACTGAAGAAAAACTTAGAAAAAAACTGTGAAAAAAAAGAACTGAGAAAAAAAAACTGAAGAAAAACTTAGAAAAAAACTGTGCACAATACTGTGAAAAAAAAGAATTCAGAAAAAAAACTGAGAAAAAACTGAGCAGAAAAATTGAGCAGAAAAACTGAGAAAAAAAACTATTAAAAAAAACTGAAGAAAAATGGAGGAATAAAACTGAGAAGAAAAACTGAGAAAAAAGACTGAAAAAATTGAAGAAAAACTTAGAAAAAAAACTGTGAAAAAAACTGAGAAAAAAAACTATTAAAAAAAAACTGAAGAAAAAGGAGGAAAAAAACTGAGAAGAAAAACTGAGAAAAAAAGACTGAAAAAACTGAAGAAAAACTTAGAAAAAAAACTGTGAAAAAAACTGAGAAAAAAAACTATTAAAAAAAAACTGAAGAAAAACGGAGTAAAAAAACTGAGAAGAAAAATTGAGAAAAAACGATTCAAAAAACTGAAGAAAAACTTAGAAAAAAACTGTGAAAACTAAGAACTGAGAAAAAAAACTGAAGAAAAATTTAGAAAAAAACTGTGCACAAAAGTGTGGAAAAAAAGAACTGAGAAAAAAACTGAGAAAAAACTGAGCAGAAAAACTGAGCAGAAAAACTGACAAAAAAAAACTATTAAAAAAAACTGAAGAAAAACGGATGAAAAAAACTGAGAAGAAAAATTGAGAAAAAAACGACTGAAAAAACTGAAGAAAAACTTAGAAAAAACTGTGAAAAAAAAGAACTGAGAAAAAAAAACTGAAGAAAAACTTAGAAAAAAAACTGTGAAAAAAACTGAGAAAAAAAACTATTAAAAAAAACTGAAGAAAAACGGAGTAAAAAAACTGAGAAGAAAAATTGAGAAAAAACGATTCAAAAAACTGAAGAAAAACTTAGAAAAAAACTGTGAAAACAAAGAACTGAGAAAAAAAACTGAAGAAAAATTTAGAAAAAAACTGTGCACAAAAGTGTGGAAAAAAAGAACTGAGAAAAAAACTGAGAAAAAACTGAGCAGAAAACTGAGCAGAAAAACTGAGAAAAAAAACTATTTAAAAAAAACTGAAGAAAAACGGATGAAAAAAACTGAGAAGAAAAATTGAGAAAAAACGACTGAAAAAACTGAAGCAAAACTTAGAAAAAAACTGTGAAAAAAACTGAAAAAAAAGAACTGAGAAAAAAAACTGAAGAAAAACTTAGAAAAAAACTGTGCACAAAACTGTGAAAAAAAAGAACTGAGAAAAAAAACTGAGAAAAAACTGACTAGAAAAACTGAGCAGAAAAACTGAGGAGAAAAACTGAGAAAAAAAGCTATTAAAAAAAAACTGAAGAAAAAGGAGGAAAAAAACTGAGAAGAAAAACTGAGAAAAAAAGACTGAAAAAACTGAAGAAAAACTTAGAAAAAAACTGTGAAAAAAAAGAACTGAGAAAAAAAAACTGAAGAAAAACTTAGAAAAAAACTGTGCACAAAACTGTGAAAAAAAAGAATTCAGAAAAAAAACTGAGAAAAAACTGAGCAGAAAAATTGAGCAGAAAAACTGAGAAAAAAAAATATTAAAAAAAACTGAAGAAAAAGGGAGGAAAAAAACTGAGAAGAAAAATTGAGAAAAAACGACTGAAAAAACTGAAGAAAAACTGAGAAAAAATTGTGAAAAAAACTGTGAAAAAAAAGATCTGAGAAAAAAAACTGAAGAAATATTTAGAAAAAAACTGTGCACAAAACTGTGGAAAAAAAGAACTGAGAAAAAAAACTGAGAAAAAACTGAGCAGAAAAACTGATCAGAAAAACTGAGAAAAAAAACTAGTTAAAAAAACTGAAGAAAAACGGAGGAAAAAAACTGAAGAAAAATTGAGAAAAAACGACTGAAAAAACTGAAGAAAAATTTAGAAAAAAACTGTGCACAAAAGTGTGGAAAAAAAGAACTGAGAAAAAAACTGAGAAAAAACTGAGCAGAAAAACTGAGCAGAAAAACTGAGAAAAAAAACTATTAAAAAAAACTGAAGAAAAACGGATGAAAAAAACTGAGAAGAAAAATTGAGAAAAAACGACTGAAAAAACTGAAGAAAAACTTAGAAAAAAAACTGTGAAAAAAACTGAAAAAAAAAAACTGAGAAAAAAAACTGAAGAAAAACTTAGAAAAAAACTGTGCACAAAACTGTGAAAAAAAAGAACTGAGAAAAAAACTGAGAAAAAACTGAGCAGAAAAACTGAGCAGAAAAACTGAGAAAAAAAACTATTAAAAAAAACTGAAGAAAAACGGATGAAAAAAACTGAGAAGAAAAATTGAGAAAAAACGACTGAAAAAACTGAAGAAAAACTTAGAAAAAAACTGTGAAAAAAACTGAAAAAAAAAACTGAGAAAAAAAACTGAGAAAAAACTGACTAGAAAAACTGAGCAGAAAAACTGAGGAGAAAAACTGAGAAAAAAAGCTATTAAAAAAAACTGAAGAAAAAGGAGGGAAAAAACTGAGAAGAAAAACTGAGAAAAAAAGACTGAAAAAACTGAAGAAAAACTTAGAAAAATACTGTGAAAAAAAAGAAGAAATGAGAAAAAAAACTGAAGAAAAACTTAGAAAAAAACTGTGAAAAAAAAGAACTGAGAAAAAAAACTGAAGAAAAACTTGGAAAAAAAACTGTGAACAAAACAGTGAAAAAAAAGAAGAAATGAGAAAAAAAACTGAGAAAAAACTGACTAGAAAAACTGAGCAAGAAAACTGAGGAGAAAAACTGAGAAAAAAAACCATTAAAAAAATACTGTAGAAAAAGGAGAAAAAAACTGTGAAAAAAAAAGAATTCAGAAAAAAAACTGAGAAAAAACTGAGCAGAAAAATTGAGCAGAAAAACTGAGAAAAAAAAATATTAAAAAAAACTGAAGAAAAACGGAGGAATAAAACAGAGAAGAAAAACTGAGAAAAAAGACTGAAAAAACTGAAGAAAAACTTAGAAAAAAAACTGAGAAAAAAAACTATTAAAAAAAACTGAAGAAAAAGGAGGAAAAAAACTGAGAAGAAAAACTGAGAAAAAAAGACTGAAAAAATTGAAGAAAAACTTAGAAAAAAACTGTGAAAAAAAAGAACTGAGAAAAAAAACTGAAGAAAAACTTAGAAAAAAACTGAAAAAAACTGCAAAAAAAGAACTGAGAAAAAAATCTGAAGAAAAAACTGAGCAGAAAAACTGATCAGAAAAACTGAGAAAAAAAACTATTTAAAAAAACTGAAGAAAAACGGAGGAAAAAAACTGAGAAGAAAAATTGAGAAAAAACGACTGAAAAAACTGAAGAAAAACTTAGAAAAAAACTGTGAAAAAAACTGTGAAAAAAAAGAACAGAGAAAAAAAACTGAAGAAAAACTTGGAAAAAAAACTGTGAACAAAACAGTGAAAAAAAAGATGAACTGAGAAAAAAAACTGAGAAAAAACTGACTAGAAAAACTGAGGAGAAAAACTGAGAAAAAAAACTATTAAAAAAATACTGAAGAAAAAGGAGGAAAAAAACTGAGAAGAAAAACTGAGAAAAAAAGACTGAAAAAACTGAAGAAAAACTTAGAAAAAACTGTGAAAAAAAAGAAGAACTGAGAAAAAAAACTGAAGAATAACTTAGAAAAAAACTGAAAAAAACGGTGCAAAAAAGAACGGAGAAAAACATCTGAAGAAAAAACTGAGCAGAAAAACTGAGCAGAAAAACTGACAAAAAAACTATTAAAAAAATACTGAAGAAAAACGGAGTAAAAAAACTGAGAAGAAAAATTGAGAAAAAACGACTGAAAAAACTCAAGAAAAACTTAGAAAAAAACTGTGAAAAAAAAGAACTGAGAAAAAAAACTGAAGAAAAATTTAGAAAAAAACTGTGCACAAAAGTGTGGAAAAAAAGAACTGAGAAAAAAACTGAGAAAAAACTGAGCAGAAAAACTGAACAGAAAAACTGAGAAAAAAAACTATTAAAAAAAACTGAAGAAAAACGGATGAAAAAAACTGAGAAGAAAAATTGAGAAAAAACGACTGAAAAAACTGAAGAAAAACTTCGAGAAAAACTGTGAAAAAAAAGAAGAACTGAGAAAAAAAACTGAAAAAAAAGAACTGAGAAAAAAAACTGAAGAAAAAACTGAGCAGAAAAACTGAGCCGAAAAACTGACAAAAAAACTATTAAAAAAATACTGAAGAAAAACGGAGTAAAAAAACTGAGAAGAAAAATTGAGAAAAAACGACTGAAAAAACTCAAGAAAAACTTAGAAAAAAACTGTGAAAAAAAGAACTGAGAAAAAAAAACTGAAGAAAAACTTAGAAAAAAACTGTGCACAAAACTGTGAAAAAAAAGAATTCAGAAAAAAAACTGAGAAAAAACTGAGCAGAAAAATTGAGCAGAAAAACTGAGAAAAAAAAATATTAAAAAAAACTGAAGAAAAACGGAGGAATAAAACAGAGAAGAAAACTGAGAAAAAAGACTGAAAAAAATGAAGAAAAACTTAGAAAAAAACTGTGAAAAAAAAGAAGAACTGAGAAAAAAAACTGAAAAAAACTGCAAAAAAAAAACTATTAAAAAAAACTGAAGAAAAACGGAGGAAAAAAACTGAGAAGAAAAATTGAGAAAAAACGACTGAAAAAACTGAAGAAAAACTAAGAAAAAATCTGTGAAAAAAATTGTGAAAAAAAAGAACTGAGAAAAAAGACTGAAAAAACAGAAGAAAAACTTAGAAAACACTGTGAAAAAAAAGAAGAACTGAGAAAAAAAACTGAAGAACAACTTAGAAAAACACTGAAAAAAACGGTGCAAAAAAGAACGGAGAAAAACATTTGAAGAAAAAACTGCGCAGAAAAACTGAGCAGAAAAACTGAGAAAAAAAATATTAAAAAAAACTGAAGAAAAAGGGAGGAAAAAAACTGAGAAGAAAAATTGAGAAAAAACGACTGAAAAAACTGAAGAAAAACTTAGAAAAAATTGTGAAAAAAACTGTGAAAAAAAAGATCTGAGAAAAAAAACTGAAGAAATATTTAGAAAAAAACTGTGCACAAAACTGTGGAAAAAAAGAACTGAGAAAAAAAACTGAGAAAAAACTGAGCAGAAAAACTGATCAGAAAAACTGAGAAAAAAAACTAGTTAAAAAAACTGAAGAAAAACGGAGGAAAAAAACTGAGAAGAAAAATTGAGAAAAAACGACTGAAAAAACTGAAGAAAAACTAAGAAAAAAACTGTGAAAAAAATTGTGAAAAAAAAGAACTGAAAAAAAAGACTGAAAAAACAGAAGAAAAACTTAGAAAAAAAACTGAAAAAAACTGAGAAAAAAAACTATAAAAAAAAAACTGAAGAAAAAGGTGGAAAAAAACTGAGAAGAAAAATTGAGAAAAAACGACTGAAAAAACTGAAGAAAAACTTAGAAAAAACCTGTGAAAAAAACTGAAAAAAAAGAACTGAGAAAAAAAACTGAAGAAAAACTTAGAAAAATACTGTGAAAAAAAAGAAGAAATGAGAAAAAAAACTGAAGAAAAACTTAGAAAAAAACTGTGAAAAAAAAGAACTGAGAAAAAAAACTGAAGAAAAACTTGGAAAAAAAACTGTGAACAAAACAGTGAAAAAAAAGAAGAAATGAGAAAAAAAACTGAGAAAAAACTGACTAGAAAAACTGAGCAAGAAAACTGAGGAGAAAAACTGAGAAAAAAAACCATTAAAAAAATACTGAAGAAAAAGGAGAAAAAAACTGTGAAAAAAAAAGAATTCAGAAAAAAAACTGAGAAAAAACTGAGCAGAAAAATTGAGCAGAAAAACTGAGAAAAAAAAATATTAAAAAAAACTGAAGAAAAACGGAGGAATAAAACAGAGAAGAAAAACTGAGAAAAAAGACTGAAAAAACTGAAGAAAAACTTAGAAAAAAAACTGAGAAAAAAAACTATTAAAAAAAACTGAAGAAAAAGGAGGAAAAAAACTGAGAAGAAAAACTGAGAAAAAAAGACTGAAAAAATTGAAGAAAAACTTAGAAAAAAACTGTGAAAAAAAAGAAGAACTGAGAAAAAAAACTGAAGAAAAACTTAGAAAAAAACTGAAAAAAACTGCAAAAAAAGAACTGAGAAAAAAATCTGAAGAAAAAACTGAGCAGAAAAACTGATCAGAAAAACTGAGAAAAAAAACTATTTAAAAAAACTGAAGAAAAACGGAGGAAAAAAACTGAGAAGAAAAATTGAGAAAAAACGACTGAAAAAACTGAAGAAAAACTTAGAAAAAAACTGTGAAAAAAACTGTGAAAAAAAAGAACTGAGAAAAAAAACTGAAGAAAAACTTGGAAAAAAAACTATTTAAAAAAACGGAAGAAAAACGGAGGAAAAAAACTGAGAAGAAAAATTGAGAAAAAACGACTGAAAAAACTGAAGAAAAACTTAGAAAAAAACTGTGAAAAAAATTGTGAAAAAAAAGAACTGAGAAAAAAGACTGAAAAAACTGAAGAAAAACTTAGAAAAAACTGTGAAAAAAAAGAAGAACTGAGAAAAAAAACTGAAGAATAACTTAGAAAAAAACTGAAAAAAACGGTGCAAAAAAGAACGGAGAAAAACATCTGAGGAAAAAACTGAGCAGAAAAACTGAGCAGAAAAATTGAGAAAAAAAAATTAAAAAAAACTGAAGAAAAAGGGAGGAAAAAAACTGAGAAGAAAAATTGAGAAAAAACGACTGAAAAAACTGAAGAAAAACTTAGAAAAAATTGTGAAAAAATCTGTGGAAAAAAAGAACTGAGAAAAAAAACTGAGCAAAAACTGAGCAGAAAAACTGATCAGAAAAACTGAGAAAAAAAACTATTTAAAAAAACTGAAGAAAAACGGAGGAAAAAAACTGAGAAGCAAAATTGAGAAAAAACGACTGAAAAAACTGAAGAAAAACTAAGAAAAAAACTGTGAAAAAAATTGTGAAAAAAAAGAACTGAGAAAAAAGACTGAAAAAACTGAAGAAAAACTGATCAGAAAAACTGAGAAAAAAAACTATTAAAAAAAACTGAAGAAAAAGGAGGAAAAAAACTGAGAAGAAAAACTGAGAAAAAAAGACTGAAAAAACTGAAGAAAAACTTAGAAAAAAACTGTGAAAAAAAAGAACTGAGAAAAAAACTGAAGAAAAATTTAGAAAAAAACTGTGAAAAAAAAGAACTGAGAAAAAAAAACTGAAGAAAATCTTAGAAAAAAACTGCACAAAACTGTGAAAAAAAAGAATTCAGAAAAAAAACTGAGAAAAAACTGAGCAGAAAAATTGAGCAGAAAAACCGAGAAAAAAAAATATTAAAAAAAACTGAAGAAAAACTTAGAAAAAAACTGTGAAAAAAAAGAAGAACTGAGAAAAAAAACTGAAGAAAAACTTAGAAAAAAACTGAAAAAAACTGCAAAAAAAGAACTGAGAAAAAAATCTGAAGAAAAAACTGAGCAGAAAAACTGATCAGAAAAACTCAGAAAAAAAACTATTTAAAAAAACTGAAGAAAAACGGAGGAAAAAAACTGAGAAGAAAAATTGAGAAAAAACGACAGAAAAAACTGAAGAAAAACTAAGAAAAAAACTGTGAAAAAAATTGTGAAAAAAAGAACTGAGAAAAAAGTCTGAAAAAACAGAAGAAAATCTTAGAAAAAAAATTGAAAAAAAACTGAGAAAAAAAACTATTAAAAAAAAACTGAAGAAAAAGGAGGAAAAAACTGAGAAGAAAAACTGAGAAAAAAAGACTGAAAAAACTGAAGAAAAACTTAGAAAAAAACTGAAAAAAACTGAAAAAAAAGAACTGAGAAAAAAAACTGAAGAAAAAACTGAGCAGAAAAACTGAGCCGAAAAACTGACAAAAAAAACTATTAAAAAAATACTGAAGAAAAACGGAGTAAAAAAACTGAGAAGAAAAATTGAGAAAAAACGACTGAAAAAACTCAAGAAAAACTTAGAAAAAAACTGTGAAAAAAAAGAACTGAGAAAAAAAAACTGAAGAAAAACTTAGAAAAAAACTGTGCACAAAACTGTGAAAAAAAAGAATTCAGAAAAAAAACTGAGAAAAAACTGAGCAGAAAAATTGAGCAGAAAAACTGAGAAAAAAAAATATTTAAAAAAACTGAAGAAAAACGGAGGAATAAAACAGAGAAGAAAAACTGAGAAAAAAGACTGAAAAAACTGAAGAAAAACTTAGAAAAAATTGTGAAAAAAACTGTGAAAAAAAAGATCTGAGAAAAAAAACTGAAGAAATATTTAGAAAAAACCTGTGCACAAAACTGTGGAAAAAAAGAACTGAGAAAAAAAACTGAGAAAAAACTGAGCAGAAAAACTGATCAGAAAAACTGAGAAAAAAAACTTTTTAAAAAAACGGAAGAAAAACGGAGGAAAAAAACTGAGAAGAAAAATTGAGAAAAAACGACTGAAAAAACTGAAGAAAAACTTAGAAAAAAACTGTGAAAAATACTGAGAAAAAAAAGAACTGAGAAAAAAGACTGAAAAAACTGAAGAAAAACTTAGAAAAAACTGTGAAAAAAAAGAAGAACTGAGAAAAAAAACTGAATAACTTAGAAAAAAACTGAAAAAAACGGTGCAAAAAAGAACGGAGAAAAACATCTGAGGAAAAAACTGAGCAGAAAAACTGAGCAGAAAAACTGAGAAAAAAAATATTAAAAAAAACTGAAGAAAAAGGGAGGAAAAAAACTGAGAAGAAAAATTGAGAAAAAACGACTGAAAAAACTGAAGAAAAACTTAGAAAAAATTGTGAAAAAATCTGTGGAAAAAAAGAACTGAGAAAAAAAACTGAGAAAAAACTGAGCAGAAAAACTGATCAGAAAAACTGAGAAAAAAAACTATTAAAAAAACTGAAGAAAAACGGAGGAAAAAAACTGAGAAGCAAAATTGAGAAAAAACGACTGAAAAAACTGAAGAAAAACTAAGAAAAAAACTGTGAAAAAAATTGTGAAAAAAAAGAACTGAGAAAAAAGACTGAAAAAACTGAAGAAAAACTGATCAGAAAAACTGAGAAAAAAAACTATTAAAAAAAACTGAAGAAAAAGGAGGAAAAAAACTGAGAAGAAAAACTGAGAAAAAAAGACTGAAAAAACTGAAGAAAAACTTAGAAAAAAACTGTGAAAAAAAAGAACTGAGAAAAAAACTGAAGAAAAATTTAGAAAAAAACTGTGAAAAAAAAGAACTGAGAAAAAAAAACTGAAGAAAATCTTAGAAAAAAACTGCACAAAACTGTGAAAAAAAAGAATTCAGAAAAAAAACTGAGAAAAAACTGAGCAGAAAAATTGAGCAGAAAAACCGAGAAAAAAAAATATTAAAAAAAACTGAAGAAAAACTTAGAAAAAAACTGTGAAAAAAAAGAAGAACTGAGAAAAAAAACTGAAGAAAAACTTAGAAAAAAACTGAAAAAAACTGCAAAAAAAGAACTGAGAAAAAAATCTGAAGAAAAAACTGAGCAGAAAAACTGATCAGAAAAACTCAGAAAAAAAACTATTTAAAAAAACTGAAGAAAAACGGAGGAAAAAAACTGAGAAGAAAAATTGAGAAAAAACGACAGAAAAAACTGAAGAAAAACTAAGAAAAAAACTGTGAAAAAAATTGTGAAAAAAAGAACTGAGAAAAAAGTCTGAAAAAACAGAAGAAAATCTTAGAAAAAAAATTGAAAAAAAACTGAGAAAAAAAACTATTAAAAAAAAACTGAAGAAAAAGGAGGAAAAAAACTGAGAAGAAAAACTGAGAAAAAAAGACTGAAAAAACTGAAAAAAAACTTAGAAAAAAACTGAAAAAAACTGAAAAAAAAGAACTGAGAAAAAAAACTGAAGAAAAAACTGAGCAGAAAAACTGAGCCGAAAAACTGACAAAAAAACTATTAAAAAAATACTGAAGAAAAACGGAGTAAAAAAACTGAGAAGAAAAATTGAGAAAAAACGACTGAAAAAACTCAAGAAAAACTTAGAAAAAAACTGTGAAAAAAAAGAACTGAGAAAAAAAAACTGAAGAAAAACTTAGAAAAAAACTGTGCACAAAACTGTGAAAAAAAAGAATTCAGAAAAAAAACTGAGAAAAAACTGAGCAGAAAAATTGAGCAGAAAAACTGAGAAAAAAAAATATTTAAAAAAACTGAAGAAAAACGGAGGAATAAAACAGAGAAGAAAAACTGAGAAAAAAGACTGAAAAAACTGAAGAAAAACTTAGAAAAAAACTGTGAAAAAAAAGATCTGAGAAAAAAAACTGAAGAAATATTTAGAAAAAACCTGTGCACAAAACTGTGGAAAAAAAGAACTGAGAAAAAAAACTGAGAAAAAACTGAGCAGAAAAACTGATCAGAAAAACTGAGAAAAAAAACTATTTAAAAAAACGGAAGAAAAACGGAGGAAAAAAACTGAGAAGAAAAATTGAGAAAAAACGACTGAAAAAACTGAAGAAAAACTTAGAAAAAAACTGTGAAAAAAATTGTGAAAAAAAAGAACTGAGAAAAAAGACTGAAAAAACTGAAGAAAAACTTAGAAAAAACTGTGAAAAAAAAGAAGAACTGAGAAAAAAAACTGAAGAATAACTTAGAAAAAAACTGAAAAAAACGGTGCAAAAAAGAACGGAGAAAAACATCTGAGGAAAAAACTGAGCAGAAAAACTGAGCAGAAAAACTGAGAAAAAAAATATTAAAAAAAACTGAAGAAAAAGGGAGGAAAAAAACTGAGAAGAAAAATTGAGAAAAAACGACTGAAAAAACTGAAGAAAAACTTAGAAAAAATTGTGAAAAAATCTGTGGAAAAAAAGAACTGAGAAAAAAAACTGAGAAAAAACTGAGCAGAAAAACTGATCAGAAAAACTGAGAAAAAAAACTATTTAAAAAAACTGAAGAAAAACGGAGGAAAAAAACTGAGAAGCAAAATTGAGAAAAAACGACTGAAAAAACTGAAGAAAAACTAAGAAAAAAACTGTGAAAAAAATTGTGAAAAAAAAGAACTGAGAAAAAAGACTGAAAAAACTGAAGAAAAACTGATCAGAAAAACTGAGAAAAAAAACTATTAAAAAAAACTGAAGAAAAAGGAGGAAAAAAACTGAGAAGAAAAACTGAGAAAAAAAGACTGAAAAAACTGAAGAAAAACTTAGAAAAAAACTGTGAAAAAAAAGAACTGAGAAAAAAACTGAAGAAAAATTTAGAAAAAAACTGTGAAAAAAAAGAACTGAGAAAAAAAAACTGAAGAAAAACTTAGAAAAAAACTGCACAAAACTGTGAAAAAAAAGAATTCAGAAAAAAAACTGAGAAAAAACTGAGCAGAAAAATTGAGCAGAAAAACCGAGAAAAAAAAATATTAAAAAAAACTGAAGAAAAACGGAGGAATAAAACAGAGAAGAAAAACTGAGAAAAAAGACTGAAAAAACTGAAGAAAAACTTAGAAAAAAAACTGTGAAAAAAACTGAGAAAAAAAACTATTAAAAAAAACTGAAGAAAAAGGAGGAAAAAAACTGAGAAGAAAAACTGAGAAAAAAAGACTGAAAAAACTGAAGAAAAACTTAGAAAAAAACTGTGAAAAAAAAGAAGAACTGAGAAAAAAAACTGAAGAAAAACTTAGAAAAAAACTGAAAAAAACTGCAAAAAAAGAACTGAGAAAAAAATCTGAAGAAAAAACTGAGCAGAAAAACTGATCAGAAAAACTCAGAAAAAAAACTATTTAAAAAAACTGAAGAAAAACGGAGGAAAAAAACTGAGAAGAAAAATTGAGAAAAAACGACTGAAAAAACTGAAGAAAAACTTAGAAAAAAACTGTGAAAAAAACTATGAAAAAAAAGAACTGAGAAAAAAAACTGAAGAAAAACTTGGAAAAAAAACTGTGAACAAAACAGTGAAAAAAAAGAAGAACTGAGAAAAAAAACTGAGAAAAAACTGACTAGAAAAACTGAGGAGAAAAACTGAGAAAAAAAACTATTAAAAAAATACTGAAGAAAAAGGAGGAAAAAAACTGAGAAGAAAAATTGAGAAAAAACGACTGAAAAAACTCAAGAAAAACTTAGAAAAAAACTGTGAAAAAAAAGAAGAACTGAGAAAAAAATCTGAAGAAAAAACTGAGCAGAAAAACTGATCAGAAAAACTGAGAAAAAAAACTATTTGAAAAAACTGAAGAAAAACGGAGGAAAAAAACTGAGAAGAAAAATTGAGAAAAAACGACTGAAAAAACTGAAGAAAAACTTCGAAAAAAACTGTGAAAAAAAAGAAGAACTGAGAAAAAAAACTGAAGAAAAATTTAGAAAAAAACTGTGAAAAAAAAGAACTGAGAAAAAAAAACTGAAGAAAAACTTAGAAAAAAACTGTGCACAAAACTGTGACAAAAAAGAATTCAGAAAAAAAACTGAGAAAAAACTGAGCAGAAAAATTGAGCAGAAAAACTGAGAAAAAAAACTATTAAAAAAAACTGAAGAAAAACGGAGGAATAAAACAGAGAAGAAAAACTGAGAAAAAAGACTGAAAAAACTGAAGAAAAACTTAGAAAAAAAACTGTGAAAAAAACTGAGAAAAAAAACTATTAAAAAAAAACTGAAGAAAAAGGAGGAAAAAAACTGAGAAGAAAAACTGAGAAAAAACGACTGAAAAAACTGAAGAAAAACTTAGAAAAAAACTGTGAAAAAAATTGTGAAAAAAAAGAACTGAGAAAAAAGACTGAAAAAACTGAAGAAAAACTTAGAAAAAACTGTGAAAAAAAAGAAGAACTGAGAAAAAAAACTGAAGAATAACTTAGAAAAAAACTGAAAAAAACGGTGCAAAAAAGAACGGAGAAAAACATCTGAGGAAAAAACTGAGCAGAAAAACTGAGCAGAAAAACTGAGAAAAAAAATATTAAAAAAAACTGAAGAAAAAGGGAGGAAAAAAACTGAGAAGAAAAATTGAGAAAAAACGACTGAAAAAACTGAAGAAAAACTTAGAAAAAATTGTGAAAAAATCTGTGGAAAAAAAGAACTGAGAAAAAAAACTGAGAAAAAACTGAGCAGAAAAACTGATCAGAAAAACTGAGAAAAAAAACTATTTAAAAAAACTGAAGAAAAACGGAGGAAAAAAACTGAGAAGCAAAATTGAGAAAAAACGACTGAAAAAACTGAAGAAAAACTAAGAAAAAAACTGTGAAAAAAATTGTGAAAAAAAAGAACTGAGAAAAAAGACTGAAAAAACTGAAGAAAAACTGATCAGAAAAACTGAGAAAAAAAACTATTAAAAAAAACTGAAGAAAAAGGAGGAAAAAAACTGAGAAGAAAAACTGAGAAAAAAAGACTGAAAAAACTGAAGAAAAACTTAGAAAAAAACTGTGAAAAAAAAGAACTGAGAAAAAAACTGAAGAAAAATTTAGAAAAAAACTGTGAAAAAAAAGAACTGAGAAAAAAAAACTGAAGAAAAACTTAGAAAAAAACTGCACAAAACTGTGAAAAAAAAGAATTCAGAAAAAAAACTGAGAAAAAACTGAGCAGAAAAATTGAGCAGAAAAACCGAGAAAAAAAAATATTAAAAAAAACTGAAGAAAAACGGAGGAATAAAACAGAGAAGAAAAACTGAGAAAAAAGACTGAAAAAACTGAAGAAAAACTTAGAAAAAAAACTGTGAAAAAAACTGAGAAAAAAAACTATTAAAAAAAACTGAAGAAAAAGGAGGAAAAAAACTGAGAAGAAAAACTGAGAAAAAAAGACTGAAAAAACTGAAGAAAAACTTAGAAAAAAACTGTGAAAAAAAAGAAGAACTGAGAAAAAAAACTGAAGAAAAACTTAGAAAAAAACTGAAAAAAACTGCAAAAAAAGAACTGAGAAAAAAATCTGAAGAAAAAACTGAGCAGAAAAACTGATCAGAAAAACTCAGAAAAAAAACTATTTAAAAAAACTGAAGAAAAACGGAGGAAAAAAACTGAGAAGAAAAATTGAGAAAAAACGACTGAAAAAACTGAAGAAAAACTTAGAAAAAAACTGTGAAAAAAACTATGAAAAAAAAGAACTGAGAAAAAAAACTGAAGAAAAACTTGGAAAAAAAACTGTGAACAAAACAGTGAAAAAAAAGAAGAACTGAGAAAAAAAACTGAGAAAAAACTGACTAGAAAAACTGAGGAGAAAAACTGAGAAAAAAAACTATTAAAAAAATACTGAAGAAAAAGGAGGAAAAAAACTGAGAAGAAAAATTGAGAAAAAACGACTGAAAAAACTCAAGAAAAACTTAGAAAAAAACTGTGAAAAAAAAGAAGAACTGAGAAAAAAATCTGAAGAAAAAACTGAGCAGAAAAACTGATCAGAAAAACTGAGAAAAAAAACTATTTGAAAAAACTGAAGAAAAACGGAGGAAAAAAACTGAGAAGAAAAATTGAGAAAAAACGACTGAAAAAACTGAAGAAAAACTTCGAAAAAAACTGTGAAAAAAAAGAAGAACTGAGAAAAAAAACTGAAGAAAAATTTAGAAAAAAACTGTGAAAAAAAAGAACTGAGAAAAAAAAACTGAAGAAAAACTTAGAAAAAAACTGTGCACAAAACTGTGACAAAAAAGAATTCAGAAAAAAAACTGAGAAAAAACTGAGCAGAAAAATTGAGCAGAAAAACTGAGAAAAAAAACTATTAAAAAAAACTGAAGAAAAACGGAGGAATAAAACAGAGAAGAAAAACTGAGAAAAAAGACTGAAAAAACTGAAGAAAAACTTAGAAAAAAAACTGTGAAAAAAACTGAGAAAAAAAACTATTAAAAAAAAACTGAAGAAAAAGGAGGAAAAAAACTGAGAAGAAAAACTGAGAAAAAAAGACTGAAAAAACTGAAGAAAAACTTAGAAAAAAACTGTGAAAAAAAAGAAGAACTGAGAAAAAAAACTGAAGAAAAACTTAGAAAAAAACTGAAAAAAACTGCAAAAAAAGAACTGAGAAAAAAATCTGAAGAAAAAACTGAGCAGAAAAACTGATCAGAAAAACTCAGAAAAAAAACTATTTAAAAAAACTGAAGAAAAACGGAGGAAAAAAACTGAGAAGAAAAATTGAGAAAAAACGACTGAAAAAACTGAAGAAAAACTTAGAAAAAAACTGTGAAAAAAACTGTGAAAAAAAAGAACTGAGAAAAAAAACTGAAGAAAAACTTGGAAAAAAAACTGTGAACAAAACAGTGAAAAAAAAGAAGAACTGAGAAAAAAAACTGAGAAAAAACTGACTAGAAAAACTGAGGAGAAAAACTGAGAAAAAAAACTATTAAAAAAATACTGAAGAAAAATGAGGAAAAAAACTGAGAAGAAAAATTGAGAAAAAACGACTGAAAAAACTCAAGAAAAACGTAGAAAAAAACTCTGAAAAAAAAGAAGAACTGAGAAAAAAAACTGAAGAAAAACTTAGAAAAAAACTGAAAAAAACTGAAAAAAAAGAACTGAGAAAAAAATCTGAAGAAAAAACTGAGCAGAAAAACTGATCAGAAAAACTGAGAAAAAAAAACTATTTGAAAAAACTGAAGAAAAACGGAGGAAAAAAACTGAGAAGAAAAATTGAGAAAAAACGACTGAAAAAACTGAAGAAAAACTTCGAAAAAAACTGTGAAAAAAAAGAAGAACTGAGAAAAAAAACTGAAGAAAAATTTAGAAAAAAACTGTGAAAAAAAAGAACTGAGAAAAAAAAACTGAAGAAAAACTTAGAAAAAAACTGTGCACAAAACTGTGACAAAAAAGAATTCAGAAAAAAAACTGAGAAAAAACTGAGCAGAAAAATTGAGCAGAAAAACTGAGAAAAAAAACTATTAAAAAAAACTGAAGAAAAACGGAGGAATAAAACAGAGAAGAAAAACTGAGAAAAAAGACTGAAAAAACTGAAGAAAAACTTAGAAAAAAAACTGTGAAAAAAACTGAGAAAAAAAACTATTAAAAAAAAACTGAAGAAAAAGGAGGAAAAAAACTGAGAAGAAAAACTGAGAAAAAAAGACTGAAAAAACTGAAGAAAAACTTAGAAAAAAACTGTGAAAAAAAAGAAGAACTGAGAAAAAAACTGAAGAAAAACTTAGAAAAAAACTGAAAAAACTGCAAAAAAAGAACTGAGAAAAAAATCTGAAGAAAAAACTGAGCAGAAAAACTGAGCAGAAAAACTGAGAAAAAAAATATTAAAAAAAACTGAAGAAAAAGGGAGGAAAAAAACTGAGAAGAAAAATTGAGAAAAAACGACTGAAAAAACTGAAGAAAAACTTAGAAAAAATTGTGAAAAAAACTGTGAAAATAAAGATCTGAGAAAAAAAACTGAAGAAAAACTTGGAAAAAAAACTGTGAACAAAACAGTGAAAAAAAAGAAGAACTGAGAAAAAAAACTGAGAAAAAACTGACTAGAAAAACTGAGGAGAAAAACTGAGAAAAAAAACTATTAAAAAAATACTGAAGAAAAAGGAGGAAAAAAACTGAGAAGAAAAATTGAGAAAAAACGACTGAAAAAACTCAAGAAAAACTTAGAAAAAAACTGTGAAAAAAAAGAAGAACTGAGAAAAAAAACTGAAGAAAAACTTAGAAAAAAACTGAAAAAAACTGCAAAAAAAGAACTGAGAAAAAAATCTGAAGAAAAAACTGAGCAGAAAAACTGATCAGAAAAACTGAGAAAAAAAACTATTTGAAAAAACTGAAGAAAAACGGAGGAAAAAAACTGAGAAGAAAAATTGAGAAAAAACGACTGAAAAAACTGAAGAAAAACTTCGAAAAAAACTGTGAAAAAAAAGAAGAACTGAGAAAAAAAACTGAAGAAAAATTTAGAAAAAAACTGTGAAAAAAAAGAACTGAGAAAAAAAACTGAAGAAAAACTTAGAAAAAAACTGTGCACAAAACTGTGACAAAAAAGAATTCAGAAAAAAAACTGAGAAAAAACTGAGCAGAAAAATTGAGCAGAAAAACTGAGAAAAAAAACTATTAAAAAAAACTGAAGAAAAACGGAGGAATAAAACAGAGAAGAAAAACTGAGAAAAAAGACTGAAAAAACTGAAGAAAAACTTAGAAAAAAAACTGTGAAAAAAACTGAGAAAAAAAACTATTAAAAAAAAACTGAAGAAAAAGGAGGAAAAAAACTGAGAAGAAAAACTGAGAAAAAAAGACTGAAAAACTGAAGAAAAACTTAGAAAAAAACTGTGAAAAAAAAGAAGAACTGAGAAAAAAAACTGAAGAAAAACTTAGAAAAAAACTGAAAAAAACTGCAAAAAAAGAACTGAGAAAAAAATCTGAAGAAAAAACTGAGCAGAAAAACTGAGCAGAAAAACTGAGAAAAAGATATTTTAAAAAACTGAAGAAAAAGGGAGGAAAAAAACTGAGAAGAAAAATTGAGAAAAAACGACTGAAAAAACTGAAGAAAAACTTAGAAAAAATTGTGAAAAAAACTGTGAAAATAAAGATCTGAGAAAAAAAACTGAAGAAATATTTAGAAAAAACCTGTGCACAAAACTGTGGAAAAAAAGAACTGAGAAAAAAAACTGAGAAAAAACTGAGCAGAAAAACTGATCAGAAAAACTGAGAAAAAAAACTATTTAAAAAAACGGAAGAAAAACGGAGGAAAAAAACTGAGAAGAAAAATTGAGAAAAAAAGACTGAAAAAACTGAAGAAAAAAACTGAAAAAAACGGTGCAAAAAAGAACGGAGAAAAACATCTGAAGAAAAAACTGAGCAGAAAAACTGAGCAGAAAAACTGAGAAAAAAAGTATTAAAAAAAACTGAAGAAAAAGGGAGGAAAAAAACTGAGAAGAAAAATTGAGAAAAAACGACTGAAAAAACTGAAGAAAAACTTAGAAAAAATTGTGAAAAAAACTGTGAAAAAAAAGATCTGAGAAAAAAAACTGAAGAAATATTTAGAAAAAAGCTGTGCACAAAATTGTGGAAAAAAAGAACTGAGAAAAAAAACTGAGAAAAAACTGAGCAGAAAAACTGATCAGAAAAACTGAGAAAAAAAACTATTAAAAAAAACTGAAGAAAAAGGATGAAAAAAACTGAGAAGAAAAACTGAGAAAAAAAGACTGAAAAAACTGAAGAAAAACTTAGAAAAATACTGTGAAAAAAAAGAACTGAGAAAAAAAACTGAATAAAAACTTGGAAAAAAACTGTGCACAAAACTGTGAAAAAAAAGAATTCAGAAAAAAAACTGAGAAAAAACTGAGCAGAAAAATTGAGCAGAAAAACTGAGAAAAAAAACTATTAAAAAAAACTGAAGAAAAAGGAGGAATAAAACAGAGAAGAAAAACTGAGAAAAAAGACTGAAAAAACTGAAGAAAAACTTAGAAAAAAACTGTGAAAAAAAAGAAGAACTGAGAAAAAAAACTGAAGAAAAACTTAGAAAAAAACTGAAAAAAACTGCAAAAAAAGAACTGAGAAAAAAATCTGAAGACAAAACTGAGCAGAAAAACTGATCAGAAAAACTGAGAAAATAAACTATTTGAAAAAACTGAAGAAAAACGGAGGTAAAAAACTGAGAAGAAAAATTGAGAAAAAACGACTGAAAAAACTGAAGAAAAACTTCGAAAAAAACTGTGAAAAAAAAGAAGAACTGAGAAAAAAAACTGAAGAAAAATTTAGAAAAAAACTGTGAAAAAAAAGAAGAACTGAGAAAAAAAACTGAAGAAAAACTTAGAAAAAAACTGTGCACAAAACTGTGAAAAAAAAGAATTCAGAAAAAAAACTGAGAAAAAACTGAGCAGAAAAATTGAGCAGAAAAACTGAGAAAAAAAAATATTAAAAAAAACTGAAGAAAAACGGAGGAATAAAACAGAGAAGAAAAACTGAGAAAAAAGACTGAAAAAACTGAAGAAAAACTTAGAAAAAAAACTGTGAAAAAAACTGAGAAAAAAAACTATTAAAAAAAACTGAAGAAAAAGGAGGAAAAAAACTGAGAAGAAAAAATGAGAAAAAAAGACTGAAAAAACTGAAGAAAAACTTAGAAAAAAACTGTGAAAAAAAAGAAGAACTGAGAAAAAAATCTGAAGAAAAAACTGAGCAGAAAAACTGATCAGAAAAACTGAGAAAAAAAACTATTTAAAAAGACTGAAGAAAAACGGAGGAAAAAAACTGAGAAGAAAAATTGAGAAAAAACGACTGAAAAAACTGAAGAAAAACTTAGAAAAAAACTGTGAAAAAAACTGTGAAAAAAAAGAACTGAGAAAAAAAACTGAAGAAAAACTTGGAAAAAAAACTGTGAACAAAACAGTGAAAAAAAAGAAGAACTGAGAAAAAAAACTGAGAAAAAACTGACTAGAAAAACTGAGGAGAAAAACTGAGAAAAAAAACTATTAAAAAAATACTGAAGAAAAAGGAGGAAAAAAACTGAGAAGAAAAACTGAGAAAAAAAGACTGAAAAAACTGAAGAAAAACTTAGAAAAAACTGTGAAAAAAAAGAAGAACTGAGAAAAAAAACTGAAGAATAACTTAGAAAAAAACTGAAAAAAACGGTGCAAAAAAGAACGGAGAAAAACATCTGAAGAAAAAACTGAGCAGAAAAACTGAGCAGAAAAACTGACAAAAAAACTATTAAAAAAATACTGAAGAAAAACGGAGTAAAAAAACTGAGAGGAAAAATTGAGAAAAAACGACTGAAAAAACTCAAGAAAAACTTAGAAAAAAAACCGTGAAAAAAACTGAGAAAAAAAACTATAAAAAAAAAACTGAAGAAAAAGGAGGAAAAAAACTGAGAAGAAAAACTGAGAAAAAAAGACTGAAAAAACTGAAGAAAAACTTAGAAAAAACTGTGAAAAAAAAGAAGAACTGAGAAAAAAAACTGAAAAAAACTGCAAAAAAAGAACTGAGAAAAAAATCTGAAGAAAAAACTGAGCAGAAAAACTGATCAAAAAAACTGAGAAAAAAAACTATTTAAAAAAACTGAAGAAAAACGGAGGAAAAAAACTGAGAAGAAAAATTGAGAAAAAATGACTGAAAAAACTGAAGAAAAACTTCGAAAAAAACTGTGAAAAAAACTGTGAAAAAAAAGAACTGAGAAAAAAAACTGAAGAAAAACTTGGAAAAAAAACTGTGAACAAAACAGTGAAAAAAAAGAAGAACTGAGAAAAAAAACTGAGAAAAAACTGACTAGAAAAACTGAGGAGAAAAACTGAGAAAAAAAACTATTAAAAAAATACTGAAGAAAAAGGAGGAAAAAAACTGAAGAAAAACTGAGCAAAAACGACTGAAAAAACTCAAGAAAAACTTAGAAAAAAACTGTGAAAAAAAAGAAATGAGAAAAAAAAACTGAAGAAAAACTTAGAAAAAAACTGTGCACAAAACTGTGAAAAAAAAGAATTCAGAAAAAAAACTGAGAAAAAACTGAGCAGAAAAATTGAGCAGAAAAACTGAGAAAAAAAATATTTAAAAAAAACTGAAGAAAAACGGAGGAATAAAACAGAGAAGATAAACTGAGAAAAAAGACTGAAAAAACTGAAGAAAAACTTAGAAAAAAAACTGTGAAAAAAACTGAGAAAAAAAACTATTAAAAAAAAACTGAAGAAACAGGAGGAAAAAAACTGAGAAGAAAAACTGAGAAAAAAAGACTGAAAAAACTGAAGAAAAACTTAGAAAAAAACTGTGAAAAAAAAGAAGAACTGAGAAAAAAAACTGAAGAAAAACTTAGAAAAAAACTGCAAAAAAAGAACTGAGAAAAACATCTGAAGAAAAAACTGAGCAGAAAAACTGATCAGAAAAACTGAGACAAAAAACTAGTTAAAAAAACTGAAGAAAAACGGAGGAAAAAAACTGAGAAGAAAAATTGAGAAAAAACGACTGAAAAAACTGAAGAAAAACTTAGAAAAAAACTGTGAAAAAAATTGTGAAAAAAAAGAACTGAGAAAAAAAACTGAAGAAAAAACTGAGCAGAAAAACTGAGCAGAAAAACTGAGAAAAAACTATTAAAAAAATACTGAAGAAAAACGGAGTAAAAAAACTGAGAAGAAAAATTGAGAAAACACGATTCAAAAAACTGAAGAAAAACTTGGAAAAAAACTGTGAACAAAAAGAACTGAGAAAAAAAACTGAAGAAAAATTTAGAAAAAAACTGTGCACAAAAGTGTGGAAAAAAAGAACTGAGAAAAAAAACTGAGAAAAAACTGAGCAGAAAAACTGAGAAAAAAAACTATTAAAAAAACTGAAGAAAAACGGATGAAAAAAACTGAAGAAAAATTGAGAAAAAACGACTGAAAAAACTGAAGAAAAACTTAGAAAAAATTGTGAAAAAAACTGTGAAAAAAAAGATCTGAGAAAAAAAACTGAAGAAATATTTAGAAAAAAACTGTGCACAAAACTGTGGAAAAAAAGAACTGAGAAAAGAAACTGAGAAAAAACTGAGCAGAAAAACTGATCAGAAAAACTGAGAAAAAAAACTAGTTAAAAAAACTGAAGAAAAACGGAGGAAAAAAACTGAGAAGCAAAATTGAGAAAAAACGACTGAAAAAACTGAAGCAAAACTAAGAAAAAAACTGTGC